>NW_027459703.1:349984-684968 GCF_050624435.1 Tenrec ecaudatus | reverse complement strand
GCTAACCTAGTTAGTCCAAGGGCCCGCTAGTTGACTTACATAGTCCAAGTGCCCGCTAGTTAACCTAGATAGTCCTAGTGCCCGTTAGTTAACCTAGAGTGTCCAAGTGCCCACAAGGGGACGTATTTAGTCCAAGTGCCCGTTAGCTAACCTAGATAGTCCAAGTGCCCGCTAGTTAACATTGACCATCCAAGTGCCCGCTAGTTAACCTAGATATTCCAAGTGCACGCTAGTTAACCTAGATAGTCCAAGTGCCCTCTAGTTAACTTAGATCGTCCAAGTGCCCGCTAGTTAACCAACATAGTCCAAGGGCCCGCTAGTTAACCTAAGTAGTCCAAGGTCCGCTAGTTAACCTAGATACTCCAAGTGCTCGCTAGTTAACCTACATAGTACTAGGGCCCGCTAGTTGACATAGATAGTCCAAGTGTCCGCTAGTTAACCTAGATAGTCCAAGTGCCCGCTAGGTAACCTAAGTAGTCGAAATGTCCAATAGGAATCCTACATAGTCCAAGTGCCCGCTAGGTAACCTACATAGTCCAAGTGCCCGTTCGTTAATCTAGATAGTACAAGTGCCCGCTAGGTAACCTAGACTGTCCAAGTGCCCGCTAGGTTACCTACATATTACAAGTGCCCGTTCGTTAACCTAGATAGTCCAAGTGCCCGCTAGGAAATCTACATAGTCCAAGGGCCCGCTAGGTAGCCTAGATAGTCCAAGTGCACCCTAGGTAACCTAGAGTCCAAGTGCTTGCTAGTTAATCTACATAGTCCAAGTGCCCACTGTGTAACCTAGATAGTCAAAGTGCCCATTAGGTAACCTAGATAGTCCAAGTGCCCACTAGGTAACCTAAATAATACATATGCCCGCTAGGGAAACTATATAGTCCAAGTGCCCGCTAGTTAACCTAGATAGTCCAAGTGCCCGCTAGTAAACCTAGATAGTCCAAGGGCCCGCTAGTTAATCTAGATAGTCCAAGTGCCCGCTAGTTAACCTAGATAGTCCAATGCCCGCTAGTTTACCTAGATCGTCTAAGTGCCCGCTAGTTAACCTAGATAATCCAAGTGCCCGCTAGTTAACCTACATAGTCCAAGGGCCCTCTAGTTAACCTAGATAGTCCAAGTGCCCGCTAGGGGACGTACATAGTCCAAGTGCCAACTAGGTAACCTATATAGTCCAAGTGCCCACTAGGTAACCTAAATAATACAAATGCCCGCTAGGGAAACTATATAGTCCAAGTGCCCGCTAGTAAACCTAGATAGTCCAAGGGCCCGCTAGTTAATCTAGATAGTCCAAGTGCCCGCTAGGTAACCTATATAGGCCAATGCCCGCTAGTTTACCTAGATCATCTAAGTGCCCGCTAGTTAACCTAGATAATCCAAGTGCCCGCTAGTTAACCTACATAGTCCTAGGACCCACTAGTTAACCTAGATCGTCCAAGTGTCCTCTAGTTAACCTACATAGTCCAAATGCACGCTAGTTAACCTACATAGTCCTAGTGCTCGCTAGGTATCCTAGATAATCCAAGTGCCAGCTAATTAACCTATATCGTCCAAGTGCCCGCTAGTTAACCTAGATCGTCCAAGTGCACACTAGTTAACCTACATAGTCAATGGGCCCGCTAGTTAACCTACATAGTGCAAGAGCCCGCTAGTTAACCTAGATCGTGCAAGTGTCCGCTAGTTAACCTACATAGTCCAAGTGCCAGTTAGCTAACCTAGATAGTCCAAGGGCCTGCTAGTTAACCTACATAGTCCAAGTTCCCGCTAGGTAACCTACATAGTCCAAGTGCCCGCTAGTTAACCTATATAGTCCAATTTCCCGGTAGTTAACTTACATAGTCCAAGTGCCCGCTCTGGAACCTACATAGTCCACGTGCCTGCTAGGGAACCTACATAATTCAAGTGTCCGTAGGGAACATACAGAGTCCAAGTGCCCGCTAGGGAATCTACATAGTCCAAGGGCCCGCTAGTTAACCTAGATCGTCCAAGTGCCGCTAGATAATCTACATAGTTCAAGGGCCCGCTAGTTAACCTAGATCGTCCAAGTGCCCTCTACTTAACCTACATAGTCAATGGGCCCGCTACTTAACCTACATAGTGCAAGAGCCAGCTAGTTAACCTAGATCGTGCAAGTGTCCGCTAGTTAACCTACATAGTCCAAGTGCCAGTTAGCTAACCTAGATAGTCCAAGGGCCTGCTAATTAACCTACATAGTCCAAGTGCCCGCTAGGTAACCTACAAAGTCCAAGTGTCCGCTAGGTATCCTATATAGTCTAAATGCCCGCTAGGGAACCTACATAGTCCAAGTGCCCGCTAGTTAACCTATTGTCCAAGGGACCGCTAGTTAACCTAGATAGGCCATGTACCCGCTAGTTACCCTAGATCGTCCAATTGTCCGCTAGTTATCCTACATAGTCCAAGTGCCCGTTCGGTAACGTAGATAGTCAAGAGCCCTTTAGGGAACCGAGATAGTCCAAGTGCCCGTTAGGGAACCTACATAGTCCAATTGCCCGCTCTGGAACATACATAGTCCACGTGCCCGTTAGTTAACCTAGATAATCCAAGTGCCCGCTAGTTAACCTAGATAGTCCAAGTGCCCGCTAGGTAACCTACATAGTCCAAGTGCCCGCTAGGTAACCTATATAGTGCAAATGCCCGCTAGTTAACCTAGATAGTCCAAGTGCCCGCTAGTTAACCTTGAGAGTCCAAGTGCCTTCTAGTTAACCTAAATAGTCCAATTGCCCGCTAGGTAACCTACATACTCCAAGTGCCCACTAGGTAACCTAAAAATCCAAATGCCCGCTAGGGAAACTACATAGTCCAAGTGCCCGCTAGTTAACCTAGATAGTCCAAGTGCCCGCTAGTAAACCTAGATAGTCCAAGGACCCGCTAGTTAATCAAGATAGTCTTAGGGCCCTCTAGTTAACCTAGATAGTCCAAGTGCCCGCTAGGGGACGTACATAATTCAAGTGCCTGCTAGGTAACCTAGATAGTCCAAGGTCCTGCTAGTTATCCTACATAGTCCAATGCCCGATAGGGAACCTACATAGTCCATGTGCCCGCTGGGGAACCTACATAGTCCAATTACCCGATAGGGAACCTACATATTCCAAGTGCCCGTTAGGGAACCTAGATAGTCCAAATGCCGGTAGGGAACCTATATAGTCCAAGTGCCCGCTAGGGAACCTACATAGTCAAAGTGCCCGCTAGGGAACCTGCATTATACAAGTGCCCGCTAATTAACCTAGATTGTCCAAGTGCCCACTAGTTAACCTAGATAGTCCAAATGCCCGCTAGTTAACCTTGATCATCCAAATGCCCGCTAGTTAACCTACATAGTCCAAGTTCCTGATAGGGAACCTACATGGTCCAAGTGCCCGCAGAGGAACCTACATAGTCCAAGTGCCTGATAGGGAACCTACATATTCCAAGTGCCCGTTAGGGAACCTAGATAGTCCAAGTGCCCGTAGGGGACCTATATAGTCCAAGTGCCCGCTAGTGAACCTACATAGTCAAAGTGCCCGCTAGGGAACCTGCATTGTGCAAATGCCCGCTAGTTAACCTAGATAGTCCAAGTGCTCGCTAGTTAACTTACATAGTCCAAGGTCAGCTAGTTAACCTAGATAGTCCAAGTGCCCGGTAGTTAACTTACATAATCCAAGGTCAGCTAGTTAACCTAGATAGTCCAAGTGCCTGCTAGTTAACCTACATAGTCCAAGAACCCGCATGTTAGCCTAGATAGTCCAAGTGCCCACTAGTTTACCTACATAGTCCAAGGGCCCGCTAGTTAACCTAGAAATTCAATTGCCCGCTAGTTAACCTACATAGTCAAAGTGCCCTTAGGGAAACTATATAGTCCAAGTGCCCGCTAGTTAACCTAGATAGTCCAAGTGCCCCCTAGGGAACCTACATAGTCCAAGTGCCCGTTAGGTAACCTAGATAGTCCAAATGCCCGTCAGGAAACCCACATAGTCCAAGTGCCCAATAGAGAACTTACATATTCCAGGGCCCGCTAGGGAACCTACATAATCCAAGTGCCCGTTAGTTAACCTAAATAGTCCAAGTGCCCGCTTGGTAACCTAGAGAGTCCAACAGCCCGCTAGGTAACCTACATACTCCAAGAACCCACTAGGTAACGTAGATAATTCAAGTGCCAGCTAGGTAACCTAGATAGTCCAAGTGCCCGCTAGGTAACCTACAAAATCTAAGTGCCCGCTAGGTTATCTATGTAGTCCAAATGCCCGCTAGGGAATCTATATAGTCCAAGGGCCCGCTTGTTAACGTAGATAGTCCAAGTGCCGCTAGTTAATCTACATAGTCCAAGGGCCTGCTAGTTAACCTACATAGTCCAAGTACCCGCTAGTTAACCTAGATCGTCCAAGTGCCCGCTAGGTAACCTATATAGTCCAAGGGCCCACTAGTTAACCTACATAGTCCAAGGGCCCGCTAGGTAACCTACAAAGTCTAAGTGCCCGCTAGGTTATCTATATAGTCCAAATGCCCGCTAGGGAACCTACATAGTCCAAGTGCCCGCTAGTTAACATATTTCGTCCAAGTGCCCGCTAGTTAACCAACATAGTCAATGGGCCCACTAGTTAACCTACATAGTGCAAGAGCCCGCTAGTTAACATAGATCGTGCAAGTGTCTGCTAGTTAACCTACATAGTCCAAGTGCCAGTTAGCTAACCTAGTTAGTGCAAGGGCCCGCTAGTTGACTTACATAGTCCAAGTGCCCGCTAGTTAACCTAGATAGTCCTAGTGCCCGTTAGTTAACCTAGAGTGTCCAAGTGCCCACTAGGGGACGTATTTAGTCCAAGTGCCCGTTAGCTAACCTAGATAGTCCAAGTGCCCGCTAGTTAACATTGACCATCCAAGTTCCCGCTAGTTAACCTAGATAGTCCAAGTGCATGCTAGTTAACCTAGATAGTCCAAGTGCCCTCTAGTTAACTTAGATCGTCCAAGTGCCCCCTAGTTAACCAACATAGTCCAAGGGCCCGCTAGTTAACCTAAGTAGTCCAAGGTCCGATAGTTAACCTAGATACTCCAAGTGCTCGCTAGTTAACCTACATAGTACAAGGGCCCGCGAGTTGACCTAGATAGTCCAAGTGTCCGCTAGTTAACCTAGATAGTCCAAGTGCCCGCTAGGTAACCTAAGTAGTCGAAATGTCCGATAGGAATCCTACATAGTCCAAGTGCCCGCTAGGTAACCTACATAGTCCAAGTGCCCGTTCATTAACCTAGATAGTACAAGTGCCCGCTAGGTAAACTAGACTGTCCAAGTGCCCGCTAGGTTACCTACATATTACAAGTGCCCGTTCGTTAACCTAGATAGTCCAAGTGCCCGCTGGGAAATCTACATAGTCCAAGGGCCCGCTAGGTAACCTAGATAGTCCAAGTGCACCCTAGGTAATCTAGAGTCCAAGTGCTTGCTAGTTAACCTACATAGTCCAAGTGCCCACATGTAACCTAGATAGTCAAAGTGCCCGTTAGGTAACCTAGATAGTCCAAGTGCCCACTAGGTAACCTAAATAATACAAATGCCCGCTAGGGAAACTATATAGTCCAAGTGCCCGCTAGTTAACCTAGATAGTCCAAGTGCCCGGTAGTAAACCTACATAGTCCAAGGGCCCGCTAGTTAATCTAGATAGTTCAAGTGTCCGCTAGTTAACCTAGATAGTCCAATGCCCGCTAGTTTACCTAGATTGTCTAAGTGCCCAGTAGTTAACCTAGATAATCCAAGTGCCCGCTAGTTAACCTACATTGTCCAAGGGCCCTCTAGTTAACCTAGATAGTCCAAGTGCCCGCTAGGGGACGTACATAGTCCAAGTGCCAGCTAGGTAACATATATAGTCCAAGTGCCCACTAGGTAACCTAAATAATACAAATGCCCGCTAGGGAAACTATATAGTCCAAGTGCCCGCTAGGTAACTGAGACAGTCCAAGTGTCTGCTAGGTAACCTACAAAGTCCAAATGCCTATTCATTAACCTACATAGTCCAAGGGCCCACTAGTTAACCTAGATCGTCCATGTGTCCTCTAGTTAACCTATATTGTCCAAGTGCCCTCTAGGGAACCTACATAGTCCAAGTGCCCGATAGGGAACCTACATAGTCCTAGGGCCCGCTAGTTAACCTAGATATTCCAAGTGCCCGCTAGTTAACCTAGATAGTCCAAAGCCCGCTAGTTTACCTAGATCGTCTAAGTGCCCGCTAGTTAACCTACATAGTCCAAGGGCCCACTAGTTAACCTATATCGTCTAAGTGTCCTCTAGTTAACCTACATAGTCCAATTGCACGCTAGTTAACCTACATAGTCCAAGTGCCCGCTAGGTATCCTAGATAATCCAATTGCCAGCTAATTAACCTATATCGTCCAAGTGCCCGCT
Organism: Tenrec ecaudatus; assembly: GCF_050624435.1. Taxonomy (NCBI): domain Eukaryota; kingdom Metazoa; phylum Chordata; class Mammalia; order Afrosoricida; family Tenrecidae; genus Tenrec; species Tenrec ecaudatus. Next base: position 678,586 of record NW_027459703.1, on the reverse strand, counting down.
AGTTAACCTAGATCGTCCAAGTGCACACTAGTTAACCTACATAGTCAATGGGCCCGCTAGTTAACCTACATAGTGAAAGAGCCCGCTAGTTAACCTAGATCGTGCAAGTGTCCGCTAGTTAACCTACATAGTCCAAGTGCCAGTTAGCTAACCTAGATAGTCCAAGGGCCTGCTAGTTAACCTACATAGTCCAAGTTCCCGCTAGGTAAACTACATAGTCCAAGTCCCCGCTAGGTAACCTATATAGTCTAAATGCCCGCTAGGGAACCTACATAGTCCAATTGCCCGCTAGTTAACCTATTGTCCAAGAGACCGCTAGTTAACCTAGATAGTCCAAATACCCGCTAGTTAACCTAGATCGTCCAATTGCCCGCTAGTTAACCTACATAGTCCAAGTGCCCGTTCGGTAACCTAGATAGTCCAAGTGCCCTTTAGGGAACCTAGATTGTACAAGTGCCCGCTATGGAATCTACATAGTCCAATTGCCCGCTCTGGAACATACATAGTCCAAGTGCCCGTTAGTTAACCTAGATAATCCAAGTGCCCGCTAGTTAACCTAGATAGTCCAAGTGCCCGCTAGGTAACCTACATAGTCCAAGTGCCCGCTAGGTAACCTATATAGTCCAAATGCCCGCTAGGGAACCTACATAGTCCAAGTGCCCGCTAGTTAACCTAGATAGTCCAAGTGCCCGCTAGTTAACCTTGATAGTCCAAGTGCCTTCTAGTTAACCTAAATAGTCCAAGTGCCTGCTAGGTAACCTATATAGTCCAAGTGCCCACTAGGTAACCTAAATAATCCAAATGCCCGCTAGGGAAACTACATAGTCCTAGTGCCCGCTAGTTAACCTAGATAGTCCAAGTGCCCGCTAGGGGACGTCCATAGTCCAAGTGCCCGCTAGGTAACCTAGATAGTCCAAGTGCGCACTAGGGTATGTACATAGTTCAAGTGCCCGCTAGGTAACCTAGATTGTCCAAGTGTGCGCTAGTTAACCTATATAGTCCAAGTGCCCTCTTGGTAACCTAGATAGTCCAAGGTCCTGCTAGTTAACCTACATAGTCCAATGCCCGATAGGGAACCTACATAGTCCATGTGCCCGCTGATGAACCTACCTAGTCCAAGTACCCGATAGGGAACCTACATATTCCAAGTGCCCGTTAGGGAACCTAGATAGTCCAAATGCCGGTAGGGAACCTATATAGTCCAAGTGCCCGCTAGGGAACCTGCATTGTACAAGTGCCCGCTAATTAACCTAGATAGTCCAAGTGCCCGCTAGTTAACCTAGATTGTCCAAGTGCCCGCTAGTTAACCTTGATCATCGAAGTGCCCGCTAGTTAACCTACATAGTCCAAGTGCCTGATAGGGAACCTACATAGTCCAAGTGCCCGCAGAGGAACCTACATAGTCCAAGTGCCCGATAGGGAACCTACATATTCCAAGTGCCCATTAGGGAACCTAGATAGTCCAAGTGCCCGTGGGGAACTTATATAGTCCAAGTGCCCGCTAGTTAACCTACATAATCCAAGGTCAGCTAGTTAACCTAGATAGTCCAAGTGCCCGCTAGTTAACCTACATAGTCCAAGAACCCGCTAGTTAGCGTAGATAGTCCAAGTGCCCGCTAGTTTACCTACATTGTCCAAGGGCCCACTAGTTAACTAAGATATTCCAAGTGCCCGCTAGTTAACCTACATAGTCACAGTGCTCTTCCGGAACCTATATAGTACAAGTGCCCGCTAGGGAACCTACATAGTCAAATTGCCCGCTAGTGAACCTGCATTGTACAAGTGCCCGCTAATCACCCTAGATAGTCCAAGTGCCCGCTAGTTAACCTAGATAGTCCAAGGGCCCGCTAGTTAACCTTGATCATCCAAGTGCACGCTAGTTAACCTACATAGTCCAAGTGCCTGAGAAGGAACCTACATAGTCCAAGTGCCCGCAGAGGAACATACATAGTCCAAGTGCCCGCTAGGTAACCTAGATATTCCAATTTCCTGTTAGCTAACCTAGATAATCCAAGTGCCCGCTAGGTAACCTACATAGTCCAAGTGCCCTTTCGTTACCCTAGATAGTCCAAGTGCCCGCTAGGTAACCTACATAGTCAAAGGGTCCGCTAGGTAACCTTTATAGTCCAAGTGCCCGTTACCTAACCTAGATAGTCCAATTGCCCGCTATGCAACATACATAGTCCAAGTGCCCGCTAGTTAATCTACATAGTCCAACTGCCCGCTAGGTAACGTAGATAGTCCAAGTGCCCGCTAGTTAACCTACATAGTCCAAGAACCCGCTAGTTAGCGTAGATACTCCAAGTGCCCGCTAGTTTACCTACATTGTCCAAGGGCCCACTAGTTAACTAAGATATTCCAAGTGCCCGCTAGTTAACCTACATAGTCACAGTGGTCTTACGGAACCTATATAGTACAAGTGCCCGCTAGGGAACCTACATAGTCAAATTGCCCGCTAGTGAACCTGCATTGTAGAAGTGCCCGCTAATCAACCTAGATAGTCCAAGTGCCCGCTAGTTAACCTAGATAGGCCAAGTGCCCGCTAGTTAACCTTGATCATCCAAGTGCCCGCTAGTTAACCTACATAGTCCAAGTGCCTGAGAGGGAACCTACATAGTCCAAGTGCCCGCAGAGGAACCTACATAGTCCAAGTGCCCGCTAGGTAACCTAGATATTCCAAGTTCCTGTTAGCTAACCTAGATAATCCAAGTGCCCGCTAGGTAACCTACATAGTCCAAGTGCCCTTTCGTTAACCTAGATAGTCCAAGTGCCCGCTAGGTAAGCTACATAGTAAAAGGGTCCGCTAGGTAACCTATATAGTCCAAGTGCCCGTTACCTAACCTAGATAGTCCAATTGCCCGCTATGCAACATACATAGTCCAAGTGCCCGCTAGTTAATCTACATAGTCCAACTGCCCGCTAGGAAACCTAGATAGTCCAAGTGCCCGCTAGGGAACTTACATACTCCAAATGCCCGCTAGACAACCTAGATAGTCCAAGTGCCCGTTCTTTAACCTAGACAGCCAAGTGCCCGCTAGGTAACCTAGACAGTCCAAGTGTCTGCTAGGTAACCTACAAAGTCCAAATGCCTATTCATTAACCTACATAGTCCAAGGGCCCACTAGTTAACCTAGATCGTCCAAGTGTCCTCTGGTTAACCTATATTGTCCAAGTGCCCGCTAGGGAACCTACATAGTGCAAGTGCCCGATAGGGAACCTACTTAGTCCTAGGGCCCGCTAGTTAACCTAGATATTCCAAGTGCCCGCTAGTTAACCTAGATCGTCCAATGTCCGCTATTTAACCTACATAGTCCAATTTCCTGTTAGGTAACCTAGATAGTACTAGTGCCCGCAAGGTAACCTACATAGTACAAGTGCCCGCTAGGTAACCTAGATATTCCAAGTTCCTGTTAGCTAACCTAGATAATCCATGTGCCCGCTAGGTAACCTGCATAGTCCAAGTGCCCTTTTGTTAACCTAGATAGTCCAAGTGCCCGCTAGGTAACCTACATAGTCAAAGGGTCCGCTAGGTAACCTATGTAGTCCAAGTACCCATTACCTAACCTAGATAGTCCAATTGCCCGCTATGCAACATATATAGTCCAACTGCCCGCTGGGTAACCTAGATAGTCCAAGTGCCCGCTAGGTAACTTACATAGTCCAAATGCCCGCTAGGCAACCTAGATAGTCCAAGTGCCCGTTCGTTAACCTAGATAGCCAAGTGCCCGCTAGTAACCTAGACAGTCCAAGTGTCTGCTAGGTAACGTACATAGTCCAAATGCCCGTTCGTTAACCTACATAATCCAAGGGCCCACTAGTTAACCTAGATCGTCCAAGTGTCCTCTAGTTAACCTACATAGTCCAAGTGCACGCTAGTTAACCTACATAGTCCAAGTTCCCGTTAGGTAACCTAGATAGTACAAGTGCCCGCAAGGTAACCTTCATAGTTCAAGTGCCCGCTAGGTAACCTAGATATTCCAAGTTCCTGTTAGCTAACCTAGATAATCCAAGTGCCCGCTAAGTAACCTACTTCGTCCAAGTGCCCTTTCGTTAACCTACATAATCCAAGTGCCCGCTAGGAAAACTACATAGTCCAAGTGCCCACTAGGTAACCTAGACAGTTCAATTGCCCGCTAGTTAACCTAGACAGTCCAAGTACCCGATAGGGAACCTACATAATCCAAGTGCTCGCTAGGGAACCTACATAGTCCAAGTGATCGCTAGGCAACCTACATAGTCCAAATGCCCGTTAGTCAACCTAGATAGTCAAAGTGCCTGCTAGGTAACCTAAATAGTCCAAGTGCCCGCTAGGGAACCTACATAGTCCAAGTGCCCGCTAGGTAACCTAGATAGTCCAATTGCCCGTTAGCTAACCTAGATAGTCGAAGTGTCCGCTAGTTAACCTACATAGTCCAAGTGCCCATTCGTTAACCTAGATAGGCCAAGTGCCCGCTAGGTAACCTAGACAGTCCAAGTGCCCGCTAGTTAACCTAGATAGTCCAATGCCCGCTAGTTTACCTAGATCGTCTAAGTGCCCGCTAGTTAACCTAGATAATGCAAGTGCCGGCTAGTTAACCTACATAGTCCAAGGGCCCTTTAGTTAACCTAGATAGTCCAAGTGCCCGCTAGGGGACGTACATAGTCCAAGTGCCCGCTAGGTAACCTACATAGTCCAAGTGCCCGCTAGATAACCTAGATAGTCCAAGGTCCTGCTAGTTAACCTACAAAGTCCAATGCCCGATAGGGAACCTACAAAGTCCAAGTGCCCGCTGAGGAACCTACATAGTCCAAGTGCCCGATAGGGAACCTACATATTCCAAGTGCCCGTTAGGGAACCTAGATAGTCCAAGTGCCCGTAGGGAACCTATATAGTCCAAGTGCCCGCTAAGGAACCTACATAGTCAAAGTGCCCGCTAGGGAATCTGCATTGTAAAAGTGCCCGCTAATTAACCTAGATAGTCCAAGTGCCCGCTAGTTAACCTAGATAGTCGAAGTGCCCGATAGTTAACCTACATAGTCCAAGGTCAGCTAGTTAACCTAGATAATCCAAGTGCCCGCTAGTTAACCTACATAGTCCAAGAACTTGCTAGTTAACCTAGATAGTCCAAGTGTCCGCTAGTTAACCTACATAGTCCAAGTGCCCGCTAGGTAATCTAGATAGTCCAAGTGCCCTTTAGGGAACCTAGATAGTCTAAGTGCCCGCTAGGGAACCTACATAGTCCAATTGCCCACTCTGGAACATACATAGTCCAAGTCCCCATTAGTTAGCCTAGATAATCCAAGTGCCTGCTAGTTAACCTAGATAGTCCAAGTGCCCGCTAGGTAACCTACATAGTCCAAGTGCCCGCTAGGTAACCTATATAGTCCAAATGTCCGCTAGGGAACCTACATAGTCCAAGTGCCCGCTAGTTAACCTAGATAGTCCAAGTGCCCGCTAGTTAACCTACATAGTCCAAGTCCCCGCTAGGTAGCCTAGACAGTCAAAATGACCATTAGGTTACCTACATAGTCCAAGTGCCCGTTCGTTAACCTACATAATCCAAGTGCCCGCTAGGAAAACTACATAGTCCAAGTGCCCACTAGGTAACCTAGACAGTCCAATTGCCCGCTAGTGAACCTAGACAGTCCAAGTACCCGATAGGGAACCTACATAGTCCAAGTGCTCGCTAGGGAACCTACATAGTCCAAGTGATCGCTAGGCAACCTACATAGTCCAAATGCCCGTTAGTTAACCAATATAGTCAAAGTGCCTGCTAGGTAACCTAAATAGTCCAAGTGCCCGCTAGGGAACCTACATTGTCCAAGTGCCCGCTAGGTAACCTAGATAGTCCAATTGCCCGTTAGCTAACCTAGATAGTCGAAGTGTCCGCTAGTTAACCTACATAGTCCAAGTGGCCTTTCGTTAACCTAGATAGGCCAAGTGCCCGCTAGGTAACATAGACAGTACAAGTGCCCGCTAGTTAACCTAGATAGTCCAATGCCCGCTAGTTTACCTAGATCGTCTAAGTGCCCGTTAGTTAACCTAGATAATGCAAGTGCCCGCTAGTTAACCTACATAGTCCAAGGGCCCTCTAGTTAACCTAGATAGTCCAAGTGCCCGCTAGGGGACGTACATAGTCCAAGTGCCCGCTAGGTAACCTACATAGTCCAAGTGCCCGCTAGATAACCTAGATAGTCCATGGTCCTGCTAGTTAACCTACATAGTCCAATGCCCGATAGGGAACCTACAAAGTCCAAGTGCCCGCTGAGGAACCTACATAGTCCAAGTGCCCGATAGGGAACCTACATATTCCAAGTGCCTGTTAGGGAACCTAGATAGTCCAAGTGCCCGTAGGGAACCTATATAGTCCAAGTGCCCGCTAGGGAACCTACATAGTCAAAGTGCCCGCTAGGGAATCTGCATTGTAAAAGTGCCCGCTAATTAACCTAGATAGTCCAAGTGCCCGCTAGTTAACCTAGATAGTCCAAGTGCCCGCTAGTTAACCTACATAGTCCAAGTGCCTGATAGGGAACCTACATAGTCCAAGTGCCCGCAGAGGAACCTACATAGTCCAAGTGCCGGTTAGGGAACCTAGATAGTCCAAGTGCCCGTAGGGAACCTATATACTCCATGTGCCCGCTAGGGAACCTACATAGTCAAAGTGCCCGCTAGGGAACCTGCATTGTGCAAGTGCCCGCTAGTTAACCTAGATAGTCCAAGTGCCCGCTAGTTAACCTAGATAGTCGAAGTGCCCGATAGTTAACCTACATAGTCCAAGGTCAGCTAGTTAACCTAGATAGTCCAAGTGCCCGCTAGTTAACCTACATAGTCCAAGAACCTGCTAGTTAACCTAGATAGTCCAAGTGTCCGCTAGTTAACCTACATAGTCCAAGTGCCCGCTAGGTAATCTAGATAGTCCAAGTGCCCTTTAGGGAACCTAGATAGTCCAAGTGCCCGCTAGGGAACCTACATAGTCCAATTGCCCACTCTGGAACATACATAGTCCAAGTCCCCATTAGTTAGCCTAGATAATCCAAGTGCCTGCTAGTTAACCTAGATAGTCCAAGTGCCCGCTAGGTAACCTACATAGTCCAAGTGCCCGCTAGGTAACCTATATAGTCCAAATGTCCTCTAGCGAACCTACATAGTCCAAGTGCCCGCTAGTTAACCTAGATAGTCCAAGTGACCGCTAGTTAACCTACATAGTCCAAGTCCCCGCTAGGTAGCCTAGACAGTCAAAGTGACCATAGGTTACCTACATAGTCCAAGTGCCCGTTCGTTAACCTACATAATCCAAGTGCCCGCTAGGAAAACTACATAGTCCAAGTGCCCACTAGGTAACCTAGACAGTCCAATTGCCCGCTAGTTAACCTAGACAGTCCAAGTACCCGATAGGGAACCTACATAGTCCAAGTGCTTGCTAGGGAACCTACATAGTCCAAGTGATCGCTAGGCAACCTACAAGTCCAAATGCCCGTTAGTTAACCAATATAGTCAAAGTGCCTGCTAGGTAACCTAAATAGTCCAAGTGCCCGCTAGGGAACCTACATTGTCCAAGTGCCCGCTAGGTAACCTAGATAGTCCAATTGCCCATTAGCTAACCTAGATAGTCGAAGTGTCCGCTAGTTAACCTACATAGTCCAAGTGCCCGTTCGTTAACCTAGATAGGCCAAGTGCCCGCTAGGTAACCTAGACAGTCCTAGTGCCCGCTAGGTTACCTACATAGTCGAAGTGCACGTTCGTTAACCTAGATACTCCAAGTGCCCGCTGGTGACCTACATAGTCCAAGTGCCCGCTAGGTAACCTATATAGTTCAAGTGCCCACTAGGTAACCTAAATACTACAAATGCCCGCTAGGGAAACAATATAGTCCAAGTGCCCGCTGGTTAACCTAGATAGTCCAAGTGCCCGCTAGTAAACCTAGATAGTTCAAGGGCCCGCTAGTTAATCTAGATAGTCCAGGTGCCCGCTAGTTAACCTAGATAGTCCAATGCCCGCTAGTTTACCTAGATCGTCTAAGTGCCCACTAGTTAACCTAGATAATCCAAGTGCCCGCTAGTTAACCTACATAGTCCAAGGGCACTCTAGTTAACCTAGATAGTCCAAGTGCCCGCTAGGGGACGTACATAGTCCAAGTGCCCGCTAGGTAACCTATATAGTCCAAGTGCCCACTAGGTAACCTAAATAATACAAATGCCCGCTAGGGAAACTATATAGTCCAAGTGCCCGCTAGTTAACCTAGATAGTCCAAGTGCCCGCTAGTAAACCTAGATAGTCCAAGGGCCCGCTAGTTAATCTAGATAGACCAAGTGCCCGCTAGTTAACCTAGATAGTCCAATGCCCGCTAGTTTACATAGATCGTCTAAGTGCCCGCTAGTTAACCTAGATAATGCAAGTGCCCGCTAGTTACTCTACATGGTCCAAGGGCCCTCTAGTTAAACTAGATAGTCCAAGTGCCCGCTAGGGGACGTTCATAGTCCAAGTGCCCGCTAGGTAACCTAGATAGTCCAAGTGCCCTCTAGTTAACCTACATAGTCCAAGTGCCCGCTAGATAACCTAGATAGTCCAAGGTCCTGCTAGTTAACCTACATAGTCCAATGCCCGATAGGGAACCTACAAAGTCCACGTGCCCGCTGATGAACCTACATAGTCCAAGTGCCCGATAGGGAACCTACATATTCCAAGTGCCCGTTAAGGAACCTAGATAGTCCAAGTGCCCGTAGGGAACCTATATAGTCCATGTGCCCGCTAGGGAACCTACATAGTCAAAGTGCCCGCTAGGGAATCTGCATTGTAAAAGTGCCCGCTAGTTAACCTAGATAGTCCAAGTGCCCGCTAGTTAACCTACATAGTCCAAGTGCCTGATAGGGAACCTACATAGTTCAAGTGCCCGCAGAGGAACCTACATAGTCCAAGTGCCGGTTAGGGAACCTAGATAGTCCAAGTGCCCGTAGGGAACCTATATAGTCCAAGTGCCCGCTAGAGAACCTACATAGTCAAAGTGCCCGAGAGGGAACCTGCATTGTGCAAGTGCCCGCTAGTTAACCTAGATAGTTCAAGTGCCCGCTAGTTAACCTAGATAGTCGAAGTGCCCGATAGTTAACCTACATAGTCCAAGGCCAGCTAGTTAACCTAGATAGCCCAAGTGCCCGCTGGTTAACCTACATAGTCCAAGAACCTGCTAGTTAACCTAGATAGTCCAAGTGCCCGCTAGTTAACCTACATAGTCCAAGGGCCCGCTAGTTAACCTAGATATTCCAAGTGCCCGCTAGTTAACCTAGATCGACCAAGTGTACGCTGGTTAACCTACATAGTCCAAGTTACCGTTAGGTAACCTAGATAGTACAAGTGCCCGCAAGGTAACCTTCATAGTTCAAGTGCCCGCTAGGTAACCTAGATATTCCAAGTTCCTGTTAGCTAACCTAGATAATCCAAGTGCCCGCTAAGTAACCTACATAATCCAAGTGCCCTTTTTTAACCTAGATAGTCCAAGTGCCCGCTAGGTAACCTACATAGTCCAAGGGCCCGCTAGGTAACCTATATAGTCCAAGTGCCCGCTAAGAAACCAAGATAGTCCAAGTGCCCGTTAGGTAACCTAGATAGTCCAAGTGCCCGCTAGGTAACCTACATAGTCAAAGGGCCCGCTAGGTAACCTATATAGTCCAAGTCCCGGCTAGAAACCAAGATAGTCCAAGTGCCCGTTAGGTAACCTACATAGTCCAAGTTCCCGCTAGGTAACCTAGATAATGCAAGTGCCCGTTACCTAACCTAGATAATCCAATTGCCCGCTATGCAACATACATAGTCCAAGTGCCCATTCGTTAACCTAGAAGTGCAAGTGCCCGCTAGGTATCCTACATAGTCCAAATTCCCGTTCGGTAACCTAGATAGTCCAAGTGCCCGCTAATTAAACTACATAGTCCAAGTGCCTGCTAGGTAACCTAGATAGTGCAAGTGCCCGCTAGGTAACCTACATAGTCCATGTGCCCGCTAGTTAACCTAGATAGTCCAAGTGCCCGTTCGTTAACCTAGATAGTCCAAGTGCCCACTAGGTAACCTAGACAGTCCAAGTGCCTGCTAGGTAACTTACATAGTCCAAATGCCCGTTCGTTAACCTACATAGTCCAAGGGCCCACTATTTAACCTAGATCGTCCAAGTGTGTTTGGTTAACCTACATAGTCCAAGTGCCCGCAAGGTAACCTATATATTCCAAGTTCCAGCTATGTAACCTAGATAGTCCAAGGGCCCGCTAGTTAACCTACATATTCCAAGTGCCTGCTAGGTAAACTAGATAGTACAAGTGCCCGCTAAGGAACCTACATAGTCCAAGTGCACGCTAGTTAACCCATATTGTCCAAGTGCCCGCTAGTTAACCTAGATAGTCCAAGTGCCGCTAGGTAACCCACATAGTGCAAGTGTCCCCTAGTTATCCTACATAGTCCAAGTGTCCGCTAGTTAATATAGATAGTCCAAGTGCCCGCTAGGGAACGTACATAGTCCAAGTGCCCGCTAGGTAACCTAGATAGTGCAAGTGCCCGGTAGTTAACCTACATAGTCCAAGTGCCTGCTAGGTAACCTAGATAGTCTAAGGGCCCGCTAGTTAACCTTCATAATCCAAGTGCCCTGTAGTTAACTTACATAGTTCAAGTGTCCGTAAGGAACATATATAGTCCAAGTGCCCGCTAGGGAACATACAGAGTCTAAGTGCCCGCTAGGGAACGTACGTAGTCCAAGTGCCCGCTAGGGAATCTACATAGTCCAAGGGCCCGCTAGTTAAACTAGATAGACCAAGTGCTCGCTAGTTAACATAGATAGTCGAAGTACCCGCTAGTTAACCTAGAGAGACCAAGTGCCCGCTAGAGAACCTATCTAGCCCAAGTGCCCAAGAGGGAACCTAAATAGTCCACGTGCCCGCTAGTTAACATAGATAGTCCAAGTACCCGCTAGGAAACGTACATAGTCCAAGTGCCCGATAGGTAACGTACATAGTCCATGTGCCCGCTAGGTAACCTAGATAGTCCAAGTGCCTGCTAGGGAACGTACATATTCCAAGTGCCCTCTAGATAACCTAGATAGTCCAAATGCCCGCTAGGTAACCCACATAGTCCAAGTGCCCGCTAGGGAACTTACATAGTCCAAAGGCCCGCTAGGAAACCTACATAGTCCAAGTGCCCGTTATTTAACCTAGGTAGTCCAAGTGCCCGCTTGGTAACCTAGATAGTCCAACAGCCCGGTAGGTAACCTACATACTCCAAGAACCCTCTAGGTAACGTAGATAGTTCAAGTGCCAGCTAGGTAACCTAGATAGTCCAAGTGCCCGCTAGGTAACCTACAAAGTCTAAGTGCCCGCTAGGTAATCTATGTAGTCCATATGCCCGTTAGGGAGCCTACATAGTCCAAATGCCCGCTAGGTAACCTAGATAGTCCAAGGGCCTGCTAGATAACCTACATAGTCCTAGTGCCCCCTAGTTAACTTACATTCTCCAAGTGCCTGATAGGGAACCTACATAGTCCAAGTTCCCGCTAGGTAACCTACATAGTCCAAATGCCCTCTAGTTAACCTACATAGTCCAAGTGCCCGCTAGGGAACCTACATAGTCCAAGTGCCCGTTAGGTAACCTAGATCGTCCAAATGCCCGCTAGGAAACCCACATAGTACAAGTGCCCGCTAGGGAACTTACAAAGTCCAAGGGACCGCTAGGTACCCTAGATAGTCCAAGGTCCTGCTAGTTAACCTACATAGTCCAATGCCCGATAGGGAACCTACAAAGTCCAAGTGCCCGCTGAGGAACCTACATAGTCCAAGTGCCCGATAAGGAACCTACATATTCCAAGTGCCCGTTAGGGAACCTAGATAGTCCAAGTGCCCGTAGGGAACCTATATAGTCCAAGTGCCCGCTAGGGAACCTACATAGTCAAAGTGCCCGCTAGGGAATCTGCATTGTAAAAATGCCCGCTAATTAACCTAGATAGTCCAAGTGCCCGCTAGTTAACCTAGATAGTCCAAGTGCCCGCTAGTTAACCTACATAGTCCAAGTGCCTGATAGGGAACCTATATAGTCCAAGTGCCCGCAGAGGAACCTACATAGTCCAAGTGCCGGTTAGGGAACCTAGATAGTCCAAGTGCCCGCTAGGTATCCTACATAGTCCAAGGGCCCGCTAGGTAACCTATATACTCCAAGTGCCTGCTAAGAAACCAAGATAGTACAAGTGCCCGTTAGGTAACCTACATAGTCCAAGTTCCCGCTAGGTAACCTAGATAATGCAAGTGCCCGTTACCTAACCTAGATAATCCAATTGCCCGCTATGCAACATACATAGTCCAAGTGCCCATTCGTTAACCTAGAAATGCAAGTGCCCGCTAGGTAACCTACATAGTCCAAATGCCCGTTCGGTAACCTAGATAGTCCAAGTGCCCGCTAATTAACCTACATAGTCCAAGTGCCTGCTAGGTAACCTAGATAGTGCAAGTGCCCGCTAGGTAACCTACATAGTCCATGTGCCCGCTAGTTAACCTAGATAGTCCAAGTGCCCGTTCGTTAACCTAGATAGTCCAAGTGCCCACTAGGTAACCTAGACAGTCCAAGTGCCTGCTAGGTAACTTACATAGTCCAAATGCCCGTTCGTTAACCTACATAGTCCAAGGGCCCACTATTTAACCTAGATTGTCCAAGTGTGTTTGGTTAACCTACATAGTCCAAGTGCCCGCAAGGTAACCTATATAGTCCAAGTTCCAGCTATGTAACCTAGATAGTCCAAGGGCCCGCTAGTTAACCTACATATTCCAAGTGCCTGCTAGGTAAACTAGATAGTACAAGTGCCCGCTAAGGAACCTACATAGTCCAAGTGCACGCTAGTTAACCCATATTGTCCAAGTGCCCGCTAGTTAACCTAGATAGTCCAAGTGCCGCTAGGTAACCCACATAGTGCAAGTGTCCCCTAGTTAACCTACATAGTCCAAGTGTCCGCTAGTTAACATAGATAGTCCAAGTGCCCGCTAGGGAACGTACATAGTCCAAGTGCCCGTTAGGTAACCTAGATAGTGCAAGTGCCCGGTAGTTAACCTACATAGTCCAAGTGCCCGCTAGGTAACCTAGATAGTCTAAGGGCCCGCTAGTTAACCTTCATAATCCAAGTGCTCTGTAGTTAACTTACATAGTTCAAGTGTCCGTAAGGAACATATATAGTCCAAGTGCCCGCTAGGGAACATACAGAGTCTAAGTGCCCGCTAGGGAACGTACGTAGTCCAAGTGCCCGCTAGGGAATCTACATAGTCCAAGGGCCCGCTAGTTAAACTAGATAGACCAAGTGCTCGCTAGTTAACATAGATAGTCGAAGTGCCCGCTAGTTAACCTAGAGAGACCAAGTGCCCGCTAGAGAACCTATCTAGCCCAAGTGCCCAAGAGGGAACCTAAATAGTCCACGTGCCCGCTAGTTAACATAGATAGTCCAAGTACCCGCTAGGAAACGTACATAGTCCAAGTGCCCGATAGGTAACGTACATAGTCCATGTGCCCGCTAGGTAACCTAGATAGTCCAAGTGCCCGCTAGGGAACGTACATATTCCAAGTGCCCTCTAGATAACCTAGATAGTCCAAATGCCCGCTAGGTAACCCACATAGTCCATGTGCCCGCTAGGGAACTTACATAGTCCAAAGGCCCGCTAGGGAACCTACATAGTCCAAGTGCCCGTTATTTAACCTAGGTAGTCCAAGTGCCCGCTTGGTAACCTAGATAGTCCAACAGCCCGGTAGGTAACCTACATACTCCAAGAACCCTCTAGGTAACGTAGATAGTTCAAGTGCCAGCTAGGTAACCTAGATAGTCCAAGTGCCCGCTAGGTAACCTACAAAGTCTAAGTGCCCGCTAGGTAATCTATATAGTACAAATGCCCGTTAGGGAGCCTACATAGTCCAAATGCCCGCTAGGTAACCTAGATAGTCCAAGGGCCCGCTAGATAACCTACATAGTCCTAGTGCCCCCTAGTTAACTTACATTCTCCAAGTGCCCGATAGGGAACCTACATAGTCCAAGTTCCCGCTAGGTAACCTACATAGTCCAAATGCCCTCTAGTTAACCTACATAGTCCAAGTGCCCGCTAGGGAACCTACATAGTCCAAGTGCCCGTTAGGTAACCTAGATCGTCCAAATGCCCGCTAGGAAACCCACATAGTACAAGTGCCCGCTAGGGAACTTACAAAGTCCAAGGGCCCGCTAGGTACCCTAGATAGTCCAAGTGCCCGCTAGTTAACCTACATAGTCCAAGTGCCCGCTAGGTAACCTAGATAGTCCAAGGTCCTGCTAGTTAACCTACATAGTCCAATGCCCGATAGGGAACCTACAAAGTCCAAGTGCCCGCTGAGGAACCTACATAGTCCAAGTGCCCGATAGGGAACCTACATATTCCCAGTGCCCGTTAGGAAACCTAGATAGTCCAAGTGCCCGTAGGGAACCTATATAGTCCAAGTGCCCGCTAGGGAACCTACATAGTCAAAGTGCCCGCTAGGGAATCTGCATTGTAAAAATGCCCGCTAATTAACCTAGATAGTCCAAGTGCCCGCTAGTTAACCTAGATAGTCCAAGTGCCCGCTAGTTAACCTACATAGTCCAAGTGCCTGATAGGGAACCTATATAGTCCAAGTGCCCGCAGAGGAACCTACATAGTCCAGATGCCGGTTAGGGAACCTAGATAGTCCAAGTGCCCGCTAGGTATCCTACATAGTCCAAGGGCCCGCTAGGTAACCCATATAGTCCAAGTGCCCGCTAAGAAACCAAGATAGTCCAAGTGCCCGTTAGGTAACCTACATAGTCCAAGTTCCCGCTAGGTAACCTAGATAATGCAAGTGCCCGTTACCTAACCTAGATAATCCCATTGCCCGCTATGCAACATACATAGTCCAAGTGCCCATTCGTTAACCTAGAAGTGCAAGTGCCCGCTAGGTAACCTACATAGTCCATGTGCCCGCTAGTTAACCTAGATAGTCCAAGTGCCCACTAGGTAACCTAGACAGTCCAAGTGCCTGCTAGGTAACTTATATAGTCCAAATGCCCGTTCGTTAACCTACATAGTCTAAGGGCCCACTATTTAACCTAGATCGTCCAAGTGTGTTTGGTTAACCTACATAGTCCAAGTGCCCGCAAGGTAACCTATATAGTCCAAGTTCCAGCTACGTAACCTAGATATTCCAAGGGCCCGCTAGTTAACCTACATAGTCCAAGTGCCTGCTAGGTAAACTAGATAGTACAAGTGCCCGCTAAGGAACCTACATAGTCCAAGTGCACGCTAGTTAACCCATATTGTCCAAGTGCCCGCTAGTTAATCTAGATAGTCCAAGTGCCGCTAGGTAACCCACATAGTGCAAGTGTCCCCTAGTTAACCTACATAGTCCAAGTGTCCGCTAGTTAACATAGATAGTCCAAGTGCCCGCTAGGGAACGTACATAGTCCAAGTGCCAGTTAGGTAACCTAGATAGTGCAAGTGCCCGGTAGTTAACCTACATAGTCCAAGTGCCCGCTAGGTAACCTAGATAGTCTAAGGGCCCGCTAGTTAACCTTCATAATCCAAGTGCCCTGTAGTTAACTTACATAGTTCAAGTGTCCGTAAGGAACATATATAGTCCAAGTGCCCGCTAGGGAACATACAGAGTCTAAGTGCCCGCTAGGGAACGTACGTAGTCCAAGTGCCCGCTAGGGAATCTACATAGTCCAAGGGCCCGCTAGTTAAACTAGATAGACCAAGTGCTCACTAGTTAACATAGATAGTCGAAGTGCCCGCTAGTTAACCTAGAGAGACCAAGTGCCCGCTAGAGAACCTATCTAGCCCAAGTGCCCAAGAGGGAACCTAAATAGTCCACGTGCCCGCTAGTTAACATAGATAGTCCAAGTACCCGCTAGGAAACGTACATAGTCCAAGTGCCCGATAGGTAACGTACATAGTCCATGTGCCCGCTAGGTAACCTAGATAGTCCAAGTGCCCGCTAGGGAACGTACATATTCCAAGTGCCCTCTAGATAACCTAGATAATCCAAATGCCCGCTAGGTAACCCACATAGTCCAAGTGCCCGCTAGGGAACTTACATAGTCCAAAGGCCTGCTAGGGAACCTACATAGTCCAAGTGCCCGTTATTTAACCTAGGTAGTCCAAGTGCCCGCTTGGTAACCTAGATAGTCCAACAGCCCGGTAGGTAACCTACATACTCCAAGAACCCTCTAGGTAACGTAGATAGTTCAAGTGCCAGCTAGGTAACCTAGATAGTCCAAGTGCCCGCTAGGTAACCTACAAAGTCTAAGTGCCCGCTAGGTAATCTATATAGTCCAAATGCCCGTTAGGGAGCCTACATAGTCCAAATGCCCGCTAGGTAACCTAGATAGTCCAAGGGCCCGCTAGATAACCTACATAGTCCTAGTGCCCCCTAGTTAACTTACATTCTCCAAGTGCCCGATAGGGAACCTACATAGTCCAAGTTCCCGCTAGGTAACCTACATAGTCCAAATGCCCTCTAGTTAACCTACATAGTCCAAGTGCCCGCTAGGGAACCTACATAGTCCAAGTGCCCGTTAGGTAACCTAGATCGTCCAAATGCCCGCTAGGAAACCCACATAGTACAAGTGCCCGCTAGGGAACTTACAAAGTCCAAGGGCCCGCTAGGTACCCTAGATAGTCCAAGTGCCCGCTAGTTAACCTACATAGTCCAAGTGCCCGCTAGGTAACCTAGATAGTCCAAGGTCCTGCTAGTTAACCTACATAGTCCAATGCCCGATAGGGAACCTACAAAGTCCAAGTGCCCGCTGAGGAACCTACATAGTCCAAGTTATCGATAGGGAACCTACATATTCCAAGTGCCCGTTAGGGAACCTAGATAGTCCAAGTGCCCGTAGGGAACCTATATAGTCCAAGTGCCCGCTAGGGAACCTACATAGTCAAAGTGCCCGCTAGGGAATCTGCATTGTAAAAATGCCCGCTAATTAACCTAGATAGTCCAAGTGCCCGCTAGTTAACCTAGATAGTCCAAGTGCCCGCTAGGTAACCTACATAGTCCAAGTGCCTGATAGGGAACCTATATAGTCCAAGTGCCCGCAGAGGAACCTACATAGTCCAAGTGCCGGTTAGGGAACCTAGATAGTCCAAGTGCCCGCTAGGTATCCTACATAGTCCAAGGGCCCGCTAGGTAACCTATATAGTCCAAGTGCCCGCTAAGAAACCAAGATAGTCCAAGTGCCCGTTAGGTAACCTACATAGTCCAAGTTCCCGCTAGGTAACCTAGATAATGCAAGTGCCCGTTACATAACCTAGATAATCCAATTGCCCGCTATGCAACATACATAGTCCAAGTGCCCATTCATTAACCTAGAAGTGCAAGTGCCCGCTAGGTAACCTACATAGTCCAAATGCCCGTTCGGTAACCTAGATAGTCCAAGTGCCCGCTAATTAACCTACATAGTCCAAGTGCCTGCTAGGTAACCTAGATAGTGCAAGTGCCCGCTAGGTAACCTACATAGTCCATGTGCCCGCTAGTTAACCTAGATAGTCCAAGTGCCCGTTCGTTAACCTAGATAGTCCAAGTGCCCACTAGGTAACCTAGACAGTCCAAGTGCCTGCTAGGTAACTTATATAGTCCAAATGCCCGTTCGTTAACCTACATAGTCCAAGGGCCCACTATTTAACCTAGATCGTCCAAGTGTGTTTGGTTAACCTACATAGTCCAAGTGCCCGCAAGGTAACCTATATAGTCCAAGTTCCAGCTATGTAACCTAGATATTCCAAGGGCCCGCTAGTTAACCTACATAGTCCAAGTGCCTGCTAGGTAAACTAGATAGTACAAGTGCCCGCTAAGGAACCTACATAGTCCAAGTGCACGCTAGTTAACCCATATTGTCCAAGTGCCCGCTAGTTAACCTATATCGTCCAAGTGCCGCTAGGTAACCCACATAGTGCAAGTGTCCCCTAGTTAACCTACATAGTCCAAGTGTCCGCTAGTTAACATAGATAGTCCAAGTGCCCGCTAGGGAACGTACATAGTCCAAGTGCCCGTTAGGTAACCTAGATAGTGCAAGTGCCCGGTAGTTAACCTACATAGTCCATGTGCCCGCTAGGTAACCTAGATAGTCTAAGGGCCCGCTAGTTAACCTTCATAATCCAAGTGCCCTGTAGTTAACTTACATAGTTCAAGTGTCCGTAAGGAACATATATAGTCCAAGTGCCCGCTAGGGAACATACAGAGTCTAAGTGCCCGCTAGTTAACCTGCATAGTCCAAGGGCCCGCTAGTTAACTTACATTGTCCAAGGGCGCGCTAGTTAACCTAGATAGTCCAAGTGCCCCATAGTTAACCTACATACTCCAAGTGCCCGATAGGTAACCTAGACAGTTCAAGTGACCACTAGGTTACCTACATAGTCCAAGTGCCCGTTCGTTAACCTACATAGTCTAAGTGCCCGCTAGGTAACCAATATATTCCAAATGCCCGCTAGGGACCCTAATAGTCCAAATGCCCGCTAGTTAAACTAGATAGACCAAGTGCTCGCTAGTTAACATAGATAGTCGAAGTGTCCGCTAGTTAACCTGGAGAGACCAAGTGCCCGCTAGAGAACCTATCTAGTACAAGTGCCCAAGAGGGAACCTAAATAGTCCAAGTGCCCACTAGTTAACATAGATAGTCCAAGTACCCGCTAGGAAACGTACATAGTCCAAGTGACCGATAGATAACGTACATAGTCCATGTGCCCGCTAGGTAACCTAGATAGTCCAAATGCCCGCTAGGTAACCCACATAGTCCAAGTGCCCGCTAGGGAACTTACATAGTCCAAAGGCCCGCTAGGGAACCTACATATTCCAAGTGCCCGTTATTTAACCTAGGTAGTCCAAGTGCCCGCTTGGTAACCTAGATAGTCCAACAGCCCGGTAGGTAACCTACATACTCCAAGAACCTCTAGGTAACGTAGATAGTTCAAGTGCCAGCTAGGTAACCTAGATAGTCCAAGTGCCCGCTAGGTAACCTACAAAGTCTAAGTGCCCGCTAGGTAATCTATATAGTCCAAATGCCCGTTAGGGACCCTACATAGTCCAAATGCCCGCTAGGTAACCTAGATAGTCCAAGGGCCCGCTAGGTAACCTACATAGTCCTAGTGCCCCCTAGTTAACTTACATTCTCCAAGTGCCCGATAGGGAACCTACATAGTCCAAGTTCCCGCTAGGTAACCTACATAGTCCAAATGCCCTCTAGTTAACCTACATAGTCCAAGTGCCCGCTAGGGAACCTACATAGTCCAAGTGGCCGTTAGGTAACCTAGATCGTCCATATGCCCGCTAGGAAACCCACATAGTACAAGTGCCCGCTAGGGTACTTACAAAGTCCAAGGGCCCGCTAGGTAACCTAGATAGTCCAAGTGTCCGCTAGGTAACCTAGATAGTCCAAGGTCCTGCTAGTTAACCTACATAGTCCAATGCCCGATAGGGAACCTACAAAGTCCAAGTGCCCGCTGAGGAACCTACATAGTCCAAGTGCCCGTTAGGGAACCTAGATAGTCCAAGTGCCCGTAGGGAACCTATATAGTCCAAGTGCCCGCTAGGGAACCTACATAGTCAAAGTGCCCGCTAGGGAATCTGCATTGTAAAAATGCCCGCTAATTAACCTAGATAGTCCAATAGCCCGCTAGTTAACCTAGATTGTCCAAGTGCCCGCTAGTTAACCTACATAGTCCAAGTGCCTGATAGGGAACCTATATAGTCCAAGTGCCCGCAGAGGAACCTACATAATCCAAGTGCCGGTTAGGGAACCTAGATAGTCCAAGTGCCCGTAGGGAACCTATATAGTCCAAGTGCCCGCTAGGGAACCTGCATTGTGCAAGTGCCCGCTAGTTAACCTGGATAGTCCAAGTGCCCGCTAGTTAATCTAGATAGTCGAAGTGCCCGATAGTTAACCTACATAGTCCAAGGTAAGCTAGTTAACCTAGATAGTCCAAGTGCCCGCTAGTTAACCTACATAGTCCAAGGGCCCGCTAGTTAACCTAGATATTCCAAGTGCCCGCTAGTTAACCTAGATCGTCCAAGTGTACGCTGGTTAACCTGCATAGTCCAAGTTCCCGTTAGGTAACCTAGATAGTACAAGTGCCCGCAAGGTAACCTACATAGTTCAAGTGCCCCCTAGGTAACCTAGATATTCCAAGTTCCTTTTAGCTAACCTAGATAATCCAAGTGCCCGCTAGGTAACCTACATAGTCCAAGTGCCCTTTCGTTAACCTAGATAGTCCAAGTGCCCGCTAGGTAACCTACATTGTCCAAGGGCCCGCTAGGTAACCTATGTAGTCCATGTGCCCGCTAAGAATCCAAGATAGTCCAAGTGCCCGTTAGGTAACCTAGATAGTCCAAGTGCCCGCTAGGTAACCTACATAGTCCAAGTTCCCGCTAGGTAACCTAGATAGTCCAAGTGCGCGTTACCTAACCTAGATAATCCAATTGCCCGCTTTGCAACATACATAGTCCAAGTGCCCATTCATTAACCTAGAAGTCCAAGTGCCCGCTAGGTAACCTACATAGTCCAAATGCCCGTTTGGTAACCTAGATAGTCCAAGTGCCCGCTAATTAACCTACATATTCCAAGTGCCCGCTAGGTAACCTAGATAGTGCAAGTGCCCGCTAGGTAACCTACATAGTCCATGTGCCCGCTAGTTAACCTAGATAGTCCAAGTGCCCGTTCGTTAACCTAGATAGTCCAAGTGCCCGCTAGGTAACCTAGACAGTCCAAGTGCCTGCTAGGTAACTTACATAGTCCAAATGCCCGTTCGTTAACCTACATAGTCCAAGGGCCCACTATTTAACCTAGATCGTCCAAGTGTCTTTGGTAAACCTACATAGTCCAAGTGCCCGCAAGGTAACCTATATAGTCCAAGTTCCAGCTATGTAACCTAGATAGTCGAAGGGCCCGCTAGTTAACCTACATAGTCCAAGTGCCCGCTAGGTAAACTAGATAGTCCATGTGCCCGCTAAGGAACCTACATAGTCCAAGTGCACGCTAGTTAACCCATATTGTCCAAGTGCCCGCTAGTTAACCTAGATAGTCCAAGTGCCGCTAGGTAACCTATATAGTGCAAGTGTCCCCTAGTTAACCTACATTGTCCACGTGCCTGCTAGTTAACATAGATAGTCCAAGTGCCCGCTAGGGAACGTACATAGTCCAAGTGCCCGCTAGGTAACCTAGATAGTGCAAGTGCACGGTAGTTAACCTACATAGTCCAAGTGCCCGCTAGGTAACCTAGATAGTCTAAGGGCCCGCTAGTTAACCTACATAGTCCAAGTGTCCGGTAGTTAACTTACATAGTTCAAGTGTCCGTAAGGAACATATATAGTCCAAGTGCCCGCTAGGGAACATACAGAGACTAAGTGCCCGCTAGGGAACCTACGTAGACCAAGTGCCCGCTAATTAACCTACATATTCCAAGTGCCCGCTAGGTAACCTAGATAGTGCAAGTGCCCGCTAGGTAACCTAGACAGTCCAAGTGCCTGCTAGGTAACTTACATAGTCCAAATGCCCGTTCGTTAACCTACATAGTCCAAGGGCCCACTATTTAACCTAGATCGTCCAAGTGTCTTTGGTAAACCTACATAGTCCAAGTGCCCGCAAGGTAACCTATATAGTCCAAGTTTCAGCTATGTAACCTAGATAGTCCAAGGGCCCGCTTGTTAACCTACATAGTCCAAGTGCCCGCTAGGTAAACTAGATAGTCCAAGTGCCCGCTAAGGAACCTACATAGTCCAAGTGCACGCTAGTTAACCCATATTGTCCAAGTGCCCGCTAGTTAACCTAGACAGTCCAAGTGCCGCTAGGTAACCTACATAGTGCAAGTGTCCCCTAGTTAACCTACATAGTCCAAGTGCCTGCTAGTTAACATAGATAGTCCAAGTGCCCGCTAGGGAACGTACATAGTCCAAGTGCCCGCTAGGTAACCTAGATAGTGCAAGTGCACGGTAGTTAACCTACATAGTCCAAGTGCCTGCTAGGTAACCTAGATAGTCTAAGGGACGGCTAGTTAACCTACATAGTCCAAGTGCCCGGTAGTTAACTTACATAGTTCAAGTGTCCGTAAGGAACATATATAGTCCAAGTGCCCGCAGGGAACATACAGAGACTAAGTACCCGCTAGGGAACCTACGTAGTCCAAGTGCCCGCTAGGGAATCTACATAGTCCAAGGGCCCGCTAGTTAACGTAGATAGTCCAAGTGCCGCTAGTTAATCTACATAGTCCAAGGGCCCCCTAGTTAACCTACATACTCCAAGTGCCCGATAGTTAACCTAGACAGTTCAAGTGACCACTAAGTTACCTACATAGTCCAAGTGCCCGTTCGTTAACCTATATAGTCCAAGTGCCCGCTAGGTAACCAATATACTCCAAATGCCCGCTAGGGACCCTAATAGTCCAAATGCCCGGTAGTTAACCTAGATAGTCCAAGTGCTCGCTAGTTAACATAGATAGTCCAAGTGCCCGCTAGTTAACCTAGATAGACCAAGTTCCCGCTAGGGAACCTATCTAGTCCAAGTGCCCAAGAGGGAACTTAAATAGTCCAAGTGCCCGCTAGTTAACATAGATAGTCCAAGTACCCGCTAGGAAACATACATAGTCCAAGTGCCCGCTAGTTAACGTACATAGTCCAAGTGCCCACTAGATAACCTAGATAGTCCAAGTGCCTGCTAGGGAACGTACATAGTCCAAGTGCCCTCTAGGTAACCTAGATAGTCCAAGGGCCCGCTAGGTAACCTACACAGTCCTAGTGCCCACTAGTTAACTTACATTCTCCATGTGCCCGATAGGGAACCTACATAGTCCAAGTTCCCGCTAGGTAATCTACATAGTCCAATGCCCTCTAATTAACATACATAGTCCAAGTGCCCGCAAGGGAACCTACATAGTCCAAGTGCCCGTTAGGTAACCTAGATCGTTCAAATGCCCGCCAGGAAACCCACATAGTACAAGTGCCCGCTAGGGAACTTACATAGTCCAAGGGCCCGCTAGGGAACCTACATATTCCAAGTGCCCGTTAGTTAACCTAGATAGTCCAAGTGCCCGCTTGGTAACCTAGATAGTCCAACAGACCGCTAGGTAACCTACATACTCCAAGAACCCTCTAGGTAACGTAGATATTTCAAGTGCCAGCTAGGTAACCTAGATAGTCCAAGTGCCCGCTAGGTAACCTACAGAGTCTAAGTGTCCGCTAGGTTATCTATATAGCCCAAATGCCCGCTTGGGAACCTACATAGTCCAAGTGCCCGCTAGGTATCCTAGATAATCCAAGTGCCAGCTAATTAACCTATATCGTCCAAGAGCCCGCTAGTTAACCTAGATCGTGCAAGTGTCCGCTAGTTAACCTACATAGTCCAAGTGCCAGTTAGCTAACCTAGATAGTCCAAGGGCCTGCTAGTTAACCTACATAGTCCAAGTGCCCGCTAGGTAACCTACAAAGTCCAAGTGTCCGCTAGGTAACATATATAGTCTAAATGCCCGCTAGGGAACCTACATAGTCCAAGTGCCCGCTAGTTAACCT
Organism: Tenrec ecaudatus; assembly: GCF_050624435.1. Lineage (NCBI taxonomy): Eukaryota > Metazoa > Chordata > Mammalia > Afrosoricida > Tenrecidae > Tenrec > Tenrec ecaudatus. The sequence goes on along the minus strand of NW_027459703.1, from coordinate 655,071 downwards.
ATTGTCCAAGGGACCGCTAGTTAACCTAGATAGTCCAAATACCCGCTAGTTAACCTAGATCGTCCAATTGTCCGCTAGTTAACCTACATATTCCAAGTGCCCGTTCGGTAACCTAGATAGTCCAAGTGCCCTTTAGGGATCCTAGATAGTCCAAGTGCCCGCTAGGGAACCTACATAGTCCAATTGCCCGCTGTGGAACATACATAGTCCAAGTGCCCGTTAGTTAACCTAGATATTCCAAGTGCCCGCTAGTTAACCTAGATAGTTCAAGTGCCCGCTAGGTAACCTACATAGTCCAAGTGCCCGCTAGGTAACCTATATAGTCCAAATGACCGCTAGGGAACCTACATAGTCCAAGTGCCCGCTAGTTAACCTTGATAGTCCAAGTGCCTTCTAGTTAACCTAAATAGTCCAAGTGCCCGCTAGGTAACGTACATAGTCCAAGTGCCCAATAGGTAACCTAAATAATCCAAATGCCCGCTAGGGAAACTACATAGTCCAAGTGCCCGCTAAGGAAACTACATAGTCCAAGTGCCCGCTAGTTAACCTAGATAGTCCAAGTGCCCGCTAGTATACCTAGATAGTCCAAGGGACCTCTAGTTAACCTAGATAGTCCAAGTGCCCTCTAAGGGACGTACATAGTCCAAGGTCAGGTAGTTAACCTAGATAGTCCAAGTGCCCGCTAGTTATCCTACATAATCCAAGGTCAGCTAGTTAACCTAGATAGTCCAAGTGCCCGCTAGTTAACCTACATAGTCCAAGAACCCGCTAGTTAGCGTAGATAGTCCAAGTGCCCGCTAGTTTACCTACATTGTCCAAGGGCCCACTAGTTAACTAAGATATTCCAAGTGCCCGCTAGTTAACCTACATAGTGACAGTGCTCTTACCGAACCTATATAGTACAAGTGCCCGCTAGGGATCCTACATAGTCAAATTGCCCGCTAGTGAACCTGCATTGTACAAGTGCGCGCTAATCAACCTAGATAGTCCAAGTGCCCGCTAGTTAACCTAGATAGGCCAAGTGCCCCCTAGTTAACCTTGATCATCCAGGTGCCCGCTAGTTAACCTACATAGTCCAAGTGCCTGAGAGGGAACCTACATAGTCCAAGTGCCCGCAGAGGAACCTACATAGTCCATGTGCCCGCTAGGTAACCTAGATATTCCAAGTTCCTGTTAGCTAACCTAGATAATCCAAGTGCCCGCTAGGTAACCTACATAGTCCAAGTGCCCTTTCGTTAACCTAGATAGTCCAAGTGCCCGCTAGGTAACCTACATAGTCAAAGGGTCCGCTAGGTAACCTATATAGTCCAAGTGCCCGTTACCTAACCTAGATAGTCCAATTGCCCGCTATGCAACATACATAGTCCAAGTGCCCGCTAGTTAATCTACATATTCCAACTGCCCGCTAGGTAACCTAGATAGTCCATGTGCCTGCTAGGTAACTTACATAGTCCAAATGCCCGCTAGGCAACCTAGATAGTCCAAGTGCCCGTTCGTTAACCTAGATAGCCAAGTGCCCGCTAGGTAACCTAGATAGTCCAAGTGTCTGCTAGGTAACCTACATAGTCCAAATGCCCGTTCGTTAACCTACATAGTCCAATGGCCCACTAGTTAACCTAGATCGTCCAAGTGTCCTCTAGTTAACCTACATAGTCCAAATGCACACTAGTTAACCTACATAGTCCAAGTGCCGCTAGGTAACCTACATAGTGCAAGTGTCCCCTAGTTAACCTACATAGTCCAAGTGCCCGGTAGTTAACATAGATAGTCCAAGTGCCCGCTAGGGAATGTACATAGTCTAAGTGCCCGCTAGGTAACGTAGATAGTGCATGTGCCCGGTAGTTAACCTACATTTTCCAAGTGCCCGCTAGGTAACCTACATAGTCCAAGTGCCCTTTCGTTAACCTAGATAGTCCAAGTGCCGCTAGGTAACCTACATAGTGCAAGTGTCCCCTAGTTAACCTACATAGTCCAAGTGCCCGGTAGTTAACAAAGATAGTCAAAGTGCCCACTAGTTAACATAGATAGTCCAAGGCCCGCTAGAGAACGTACATAGTCCAAGTGCCCGCTAGGTAACCTAGATAGTGCATGTGCCCGGTAGTTAACCTACATAGTCCAAGTGCCCGCTAGGTAACCTAGATAGTCCAAGGGACCGCTAGTTAACCTACATAGTCCAAGTGCCCGGTAGTTAACTTACATAGTCCAAGTGACCGCTCTGGAACCTTCATAGTCCAAGTTCCTGCTAGGGAACCTACATAATTCAAGTGTCCGTAGGGAACATACAGAGTCCAAGTGCCCGCTAGGGAATCTACATAGTCCAAGGGCTCGCTAGTTAACATAGATAGTCCAAGTGCCACCAGATAATCTACATATTCCAAGGGCCCGCTAGTTAACCTACATAGTCCAAGTACGCGCTAGTTAACCTAGATCGTCCAAGTGCCCACTAGTTAACCTACATAGTCAATAGGCCCGCTACTTAACCTACATAGTGCAAGAGCCAGCTAGTTAACCTAGATCGTGTAAGTGTCCGCTAGTTAACCTACATAGTCCAAGTGCCAGTTAGCTAACCTAGATAGTCCAAGGGCCTGCTAGTTAACCTACATAGTCCAAGTGCCCGCTAGGTAACCTACAAAGTCCAAGTGTCCGCTAGGTAACATATATAGTCTAAATGCCCGCTAGGGAACCTACATAGTCCAAGTGCCCGCTAGTTAACCTATTGTCCAAGGGACCGCTAGTTAACCTAGATAGGCCATGTACCCGCTAGTTAACCTAGATCGTCCAATTGTCCGCTAGTTAACCTACATAGTCCAAGTGCCCGTTCGGTAACCTAGATAGTCCAAGAGCCCTTTAGGGAACCGAGATAGTCCAAGTGCCCGCTAGGGAACCTACATAGTCCAATTGCCCGCTCTGGAACATACATAGGCCAAGTGCCCGTTAGTTAACCTAGATAATCCAAGTGCCCGCTAGTTAACCTAGATAGTCCAATTGCCCGCTAGGTAACCTACATAGTCCAAGTGCCCGCTAGTTAACCTAGATAGTCCAAGTGCCCGCTAGTTAACCTTGATAGTCCAAGTGCCTTCTAGTTAACCGAAATAGTCCAAGTGCCCGCTAGGTAACCTACATAGTCCAAGTCCCCACTAGGTAACCTAAATAATCCAAATGCCCGCTAGGGAAACTACATAGTCCAAGTGCCCGCTAGTTAACCTAGATAGTCCAAGTGCCCGCTAGTAAACCTATATAGTCCAAGGACCCGCTAGTTAATCAAGATAGTCCAAGCGCCCTCTAGTTAACCTAGATAGTCCAAGTGCCCGCTAGGGGACGTACATAGTTCAAGTGCCTGCTAGGTAACCTAGATAGTCCAAGGTCCTGCTAGTTAACCTACATAGTCCAATGCCCGATAGTGAACCTACATAGTCCATGTGCCCGCTGAGGAACCTACATAGTCCAATTACCCGATAGGGAACCTACATATTCCAAGTGCCCGTTAGGGAACCTAGATAGTCCAAATGCCGGTAGGGAACCTATATAGTCCAATTGCCCGCTAGGGAACCTACATAGTCAAAGTGCCCGCTAGGGAGCCTGCATTGTTCAATGCCCGCTAATTAACCTAGATAGTCAAAGTGCCCACTAGTTAACCTAGATAGTCCAAATGCCCGCTAGTTAACCTTGATCATCCAAGTGCCCGCTAGTTAACCTACATAGTCCAAGTTCCTGATAGGGAACCTACATGGTCCAAGTGCCCGCAGAGGAACCTACATAGTCCAAGTGCCCGATAGGGAACCTACATATTCCAAGTGCCCGTTATGGAACCTAGATAGTCCAAGTGCCCGTAGGGAACCTATATAGTCCAAGTGCCCGCTAGGGAACCTACATAGTCAAAGTGCCCGCTAGGGACCTGCATTGTGCAAGTGCCCGCTAGTTAACCTAGATCGTCCAAGTGTCCTCTAGTTAACCTACATAGTCCAAATGCACACTAGTTAACCTACATAGTCCAAGTGCCGCTAGGTAACCTACATAGTGCAAGTGTCCCCTAGTTAACCTACATAGTCCAAATGCCCGGTAGTTAACATAGATAGTCCAAGTGCCCGCTAGGGAATGTATATAGTCTAAGTGCCCGCTAGGTAACCTAGATAGTGCATGTGCCCGGTAGTTAACCTACATTTTCCAAGTGCCCGCTAGGTAACCTACATAGTCCAAGTGCCCTTTCGTTAACCTAGATAGTCCAAGTGCCGCTAGGTAACCTACATAGTGCAAGTGTCCCCTAGTTAACCTACATAGTCCAAGTGCCCGGTAGTTAAAAAAGATAGTCAAAGTGCCCACTAGTTAACATAGATAGTCCAAGTGCCCGCTAGAGAACGTACATAGTCCAAGTGCCCGCTAGGTAACCTAGATAGTGCATGTGCCCGGTAGTTAACCTACATAGTCCAAGTGCCCGCTAGGTAACCTAGATAGCCCAAGGGACCGCTAGTTAACCTACTTAGTCCAAGTGCCCGGTAGTTAACTTACATAGTCCAAGTGCCCGCTCTGGAACCTACATAGTCCAAGTTCCTGCTAGGGAACCTACATAATTCAAGTGTCCGTAGGGAACATACAGAGACCAAGTGCCCGCTAGGGAATCTCCATAGTCCAAGGGCCCGCTAGTTAACATAGATAGTCCAAGTGCCACCAGATAATCTACATAGTCCAAGGGCCCGCTAGTTAACCTATATAGTCCATGTACGCGCTAGTTAACCTAGATCATCCAAGTGCGCGCTAGTTAACCTACATAGTCCAAGTGCCCGCTAGTTAACCTAGATCGTCCAAGTGCCCACTAGTTAACCTACATAGTCAATAGGCCCGCTACTTAACCTACATAGTGCCAGAGCCAGCTAGTTAACCTAGATCGTGTAAGTGTCCGCTAGTTAACCTACATAGTCCAAGTGCCAGTTAGCTAACCTAGATAGTCCAAGGGCCTGCTAGTTAACCTACATAGTCCAAGTGCCCGCTAGGTAACCTACAAAGTCCAAGTGTCCGCTAGGTAACATATATAGTCTAAATGCCCGCTAGGGAACCTACATAGTCCAAGTGCCCGCTAGTTAACCTATTGTCCAAGGGACCGCTAGTTAACCTAGATAGGCCATGTACCCGCTAGTTAACCTAGATCGTCCAATTGTCCGCTAGTTAACCTACATAGTCCAAGTGCCCGTTCGGTAACCTAGATAGTCCAAGAGCCCTTTAGGGAACCGAAATAGTCCAAGTGCCCGCTAGGGAACCTACATAGTCCAATTGCCCGCTCTGGAACATACATAGGCCAAGTGCCCGTTAGTTAACCTAGATAATCCAAGTGCCCGCTAGTTAACCTAGATAGTCCAATTGCCCGCTAGGTAACCTACATAGTCCAAGTGCCCGCTAGTTAACCTAGATAGTCCAAGTGCCCGCTAGGTAACCTACATAGTCCAAGTGCCCGCTAGTTAACCTAGATAGTCCAAATGCCCGCTAGTTAACCTTGATAGTCCAAGTGCCTTCTAGTTAACATAAATAGTCCAAGTGTCCACTATGTAACCTACATAGTCCAAGTGCCCACTAGATAACCTAAATAATCCAAATGCCCGCTAGGGAAACTACATAGTCCAAGTGCCCGCTAGTTAACCTAGATAGTCCAAGTGCCCGCTAGTAAACCTAAATAGTCCAAGGACCCGGTAGTTAATCAAGATAGTCCAAGGGCCCTCTAGTTAACCTAGATAGTCCAAGTGCCCGCTAGGGGACGTACATAGTTCAAGTGCCTGCTAGGTAACCTAGATAGTCCAAGGTCCTGCTAGTTAACCTACATAGTCCAATGCCCGATAGTGAACCTACATAGTCCATGTGCCCGCTGAGGAACCTACATAGTCCAATTACCCGATAGGGAACCTACATATTCCAAGTGCCCGTTAGGGAACCTAGATAGTCCAAATGCCGGTAGGGAACGTATATAGTCCAAGTGCCCGCTAGGGAACCTACATAGTCAAAGTGCCCGCTAGGGAACCTGCATTGTACAAGTGCCCGCTAATTAACCTAGATAGTCCAAGTGCCCACTAGTTAACCTAGATAGTCCAAATGCCCGCTAGTTAACCTTGATCATCCAAGTGCCCGCTAGTTAACCTACATAGTCCAAGTTCCTGATAGGGAACCTACATGGTCCAAGTGCCCGCAGAGGAACCTACATAGTCCAAGTGCCCGATAGGGAACCTACATATTCCAAGTGCCCGTTATGGAACCTAGATAGTCCAAGATCCCGTAGGGAACCTATGTAGTCCAAGTGCCCGCTAGGGAACCTACATAGTCAAAGTGCCCGCTAGGGAACCTGCATTGTGCAAGTGCCCGCTAGTTATCCTAGATAGTCCAAATGCCCGCTAGTTAACTTACATAGTCCAAGGTCAGCTAGTTAACTTAGATAGTCCAAGTGCCCGCTAGTTAACCTACATAATCCAAGAACCCGCTAGTTAGCCTATAGTCCAAGTGCCCGCTAGTTTACCTACATAGTCCAAGGGTCCGCTAGTTTACCTAGATATTCCAAGTGCCCGCTAGTTAACCTACATAGTCACAGTGCCCTTAGGGAAACTATATATTCCAAGTGCCCGCTAGGGAACCTACATAGTCAAATTGCCCGCTAGGGAACCTACATTGTACAAGGGTCCGCTAATCAACCTAGAGAGTCCAAGTGCCCGCTAGTTATCCTACATAGTCCAAGTGCCCGCTAGTTAATCTACATAGTCCAACTGCCCGCTAGGTAACCTAGATAGTCCAAGTGCCCGCTAGGTAACTTACATAGTCCAAATGCCTGCTAGGCAACCTAGATATTCCAAGTGCCCGTTCGTTAACCTAGATAGCCAAGTGCCCGCTAGGTAACCTAGACAGTTCAAGTGTCTGCTAGGTAACCTACATAGTCCAAATGCCCGTTCGTTAACCTACATAGTCCAAGGGCCCACTAGTTAACCTAGATCGTCCAAGTGTCCTCTAGTTAACTACATAGTCCAAATGCACGCTAGTTAACCTACATAGTCCAAGTGCCGCTAGGAAACCTACATAGTGCATGTGTCCCCTAGTTAACCTACATAGTCCTAGTGCCCGGTAGTTGACATAGATAGTCCAAGTGCCCACTAGTTAACATAGATAGTCCAAGTGCCCGCTAGGGAACGTACATAGTCCAAGTGCCCGCTAGGTAACCTAGATAGTGCATGTGCCCGGTAGTTAACCTACATAGTCCAATGCCCGCTAGGTAACCTAGATAGTCCAAGGGCCCGCTAGATAACCTACATAGTCAAGTGCCCGGTAGTTAACTTACATAGTCCAAGTGCCCATTAGGTAACCTACATAGTCCAAGTGCCTGCTAGGGAACCTACATAGTTCAAGTGTCCGTAGGGAACATACAGGGTCCTAGTGCCCGCTAGGGAATCACCATAGTCCAAGGGCCCGCTAGTTAACCTACACAGTCCAAATAAGCGCTAGTTAACCTAGATCGTCCAAGTGCGCGCTAGTTAACCTACATAGTCCAAGGGCAGGCTAGTTAACCTATATAGTCCAAGTGCCCTCTAGGGAACCTACATAGTCCAAGTGCCCGATAGGGAACCTACATAGTCCTAGGGCCCGCTAGTTAACCTAGATCGTCCAAGTGTCCTCTAGTTAACCTACATAGTCCAAATGCACGCTAGTTAAGCTACATAGTCCAAGTGCCGCTAGGTAACCTACATAGTGCAAGTGTTCCCTAGTTAACCTACATAGTCCAAGTGCCCGGTAGTTAACATAGATAGTCAAAGTGCCCACTAGTTAACATAGATAGTCCAAGTGCGCGATAGGGAACCTACATAGTCCAAGTGCCCGGTAGTTAACATAGATAGTCCAAGTGCCCACTAGTGAATATACATAGTCCAAGTGCCTGCTAGGGAACCTACATAATCCAAGTGCCCACTAGGTAACCTAGATAGTGCATGTGCCCGGTAGTTAACCTACATATTCCAAGTGCCCGCTAGGTAACATAGATAGTCCAAGGGCCCGCTAGTTAACCTACATAGTCCAAGTGCCCGGTAGTTAACTTACATAGTCCAAGTGCCCGCTCTGGAACCTACATAGTCCAAGTGCCTGCTAGGGAACCTACATAGTTCAAGTGTCCGTAGGGAACATACAGAGTCCAAGTGCCCGGTAGGGAATCTACATAGTCCAAGGGCCCGCTAGTTAACGTAGATAGTCCAAGTTCCGCTAGATAATCTACATAGTCCAAGGGCCCGCTAGTTAACCTACATAGTCCAAGTACGCGCTAGTTAACCTAGATCGTCCAAGTGCGCGCTAGTTAACCTACATAGTCCAAGTGCCCGCTAGTTAACCTAGATAGTCCAAGTGCCCGCTAGTTAACCTAGATAGTCCAGGTGCTCGCTAGTTAACCAGGATCATCAAAGTGCCCTCTAGTTAACTTACATAGTCCAAAGGCCTGCTAGTTAACCTACATAGAGCAATGGCCCACTAGTTAACCTTGATAGTCCAAGTGCCCGCTAGTTAACCTACATAGTCTAAGTTCCCGCTAGGTAACCTAGACAGTCCAAGTGACCATTAGGTTACCTACATAGTCCAAGTGCCCGTTCGTTAACCTACATAGTCCAAGTGCCCGCTAGGTAACGTAGATAGCCCACGTGCCCGCTAGGGTACGTACATAGTCCAAGTGCCCGCTAGGTAACCTAGACAGTCCAAGTGCCCGCTAGTTAACCTACATAGTCCAAGTGCCTCTTGGTAAACTACATAGTCCAAGCACCCACTAGGTAACCTAGACAGTCCAGTTGCCCCCTAGTTAACCTAGACAGTCCAAGTACCCGATAGGGAACCTACAAAATCCAAGTGCTCGCTAGGGAACCTACATAGTCCAAGTGCTCGCTAGGCAACCTACATAGTCCAAGTGCCCGTTAGTTAACCTAGATAGTCAAATTGCCTGCTAGGTAACCTAAATAGTCCAAGTGCCCGCTAGGGAACCTACATAGTCCAAGTGCCCGCTAGGTAACCTAGATAGTCCAATTGCCCGTTAGCTAACCTAGATAGTCGAAGTGTCCGCTAGTTAACCTACATAGTCCAGGTGCCCGTTCGTTAACATAGATAGGCCAAGTGCCTGCTAGGTAACCTAGACAGTCCAAGTGCCCGCTAGGTTACCTACATAGTCCAAGTGCACATTCCTTAACCTAGATAGTCCAAGTGCCCGCTGGTAACCTACATAGTCCCAGGGCTCGCTAGGTAACCTTGATAGTCCAAGTGCCTTCTAGTTAACCTACATAGTCCAAGTGCCCGCTAGGTAACATACATATTCCAAGTGCCCACTAGGTAACCTAAATAATCCAAATGCCCGCTAGGGAAACTACATAGTCCATGTGCCCGCTAGTTAACCTAGATAGTCCAAGTGCCCGCTAGTAAACCTAGGTAGTCCAAGGGCCCGCTAGTTAATCTAGATAGTCTAAGTGCCCGCTAGTTAACCTAGATAGTCCAAGTGCCCGCTAGGGAACCTACATAGTCCAAGTGCCCGTTAGGTAACCTAGATATTCCAAATGCCCGTCTGGAAACCCACATAGTCCAAGTGCCCAATAGAGAACTTATATAGTCCAAGGGCCCGCTAGGGAACCTACATAGTCCAAGGGCCCGCTAGGGAACCTACATAGTCCAAGTGCCGCTAGGTAACCTAGATAGTCCAATTGCCCGTTAGCTAACCTAGATAGTCGAAGTGTCCGCTAGTTAACCTACATAGTCCAGGTGCCCGTTCGTTAACATAGATAGGCCAAGTGCCTGCTAGGTAACCTAGACAGTCCAAGTGCCCGCTAGGTTACCTACATAGTCCAAGTGCACATTCCTTAACCTAGATAGTCCAAGTGCCCGCTGGTAACCTACATAGTCCCAGGGCTCGCTAGGTAACCTTGATAGTCCAAGTGCCTTCTAGTTAACCTACATAGTCCAAGTGCCCGCTAGGTAACATACATAGTCCAAGTGCCCACTAGGTAACCTAAATAATCCAAATGCCCGCTAGGGAAACTACATAGTCCATGTGCCCGCTAGTTAACCTAGATAGTCCAAGTGCCCGCTAGTAAACCTAGGTAGTCCAAGGGCCCGCTAGTTAATCTAGATAGTCTAAGTGCCCGCTAGTTAACCTAGATAGTCCAAGTGCCCGCTAGGGAACCTACATAGTCCAAGTGCCCGTTAGGTAACCTAGATATTCCAAATGCCCGTCTGGAAACCCACATAGTCCAAGTGCCCAATAGAGAACTTATATAGTCCAAGGGCCCGCTAGGGAACCTACATAGTCCAAGGGCCCGCTAGGGAACCTACATAGTCCAAGTGCCCGTTAGTTAACCTAGATAGTCCAAGTGCCTGCTTGGTAACCTAGATAGTCCAACAGCCCGCTAGGTAACCTACATACTCCAAGAACCCACTAGGTAACGTAGATAATTCAAGTGCCAGCTAGGTAACCTAGATAGTCCAAGTGCCCGCTAGGTTATCTATGTAGTCCAAATGCCCGCTAAGGAATCTATATAGTCCAAGGGCCCGCTTGTTAACGTAGATAGTCCAAGTGCCGCTAGTTAATTTACATAGTCCAAGGGCCTGCTAGTTAACCTACATAGTCCAAGTACCCGCTAGGTAACCTATATAGTCCAAGGGCCCACTAGTTAACCTACATAGTCCAAGGGCCCGCTAGGTAACCTACAAAGTCTAAGTGCCCGCTAGGTTATCTATATAGTCCAAATGCCCGCTAGGGAACCTACATTGTCCAAGTGCCCGCTAGTTAACCTACATAGTCAATGGGCCCACTAGTTTACCTACATAGTGCAAGAGCCCGCTAGTTAACATAGATCGTGCAAGTGTCTGCTAGTTAACCTACATAGTCCAAGTGCCAGTTAGCTAACCTAGTTAGTCCAAGGGCCCGCTAGTTGATTTACATAGTCCAAGTGCCCGCTAGTTAACCTAGATAGTCCTAGTGCCCGTTAGTTAACCTAGAGTGTCCAAGTGCCCACTAGGGGACGTATTTAGTCCAAGTGCCCGTTAGCTAACCTAGATAGTCCAAGTGCCCGCTAGTTAACATTGACCATCCAAGTGCCCGCTAGTTAACCTAGATAGTCCAAGTGCATGCTAGTTAACCTAGATAGTCCAAGTGCCCTCTAGTTAACTTAGATCGTCCAAGTGCCCGCTAGTTAACAAACATAGTCCAAGGGCCCGCTAGTTAACCTAAGTAGTCCAAGGTCTGCTAGTTAACCTAGATACTCCAATTGCTCGCTAGTTAACCTACATAGTACAAGGGCCCGCTAGTTGACCTAGATAGTCCAAGTGTCCGCTAGTTAACCTAGATAGTCCAAGTGCCAGCTAGGTAACCTAAGTAGTCGAAATGTCCGATAGAAATCCTACATAGTCCAAGTGTCCGCTAGGTAACCTACATAGTTCAAGTGTCCGTTTGTTAACCTAGATAGTACAAGTGCCCGCTAGGTAACCTAGACTGTCCAAGTGCCCGCTAGGTTACCTACATATTACAAGTGCCCGTTCGTTAACCTAGATAGTCCAAATGCCCGCTAGGAAATCTACATAGTCCAAGGGCCCGCTAGGTAACCTAAATAGTCCAAGTGCCCGCTAGGTAACCTAGAGTCCAAGTGCTTGCTAGTTACCCTACATAGTCCAAGTGCCCACTATGTAACCTAGATAGTCAAAGTGCCCGTTAGGTAACCTAGATAATCCAAGTGCCCACTAGGTAACCTAAATAATACAAATGCCCGCTGGGAAACTATATAGTCCAAGTGCCCGCTAGTTAACCTAGATAGTCCAAGTGCCCGCTAGTAAACCTAGATAGTCTAAGGGCCCGCTAGTTAATCTTGATAGTCCAAGTGCCCGCTAGTTAACCTAGATAGTCCAATGCCCGCTGGTTTACCTAGATCGTCTAAGTGCCCGCTAGTTAACCTAGATAGTCCAAGTGCCCGCTAGTAAACCTAGATAGTCCAAGGTCCCTCTAGTTAACCTGGATAGTCCAAGTGCCCGCTAGGGGACGTACATAGTCCAAGTGCCCGCTAGGTAACCTAGATTGTCCAAGTACCCGCTAGTTAACCTACATAGTCCAAGTGCCCGCTAGATAACCTAGATAGTCCAAGGTCCTGCTAGTTAACCTACATAGTCCAATGCCCGATAGGGAACCTACAAAGTTCAAGTGCCCGCTGAGGAACCTACATAGTCCAAGTGCCCGATAGGGAACCTACATATTCCAAGTGCCCGTTAGGGAACCTAGATAGTCCAAGTGCCCGTAGGGAACTTATATACTCCAAGTGCTCGCTAGGGAACCTACATAGTGAAAGTGCCCGCTAGGGAATCTGCATTGTAAAAGTGCCCGCTAATTAACCTAGATAGTCCAAGTGCCCACTAGGTAACCTAGACAGTTCAAGTGCCTGTTAGCTAACCTAGATAGTCCAAGTGGCGGCTAGGTAACCTACATAGTCCTAGTGCCCGTTCGTTAACCTAGATAATCCAACTGCCCACTAGGTAACCTAGACAGTCCAAGTGCCCGCTAGTTAACCTACATAGTCCAAGTGCCCGATAGGGAACCTACATAATCCAAGTGCCCGCTAGGCAACCTACATAGTCCAAGTGCCCGTAAGTTAACCTAGATAGTCAAATTGCCTGCTACGTAACCTAGATAGTCCAAGTGCCCGCTAGGTAACCTACATAGTCCAAGTGCCTGCTAGGTAACTTAAATAGTCCAAAAGCCCTCTAGGGAAACTACATAGTCCAAGTGCCCGCTAGTTATCCTAGATAGTCCAAGTGCCTGCTAGTAAACCTACATAATCCATGGGCCCGCTAGTTAACCTACATAGTGCAAGGGCCCGCTAGTTAACCTAGATAGTCAAATTGCCTGCTAGGTAACCTAGATAGTCCAAGTGACCACTAGGTTACCTACATAGTCCAAGTGCACGTTCGTTAACCTACATAGTCCAAGTGCCCGCTAGGTAACCAATATAATACAAATGCCCGCTAGGGGCCCTAATATTCCAAATGCCCGCTAGTTAACCTAGATAGTCCAAGTGCTCGCTAGTTAACCTAGATAGTACAAGTGCCCGATAGGGAACCTACATAATCCAAGGGCCCGCTAGGTAACCTACATTGTCCTAGTGCCCCCTAGTTAACCTACATAGTACAAGTGCCCGATAGGGAACCTACATAATCCAAGGGCCCGCTAGGTAACCTACATTGTCCGAGTGCCCCCTAGTTTACCTACATTCTCCAAGTGCCTGATAGGGAACCTACATAGAACAAGTGCCCGCTAGGTAACCTACATAGTTAAAGGGTCCGCTAGGTAACCTATATAGTCCAAGTGCCCGTTACCTAACCTAGATATTCCAATTGCCCGCTATGCAACATACATAGTCCAAGTGCCCGCTAGTTAATCTACATAGTCCAACTGCCCGCTAGGTAACCTAGATAGTCCAAGTGCCCGCTAGGTAACTTACATAGTCCAAATGCCTGCTAGGCAACCTAGATATTCCAAGTGCCCGTTCGTTAACCTAGATAGCCAAGTGCCCGCTAGGTAACCTAGACAGTTCAAGTGTCTGCTAGGTAACCTACATAGTCCAAATGCCCGTTCGTTAACCTACATAGTCCAAGGGCCCACTAGTTAACCTAGATCGTCCAAGTGTCCTCTAGTTAACTACATAGTCCAAATGCACGCTAGTTAACCTACATAGTCCAAGTGCCGCTAGGAAACCTACATAGTGCATGTGTCCCCTAGTTAACCTACATAGTCCTAGTGCCCGGTAGTTGACATAGATAGTCCAAGTGCCCACTAGTTAACATAGATAGTCCAAGTGCCCGCTAGGGAACGTACATAGTCCAAGTGCCCGCTAGGTAACCTAGATAGTGCATGTGCCCGGTAGTTAACCTACATAGTCCAATGCCCGCTAGGTAACCTAGATAGTCCAAGGGCCCGCTAGATAACCTACATAGTCAAGTGCCCGGTAGTTAACTTACATAGTCCAAGTGCCCATTAGGTAACCTACATAGTCCAAGTGCCTGCTAGGGAACCTACATAGTTCAAGTGTCCGTAGGGAACATACAGGGTCCAAGTGCCCGCTAGGGAATCTACATAGTCCAAGGGCCCGCTAGTTAACCTACATAGTCCAAATAAGCGCTAGTTAACCTAGATCGTCCAAGTGCGCGCTAGTTAACCTACATAGTCCAAGGGCAGGCTAGTTAACCTATATAGTCCAAGTGCCCTCTAGGGAACCTACATAGTCCAAGTGCCCGATAGGGAACCTACATAGTCCTAGGGCCCGCTAGTTAACCTAGATCGTCCAAGTGTCCTCTAGTTAACCTACATAGTCCAAATGCACGCTAGTTAAGCTACATAGTCCAAGTGCCGCTAGGTAACCTACATAGTGCAAGTGTTCCCTAGTTAACCTACATAGTCCAAGTGCCCGGTAGTTAACATAGATAGTCAAAGTGCCCACTAGTTAACATAGATAGTCCAAGTGCGCGATAGGGAACCTACATAGTCCAAGTGCCCGGTAGTTAACATAGATAGTCCAAGTGCCCACTAGTGAATATACATAGTCCAAGTGCCTGCTAGGGAACCTACATAATCCAAGTGCCCACTAGGTAACCTAGATAGTGCATGTGCCCGGTAGTTAACCTACATATTCCAAGTGCCCGCTAGGTAACATAGATAGTCCAAGGGCCCGCTAGTTAACCTACATAGTCCAAGTGCCCGGTAGTTAACTTACATAGTCCAAGTGCCCGCTCTGGAACCTACATAGTCCAAGTGCCTGCTAGGGAACCTACATAGTTCAAGTGTCCGTAGGGAACATACAGAGTCCAAGTGCCCGGTAGGGAATCTACATAGTCCAAGGGCCCGCTAGTTAACGTAGATAGTCCAAGTTCCGCTAGATAATCTACATAGTCCAAGGGCCCGCTAGTTAACCTACATAGTCCAAGTACGCGCTAGTTAACCTAGATCGTCCAAGTGCGCGCTAGTTAACCTACATAGTCCAAGTGCCCGCTAGTTAACCTAGATAGTCCAAGTGCCCGCTAGTTAACCTAGATAGTCCAGGTGCTCGCTAGTTAACCAGGATCATCAAAGTGCCCTCTAGTTAACTTACATAGTCCAAAGGCCTGCTAGTTAACCTACATAGAGCAATGGCCCACTAGTTAACCTTGATAGTCCAAGTGCCCGCTAGTTAACCTACATAGTCTAAGTTCCCGCTAGGTAACCTAGACAGTCCAAGTGACCATTAGGTTACCTACATAGTCCAAGTGCCCGTTCGTTAACCTACATAGTCCAAGTGCCCGCTAGGTAACGTAGATAGCCCACGTGCCCGCTAGGGTACGTACATAGTCCAAGTGCCCGCTAGGTAACCTAGACAGTCCAAGTGCCCGCTAGTTAACCTACATAGTCCAAGTGCCTCTTGGTAAACTACATAGTCCAAGCACCCACTAGGTAACCTAGACAGTCCAGTTGCCCCCTAGTTAACCTAGACAGTCCAAGTACCCGATAGGGAACCTACAAAATCCAAGTGCTCGCTAGGGAACCTACATAGTCCAAGTGCTCGCTAGGCAACCTACATAGTCCAAGTGCCCGTTAGTTAACCTAGATAGTCAAATTGCCTGCTAGGTAACCTAAATAGTCCAAGTGCCCGCTAGGGAACCTACATAGTCCAAGTGCCCGCTAGGTAACCTAGATAGTCCAATTGCCCGTTAGCTAACCTAGATAGTCGAAGTGTCCGCTAGTTAACCTACATAGTCCAGGTGCCCGTTCGTTAACATAGATAGGCCAAGTGCCTGCTAGGTAACCTAGACAGTCCAAGTGCCCGCTAGGTTACCTACATAGTCCAAGTGCACATTCCTTAACCTAGATAGTCCAAGTGCCCGCTGGTAACCTACATAGTCCCAGGGCTCGCTAGGTAACCTTGATAGTCCAAGTGCCTTCTAGTTAACCTACATAGTCCAAGTGCCCGCTAGGTAACATACATAGTCCAAGTGCCCACTAGGTAACCTAAATAATCCAAATGCCCGCTAGGGAAACTACATAGTCCATGTGCCCGCTAGTTAACCTAGATAGTCCAAGTGCCCGCTAGTAAACCTAGGTAGTCCAAGGGCCCGCTAGTTAATCTAGATAGTCTAAGTGCCCGCTAGTTAACCTAGATAGTCCAAGTGCCCGCTAGGGAACCTACATAGTCCAAGTGCCCGTTAGGTAACCTAGATATTCCAAATGCCCGTCTGGAAACCCACATAGTCCAAGTGCCCAATAGAGAACTTATATAGTCCAAGGGCCCGCTAGGGAACCTACATAGTCCAAGGGCCCGCTAGGGAACCTACATAGTCCAAGTGCCCGTTAGTTAACCTAGATAGTCCAAGTGCCTGCTTGGTAACCTAGATAGTCCAACAGCCCGCTAGGTAACCTACATACTCCAAGAACCCACTAGGTAACGTAGATAATTCAAGTGCCAGCTAGGTAACCTAGATAGTCCAAGTGCCCGCTAGGTTATCTATGTAGTCCAAATGCCCGCTAAGGAATCTATATAGTCCAAGGGCCCGCTTGTTAACGTAGATAGTCCAAGTGCCGCTAGTTAATTTACATAGTCCAAGGGCCTGCTAGTTAACCTACATAGTCCAAGTACCCACTAGTTAACCTAGACCGTCCAAGTGCCCGCTAGGTAACCTATATAGTCCAAGGGCCCACTAGTTAACCTACATAGTCCAAGGGCCCGCTAGGTAACCTACAAAGTCTAAGTGCCCGCTAGGTTATCTATATAGTCCAAATGCCCGCTAGGGAACCTACATTGTCCAAGTGCCCGCTAGTTAACCTACATAGTCAATGGGCCCACTAGTTAACCTACATAGTGCAAGAGCCCGCTAGTTAACATAGATCGTGCAAGTGTCTGCTAGTTAACCTACATAGTCCAAGTGCCAGTTAGCTAACCTAGTTAGTCCAAGGGCCCGCTAGTTGATTTACATAGTCCAAGTGCCCGCTAGTTAACCTAGATAGTCCTAGTGCCCGTTAGTTAACCTAGAGTGTCCAAGTGCCCACTAGGGGACGTATTTAGTCCAAGTGCCCGTTAGCTAACCTAGATAGTCCAAGTGCCCGCTAGTTAACATTGACCATCCAAGTGCCCGCTAGTTAACCTAGATAGTCCAAGTGCATGCTAGTTAACCTAGATAGTCCAAGTGCCCTCTAGTTAACTTAGATCGTCCAAGTGCCCGCTAGTTAACAAACATAGTCCAAGGGCCCGCTAGTTAACCTAAGTAGTCCAAGGTCCGCTAGTTAACCTAGATACTCCAATTGCTCGCTAGTTAACCTACATAGTACAAGGGCCCGCTAGTTGACCTAGATAGTCCAAGTGTCCGCTAGTTAACCTAGATAGTCCAAGTGCCAGCTAGGTAACCTAAGTAGTCGAAATGTCCGATAGAAATCCTACATAGTCCAAGTGTCCGCTAGGTAACCTACATAGTTCAAGTGTCCGTTCGTTAACCTAGATAGTACAAGTGCCCGCTAGGTAACCTAGACTGTCCAATTGCCCGCTAGGTTACCTACATATTACAAGTGCCCGTTCGTTAACCTAGATAGTCCAAATGCCCGCTAGGAAATCTACATAGTCCAAGGGCCCGCTAGGTAACCTAAATAGTCCAAGTGCCCGCTAGGTAACCTAGAGTCCAAGTGCTTGCTAGTTACCCTACATAGTCCAAGTGCCCACTATGTAACCTAGATAGTCAAAGTGCCCGTTAGGTAACCTAGATAATCCAAGTGCCCACTAGGTAACCTAAATAATACAAATGCCCGCTAGGGAAACTATATAGTCCAAGTGCCCGCTAGTTAACCTAGATAGTCCAAGTGCCCGCTAGTAAACCTAGATAGTCTAAGGGCCCGCTAGTTAATCTTGATAGTCCAAGTGCCCGCTAGTTAACCTAGATAGTCCAAGTGCCCACTAGTAAACCTTGATAGTCCAAGGGCCCTCTAGTTAACCTGGATAGTCCAAGTGCCCGCTAGGGGACGTACATAGTCCAAGTGCCCGCTAGGTAACCTAGATTGTCCAAGTACCCGCTAGTTAACCTACATAGTCCAAGTGCCCGCTAGATAACCTAGATAGTCCAAGGTCCTGCTAGTTAACCTACATAGTCCAATGCCCGATAGGGAACCTACAAAGTTCAAGTGCCCGCTGAGGAACCTACATAGTCCAAGTGCCCGATAGGGAACCTACATATTCCAAGTGCCCGTTAGGGAACCTAGATAGTCCAAGTGCCCGTAGGGAACCTATATACTCCAAGTGCTCGCTAGGGAACCTACATAGTGAAAGTGCCCGCTAGGGAATCTGCATTGTAAAAGTGCCCGCTAATTAACCTAGATAGTCCAAGTGCCCACTAGGTAACCTAGACAGTTCAAATGCCTGTTAGCTAACCTAGATAGTCCAAGTGGCGGCTAGGTAACCTACATAGTCCTAGTGCCCGTTCGTTAACCTAGATAATCCAACTGCCCACTAGGTAACCTAGACAGTCCAAGTGCCCGCTAGTTAACCTACATAGTCCAAGTGCCCGATAGGGAACCTACATAATCCAAGTGCCCGCTAGGCAACCTACATAGTCCAAGTGCCCGTTAGTTAACCTAGATAGTCAAATTGCCTGCTACGTAACCTAGATAGTCCAAGTGCCCGCTAGGTAACCTACATAGTCCAAGTGCCTGCTAGGTAACTTAAATAGTCCAAAAGCCCGCTAGGGAAACTACATAGTCCAAGTGCCCGCTAGTTATCCTAGATAGTCCAAGTGCCTGCTAGTAAACCTACATAATCCATGGGCCCGCTAGTTAACCTACATAGTGCAAGGGCCCGCTAGTTAACCTAGATAGTCAAATTGCCTGCTAGGTAACCTAGATAGTCCAAGTGACCACTAGGTTACCTACATAGTCCAAGTGCCCATTCGTTAACCTACATAGTCCAAGTGCCCGCTAGGTAACCAATATAATACAAATGCCCGCTAGGGGCCCTAATATTCCAAATGCCCGCTAGTTAACCTAGATAGTCCAAGTGCTCGCTAGTTAACCTAGATAGTACAAGTGCCCGATAGGGAACCTACATAATCCAAGGGCCCGCTAGGTAACCTACATTGTCCTAGTGCCCCCTAGTTAACCTACATAGTACAAGTGCCCGATAGGGAACCTACATAATCCAAGGGCCCGCTAGGTAACCTACATTGTCCGAGTGCCCCCTAGTTTACCTACATTCTCCAAGTACCTGATAGGGAACCTACATAGAACAGGTGCCCGCTAGGTAACCTACATAGTTAAAGGGTCCGCTAGGTAACCTATATAGTCCAAGTGCCCGTTACCTAACCTAGATATTCCAATTGCCCGCTATGCAACATACATAGTCCAAGTGCCCGCTAGTTAATCTACATAGTCCAACTGCCCGCTAGGTAACCTAGATAGTCCAAGTGCCCGCTAGGTAACTTACATAGTCCAAATGCCTGCTAGGCAACCTAGATATTCCAAGTACCCGTTCGTTAACCTAGATAGCCAAGTGCCCGCTAGGTAACCTAGACAGTTCAAGTGTCTGCTAGGTAACCTACATAGTCCAAATGCCCGTTCGTTAACCTACATAGTCCAAGGGCCCACTAGTTAACCTAGATCGTCCAAGTGTCCTCTAGTTAACTACATAGTCCAAATGCACGCTAGTTAACCTACATAGTCCAAGTGCCGCTAGGAAACCTACATAGTGCATGTGTCCCCTAGTTAACCTACATAGTCCTAGTGCCCGGTAGTTGACATAGATAGTCCAAGTGCCCACTAGTTAACATAGATAGTCCAAGTGCCCGCTAGGGAACGTACATAGTCCAAGTGCCCGCTAGGTAACCTAGATAGTGCATGTGCCCGGTAGTTAACCTACATAGTCCAATGCCCGCTAGGTAACCTAGATAGTCCAAGGGCCCGCTAGATAACCTACATAGTCAAGTGCCCGGTAGTTAACTTACATAGTCCAAGTGCCCATTAGGTAACCTACATAGTCCAAGTGCCTGCTAGGGAACCTACATAGTTCAAGTGTCCGTAGGGAACATACAGGGTCCAAGTGCCCGCTAGGGAATCTACATAGTCCAAGGACCCGCTAGTTAACCTACATAGTCCAAATAAGCGCTAGTTAACCTAGATCGTCCAAGTGCGCGCTAGTTAACCTACATAGTCCAAGGGCAGGCTAGTTAACCTATATAGTCCAAGTGCCCTCTAGGGAACCTACATAGTCCAAGTGCCCGATAGGGAACCTACATAGTCCTAGGGCCCGCTAGTTAACCTAGATATTCCAAGAGCCCGCTAGTTAACCTAGATCGTCCAAGTGTCCTCTAGTTAACCTACATACTCCAAATGCACGCTAGTTAAGCTACATAGTCCAAGTGCCGCTAGGTAACCTACATAGTGCAAGTGTTCCCTAGTTAACCTACATAGTCCAAGTGCCCGGTAGTTAACATAGATAGTCAAAGTGCCCACTAGTTAACATAGATAGTCCAAGTGCGCGATAGGGAACCTACATAGTCTAAGTGCCCGGTAGTTAACATAGATAGTCCAAGTGCCCACTAGTGAACATACATAGTCCAAGTGCCTGCTAGGGAACCTACATAGTCCAAGTGCTCGCTAGGCAACCTACATAGTCCAAGTGCCCGTTAGTTAACCTAGATAGTCAAATTGCCTGCTAGGTAACCTAAATAGTCCAAGTGCCCGCTAGGTAACCTACAAAGTCCAAGTGTCCGCTAGGTAACATATATAGTCTAAATGCCCGCTAGGGAACCTACATAGTCCAAGTGCCCGCTAGTTAACGTATTGTCCAAGGGACCGCTAGTTAACCTAGATAGGCCATGTACCCGCTAGTTAACCTAGATCGTCCAATTGTCCGCTAGTTAACCTACATAGTCCAAGTGCCCGTTCGGTAACCTAGATAGTCCAAGAGCCCTTTAGGGAACCGAAATAGTCCAAGTGCCCGCTAGGGAACCTACATAGTCCAAGTGCCCGTTAGTTAACCTAGATAATCCAAGTGCCCGCTAGGTAACCTACATAGTCCAAGTGCCCGCTAGTTAACCTTGATAGTCCAAGTGCCTTCTAGTTAACCTAAATAGTCCAAGTGCCCGCTATGTAACCTACATAGTCCAAGTGCCCACTAGGTAACCTAAATAATCCAAATGCCCGCTAGGGAAACTACATAGTCCAAGTGCCCGCTAGTTAACCTAGATAGTCCAAGTGCCCGCTAGTAAACCTAAATAGTCCAAGGACCCGGTAGTTAATCAAGATAGTCCAAGGGCCCTCTAGTTAACCTAGATAGTCCAAGTGCCCGCTAGGGGACGTACTTAGTTCAAGTGCCTGCTAGGTAACCTAGATAGTCCAAGGTCCTGCTAGTTAACCTACATAGTCCAATGCCCGATAGTGAACCTACATAGTCCATGTGCCCGCTGAGGAACCTACATAGTCCAATTACCCGATAGGGAACCTACATATTCCAAGTGCCCGTTAGGGAACCTAGATAGTACAAATGCCGGTAGGGAACGTATATAGTCCAAGTGCCCGCTAGGGAACCTACATAGTCAAAGTGCCCGCTAGGGAACCTGCATTGTACAAGTGCCCGCTAATTAACCTAGATAGTCCAAGTGCCCACTAGTTAACCTAGATAGTCCAAATGCCCGCTAGTTAACCTTGATCATCCAAGTGCCCGCTAGTTAACCTACATAGTCCAAGTTCCTGATAGGGAACCTACATGGTCCAAGTGCCCGCAGAGGAACCTACATAGTCCAAGTGCCCGATAGGGAACCTACATATTCCAAGTGCCCGTTATGGAACCTAGATAGTCCAAGATCCCGTAGGGAACCTATGTAGTCCAAGTGCCCGCTAGGGAACCTACATAGTCAAAGTGCCCGCTAGGGAACCTGCATTGTGCAAGTGCCCGCTAGTTATCCTAGATAGTTCAAATGCCCGCTAGTTAACTTACATAGTCCAAGGTCAGCAGGTTAACTTAGATAGTCCAAGTGCCCGCTAGTTAACCTACATAATCCAAGGTCAGCTAGTTAACCTAGATAGTGCAAGTGCCCGCTAGTTAACCTACATAGTCCAAGAACCCGCTAGTTAGCCTATAGTCCAAGTGCCCGCTAGTTTACCTACATAGTCCAAGGGTCCGCTAGTTTACCTAGATATTCCAAGTGCCCGCTAGTTAACCTACATAGTCACAGTGCCCTTAGGGAAACTATATATTCCAAGTGCCCGCTAGGGAACCTACATAGTCAAATTGCCCGCTAGGGAACCTACATTGTACAAGGGTCCGCTAGTCAACCTAGAGAGTCCAAGTGCCCGCTAGTTAACCTAGATAGTCCAAGTGCCCGCTAGTTGACCTTGATCATCCAAGTGCCCGCTAGTTAACCTACATGGTCCAAGTGCCTGAGAGCGAACCTACATAGTCCAAGTGCCCGCTAGGTAACCCAGATATTCCAAGTTCCTGTTAGGTAACCTAGATAATCCAAGTGCCCGCTAGGTAACCTACATAGTCCAAGTACCCTTTCGTTAACCTACATAATCCAAGTGCCCGTTAGGTAACCTACATAGTTAAAGGGTCCGCTAGGTAACCTATATAGTCCAAGTGCCCGTTACCTAACCTAGATATTCCAATTGCCCGCTATGCAACATACATAGTCCAAGTGCCCGCTAGTTAATCTACATAGTCCAACTGCCCGCTAGGTAACCTAGATAGTCCAAGTGCCCGCTAGGTAACTTACATAGTCCAAATGCCTGCTAGGCAACCTAGATATTCCAAGTGCCCGTTCGTTAACCTAGATAGCCAAGTGCCCGCTAGGTAACCTAGACAGTTCAAGTGTCTGCTAGGTAACCTACATAGTCCAAATGCCCGTTCGTTAACCTACATAGTCCAAGGGCCCACTAGTTAACCTAGATCGTCCAAGTGTCCTCTAGTTAACTACATAGTCCAAATGCACGCTAGTTAACCTACATAGTCCAAGTGCCGCTAGGAAACCTACATAGTGCATGTGTCCCGTAGTTAACCTACATAGTCCTAGTGCCCGGTAGTTGACATAGATAGTCCAAGTGCCCACTAGTTAACATAGATAGTCCAAGTGCCCGCTAGGGAACGTACATAGTCCAAGTGCCCGCTAGGTAACCTAGATAGTGCATGTGTCCGGTAGTTAACCTACATAGTCCAATGCCCGCTAGGTAACCTAGATAGTCCAAGGGCCCGCTAGATAACCTACATAGTCAAGTGCCCGGTAGTTAACTTACATAGTCCAAGTGCCCATTAGGTAACCTACATAGTCCAAGTGCCTGCTAGGGAACCTACATAGTTCAAGTGTCCGTAGGGAACATACAGGGTCCAAGTGCCCGCTAGGGAATCTACATAGTCCAAGGGCCCGCTAGTTAACCTACATAGTCCAAATAAGCGCTAGTTAACCTAGATCGTCCAAGTGCGCGCTAGTTAACCTACATAGTCCAAGGGCAGGCTAGTTAACCTATATAGTCCAAGTGCCCTCTAGGGAACCTACATAGTCCAAGTGCCCGATAGGGAACCTACATAGTCCTAGGGCCCGCTAGTTAACCTAGATATTCCAAGTGCCCGCTAGTTAACCTAGATCGTCCAAGTGTCCTCTAGTTAACCTACATAGTCCAAATGCACGCTAGTTAAGCTACATAGTCCAAGTGCCGCTAGGTAACCTACATAGTGCAAGTGTTCCCTAGTTAACCTACATAGTCCAAGTGCCCGGTAGTTAACATAGATAGTCAAAGTGCCCACTAGTTAACATAGATAGTCCAAGTGCGCGATAGGGAACCTACATAGTCCAAGTGCCCGGTAGTTAACATAGATAGTCCAAGTGCCCACTAGTGAACATACATAGTCCAAGTGCCTGCTAGGGAACCTACATAGTCCAAGTGCCCACTAGGGAACCTAGATAGTGCATGTGCCCGGTAGTTAACCTACATATTCCAAGTGCCCGCTAGGTAACATAGATAGTCCAAGGGCCCGCTAGTTAACCTACATAGTCCAAGTGCCCGATAGGGAACCTACATAATCCAAGTGCCCGCTAGGCAACCTACATAGTCCAAGTGCCCGTTAGTTAACCTAGATAGTCAAATTGCCTGCTACGTAACCTAGATAGTCCAAGTGCCCCCCAGGTAACCTACATAGTCCAAGTGCCTGCTAGGTAACTTAAATAGTCCAAAAGCCCGCTACGGAAACTACATAGTCCAAGTGCCCACTAGTTAACCTAGATAGTCCAAGTGCCTGCTAGTAAACCTACATAATCCATGGGCCCGCTAGTTAACCTACATAGTGCAAGGGCCCGCTAGTTAACCTAGATAGTCAAATTGCCTGCTAGGTAACCTAGATAGTCCAAGTGACCACTAGGTTACCTACATAGTCCAAGTGCCCGTTCGTTAACCTACATAGTCCAAGTGCCCGCTAGGTAACCAATATAATACAAATGCCCGCTAGGGGCCCTAATATTCCAAATGCCCGCTAGTTAACCTAGATAGTCCAAGTGCTCGCTAGTTAACCTAGATAGTACAAGTGCCCGATAGGGAACCTACATAATCCAAGGGCCCGCTAGGTAACCTACATTGTCCTAGTGCCCCCTAGTTAACCTACATAGTACAAGTGCCCGTTAGGGAACCTACATAATCCAAGGGCCCGCTAGGTAACCTACATTGTCCGAGTGCCCCCTAGTTTACCTACATTCTCCAAGTGCCTGATAGGGAACCTACATAGAACAAGTGCCCGCTAGGTAACCTACATAGTTAAAGGGTCCGCTAGGTAACCTATATAGTCCAAGTGCCCGTTACCTAACCTAGATATTCCAATTGCCCGGTATGCAACATACATAGTCCAAGTGCCCGCTAGTTAATCTACATAGTCCAACTGCCCGCTAGGTAACCTAGATAGTCCAAGTGCCCGCTAGGTAACTTACATAGTCCAAATGCCTGCTAGGCAACCTAGATATTCCAAGTGCCCGTTCGTTAACCTAGATAGCCAAGTGCCCGCTAGGTAACCTAGACAGTTCAAGTGTCTGCTAGGTAACCTACATAGTCCAAATGCCCGTTCGTTAACCTACATAGTCCAAGGGCCCACTAGTTAACCTAGATCGTCCAAGTGTCCTCTAGTTAACTACATAGTCCAAATGCACGCTAGTTAACCTACATAGTCCAAGTGCCGCTAGGAAACCTACATAGTGCATGTGTCCCCTAGTTAACCTACATAGTCCTAGTGCCCGGTAGTTGACATAGATAGTCCAAGTGCCCACTAGTTAACATAGATAGTCCAAGTGCCCGCTAGGGAACGTACATAGTCCAAGTGCCCGCTAGGTAACCTAGATAGTGCATGTGCCCGGTAGTTAACCTACATAGTCCAATGCCCGCTAGGTAACCTAGATAGTCCAAGGGCCCACTAGATAACCTACATAGTCAAGTGCCCGGTAGTTAACTTACATAGTCCAAGTGCCCATTAGGTAACCTACATAGTCCAAGTGCCTGCTAGGGAACCTACATAGTTCAAGTGTCCGTAGGGAACATACAGGGTCCAAGTGCCCGCTAGGGAATCTACATAGTCCAAGGGCCCGCTAGTTAACCTACATAGTCCAAATAAGCGCTAGTTAACCTAGATCGTCCAAGTGCGCGCTAGTTAACCTACATAGTCCAAGGGCAGGCTAGTTAACCTATATAGTCCAAGTGCCCTCTAGGGAACCTACATAGTCCAAGTGCCCGATAGGGAACCTACATAGTCCTAGGGCCCGCTAGTTAACCTAGATATTCCAAGTGCCCGCTAGTTAACCTAGATCGTCCAAGTGTCCTCTAGTTAACCTACATAGTCCAAATGCACGCTAGTTAAGCTACATAGTCCAAGTGCCGCTAGGTAACCTACATAGTGCAAGTGTTCCCTAGTTAACCTACATAGTCCAAGTGCCCGGTAGTTAACATAGATAGTCAAAGTGCCCACTAGTTAACATAGATAGTCCAAGTGCGCGATAGGGAACCTACATAGTCCAAGTGCCCGGTAGTTAACATAGATAGTCCAAGTGCCCACTAGTGAACATACATAGTCCAAGTGCCTGCTAGGGAACCTACATAGTCCAAGTGCTCGCTAGGCAACCTACATAGTCCAAGTGCCCGTTAGTTAACCTAGATAGTCAAATTGCCTGCTAGGTAACCTAAATAGTCCAAGTGCCCGCTAGGGAACCTACATAGTCCAAGTGCCCGCTAGGTAACCTAGATAGTCCAATTGCCCGTTAGCTAACCTAGATAGTCGAAGTGTCCGCTAGTTAACCTACATAGTCCAAGTGCCCGTTCGTTAACATAGATAGGCCAAGTGCCTGCTAGGTAACCTAGACAGTCCAAGTGCCCGCTAGGTTACCTACATAGTCCAAGTGCACATTCCTTAACCTAGATAGTCCAAGTGCCCGCTGGTAACCTACATAGTCCCAGGGCTCGCTTGGTAACCTTGATAGTCCAAGTGCCTTCTAGTTAACCTACATAGTCCAAGTGCCCGCTAGGTAACATACATAGTCCAAGTGCCCACTAGGTAACCTAAATAATCCAAATGCCCGCTAGGGAAACTACATAGTCCATGTGCCCGCTAGTCAACCTAGATAGTCCAAGTGCCCGCTAGTAAACCTAGGTAGTCCAAGGGCCCGCTAGTTAATCTAGATAGTCTAAGTGCCCGCTAGTTAACCTAGATAGTCCAAGTGCCCGTAAGGGAACCTACATAGTCCAAGTGCCCGTTAGGTAACCTAGATAGTCCAAATGCCCGTCTGGAAACCCACATAGTCCAAGTGCCCAATAGAGAACTTATATAGTCCAAGGGCCCGCTAGGGAACCTACATAATCCAAGTGCCCGTTAGTTAACCTAGATAGTCCAAGTGCCCGCTTGGTAACCTAGATAGTCCAACACCCCCTAGGTAACCTACATACTCCAAGAACCCACTAGGTAACGTAGATAATTCAAGTGCCAGCTAGGTAACCTAGATAGTCCAAGTGCCCGCTAGGTAACCTACAAAATCTAAGTGCCCGCTAGGTTATCTTTGTAGTCCAAATGCCCGCTAAGGAATCTATATAGTCCAAGGGCCCGCTTGTTAACGTAGATAGTCCAAGTGCCGCTAGTTAATTTACATAGTCCAAGGGCCTGCTAGTTAACCTACATAGTCCAAGTACCCGCTAGTTAACCTAGACCGTCCAAGTGCCCGCTAGGTAACCTATATAGTCCAAGGGCCCACTAGTTAACCTACATAGTCCAAGGGCCCGCTAGGTAACCTACAAAGTCTAAGTGCCCGCTAGGTTATCTATATAGTCCAAATGCCCGCTAGGGAACCTACATTGTCCAAGTGCCCGCTAGTCAACCTACATAGTCAATGGGCCCACTAGTTAACCTACATAGTGCAAGAGCCCGCTAGTTAACATAGATCGTGCAAGTGTCTGCTAGTTAACCTACATAGTCCAAGTGCCAGTTAGCTAACCTAGTTAGTCCAAGGGCCCGCTAGTTGATTTACATAGTCCAAGTGCCCGCTAGTTAACCTAGATAGTCCTAGTGCCCGTTAGTTAACCTAGAGTGTCCAAGTGCCCACTAGGGGACGTATTTAGTCCAAGTGCCCGTTAGCTAACCTAGATAGTCCAAGTGCCCGCTAGTTAACATTGACCATCCAAGTGCCCGCTAGTTAACCTAGATAGTCCAAGTGCATGCTAGTTAACCTAGATAGTCCAAGTGCCCTCTAGTTAACTTAGATCGTCCAAGTGCCCGCTAGTTAACAAACATAGTCCAAGGGCCCGCTAGTTAACCTAAGTAGTCCAAGGTCCGCTAGTTAACCTAGATACTCCAATTGCTCGCTAGTTAACCTACATAGTACAAGGGCCCGCTAGTTGACCTAGATAGTCCAAGTGTCCGCTAGTTAACCTAGATAGTCCAAGTGCCAGCTAGGTAACCTAAGTAGTCGAAATGTCCGATAGAAATCCTACATAGTCCAAGTGTCCGCTAGGTAACCTACATAGTCCAAGTGCCCGTTCGTTAACCTAGACAGTACAAGTGCCCGCTAGGTTACCTACATATTACAAGTGCCCGTTCGTTAACCTAGATAGTCCAAATGCCCGCTAGGAAATCTACATAGTCCAAGGGCCCGCTAGGTAAACTAAATAGTCCAAGTGCCCGCTAGGTAACCTAGAGTCCAAGTGCTTGCTAGTTACCCTACATAGTCCAAGTGCCCACTATGTAACCTAGATAGTCAAAGTGCCCACTAGGTAACCTAAATAATACAAATGCCCGCTAGGGAAACTATATAGTCCAAGTGCCCGCTAGTTAACCTAGATAGTCCAAGTGCCCGCTTGTAAACCTAGATAGTCTAAGGGCCGCTAGTTAATCTTGATAGTCCAAGTGCCCGCTAGTTAACCTAGATAGTCCAATGCCCGCTGGTTTACCTAGATCGTCTAAGTGCCCGCTAGTTAACTTAGATAGTCCAAGTGCCCGCTAGTAAACCTAGATAGTCCAAGGGCCCTCTAGTTAACCTGGATAGTCCAAGTGCCCGCTAGGGGACGTACATAGTCCAAGTGCCCGCTAGGTAACCTAGATTGTCCAAGTACCCGCTAGTTAACCTACATAGTCCAAGTGCCCGCTAGATAACCTAGATAGTCCAAGGTCCTGCTAGTTAACCTACATAGTCCAATGCCCGATAGGGAACCTACAAAGTTCAAGTGCCCGCTGAGGAACCTACATAGTCCAAGTGCCCGATAGGGAACCTACATATTCCAAGTGCCCGTTAGGGAACCTAGATAGTCCAAGTGCCCGTAGGGAACCTATATACTCCAAGTGCTCGCTAGGGAACCTACATAGTGAAAGTGCCCGCTAGGGAATCTGCATTGTAAAAGTGCCCGCTAATTAACCTAGATAGTCCAAGTGCCCACTAGGTAACCTAGACAGTTCAAGTGCCTGTTAGCTAACCTAGATAGTCCAAGTGGCGGCTAGGTAACCTACATAGTCCTAGTGCCCGTTCGTTAACCTAGATAATCCAACTGCCCACTAGGTAACCTAGACAGTCCAAGTGCCCGCTAGTTAACCTACATAGTCCAAGTGCCCGATAGGGAACCTACATAATCCAAGTGCCCGCTAGGCAACCTACATAGTCCAAGTGCCCGTTAGTTAACCTAGATAGTCAAATTGCCTGCTACGTAACCTAGATAGTCCAAGTGCCCGCTAGGTAACCTACATAGTCCAAGTGCCTGCTAGGTAACTTAAATAGTCCAAAAGCCCGCTAGGGAAACTACATAGTCCAAGTGCCCGCTAGTTAACCTAGATAGTCCAAGTGCCTGCTAGTAAACCTACATAATCCATGGGCCCGCTAGTTAACCTACATAGTGCAAGGGCCCGCTAGTTAACCTAGATAGTCAAATTGCCTGCTAGGTAACCTAGATAGTCCAAGTGACCACTAGGTTACCTACATAGTCCAAGTGCCCGTTCGTTAACCTACATAGTCCAAGTGCCCGCTAGGTAACCAATATAATACAAATGCCCGCTAGGGGCCCTAATATTCCAAATGCCCGCTAGTTAACCTAGATAGTCCAAGTGCTCGCTAGTTAACCTAGATAGTACAAGTGCCCGATAGGGAACCTACATAATCCAAGGGCCCGCTAGGTAACCTACATTGTCCTAGTGCCCCCTAGTTAACCTACATAGTACAAGTGCCCGATAGGGAACCTACATAATCCAAGGGCCCGCTAGGTAACCTACATTGTCCGAGTGCCCCCTAGTTTACCTACATTCTCCAAGTGCCTGATAGGGAACCTACATAGAACAAGTGCCCGCTAGGTAACCTACAAAGTCTAAGTTCCCGCTAGGTAATCTATATAGTCCCAATGACCGCTAGGGAGCCTACATAGTCCAAATGCTCGCTAGGTAACCTAGATAGTCTAAGGGCCCTCTAGGTAACCTACATAGTCCTAGTGCCCCCTAGTTAACCTACATTTTCCAAGTGCCCGATAGGGAACCTACATAGTCCAAGTGCCTGCTAGGTAACCTACATAGTCCAAATGCCCTGTAGTTAACCTACATAGTACAAGTGCCCGATAGGGAACCTACATAATCCAAGTGCTCGCTAGGGAACCTACATAGTCCAAGTGCCCGTTAGGTAACCTAGATAGTCCAAATGCCCGCCAGGAAACCCACATAGTCCATGTGCCCGCTAGGGAACTTACATAGTCCAAGGGCCCGCTAGGGAATCTACACAGTCCAAGTGCCCGTTAGTTAACCTAGATAGTCCAAGTGCCCGCTTGGTAACCTAGATATTCCAACAGCCCCCTAGGTAACCTACATACTCTAAGAACCCGCTATAACGTAGATAGTTCAAGTGCCAGCTAGGTAACCTAGATAATCCATGTGCCGCTAGGTAACCTACAAAGTCAAAGTGCCCGCTAGGTTATCTATATAGTCCAAATGCCAGCTAGGGTATCTACATAGTCTATGGGCCCAATAGTTAACATAGATAGTCCAAGTGCACGCTAGTTAACCTAGACAGTCCAAGTGCCCTCTAGTTAACCTAGATCGTCCAAGTGCCCGCTAAGAAACCTAGATAGTCCAAGTGCCCGTTACCTAACCTAGATAGTCCAATTGCCCACTATGCAACATACATAGTCCCAGTGCCCGTTCGTTAACCTAGAAGTCCAAGTGCCCGCTATGTAACCTAGACTCTCCAAGTGCCCGCTAGGTTACCTACATATTCCAAATGCCCGTTCGGTAACCTAGATAGTGCAAGTGCCCGGTAGTTAACCTACATAGTCCAAGAGCCCGCTAAGTAACCTAGATAGACCAAGGGCCCGCTAGTTAACCTACATAGTCCAATTGCCCGGTACTTAACTTACATAGTTCAAGTGTCCGTAGGGAAAATACAGAGTCCAAGTGCCCGCTAGGGAACCTACATAGTCCAAGTGCCTGCTAGGTAACCTACATAGTGCCAGTGTCCGAGAGTTAAGCAACATATTCCATGTGCCCGCTAGTTAACATAGATAGTCCAAGTGGCCGCTAGGGAACTTACATAGTCCAAGTGCCCGCTAGGTAACCTAGATACTGCAATTGCCCGCTAGTTAACCTAGATAGTTCAAGTACCCGCTAGGTCACCTAGATCGTCCAAGGGCCCCTTAGTTAGCCTACAAAGTCCAAGTGCCCGCTAGGTAACCTAGATAGTCCAAGTGCCCGTTCGGTAACCTAGATAGTCCAAGTGCCCTTTAGGGAACCTAGATAGTCCAAGGGCCCACTAGTAAACCTACATAGTCCATGGGCCCGCTAGTTAACTTTCATAGTGCAAGTGTCCGCTACTTAACCTACATATTCCAAGTGCCCGCTAGTTAACCTACATAATCTAAGTACCTGTTGGCTAACCTAGATAGTCCAAGGGCTCGCTAATTGACCTACATAGTCCAAGTGCCCGCTAGTTAACCTAGATAGTCCAAGTGACTGCTAGGTAACCTACATAGTGCAAGTGTCCGCTAGTTAACCTACAAATTCCAAGTGCCCGCTAGTTAACATAGATAGTCTAAGTGCCAGCTAGGGAAGGTACATAGTCCAAGTGCCCGCTAGGTAACCTAGATACTGCAAGTGCCCGCTAGTTAACCTAGAGAGTTCAAGTACCCGATCGGTAACCTAGATCGTCAAAGGGCCCCCTAGTTAGCCTACATAGTCCAAGTGCCTTCTAGGTAACCTAGATAGTCCAAGTGCCCTTTAGGGAACCTAGATAGTCCAAGGGCCGGCTAGTAAACCTACATAGTCCATGGGCCCGCTAGTTAACCTTCATAATCTAAGTGCCCGTTGGCTAACCTAGATAGTCCAAGGGACCGCTAGTTGACCTATATTGTCCAAGTGCCAGCTAGGTAACCTAGATAGTACAAGTGCCCGCTAGGGAACCTAGATAATCCAAGTGCCTGTTAGCTAACCTAGATAGTCCAAGTGGCGGCTAGGTAACCTACATAGTCCAAGTGCCCGTTCGTTAACCTAGATAAGCCAAGTGCCCACTAGGTAACCTAGACAGTCCAAGTGCCCGCTAGTAAACCTATATAGTCCCAGTGCCCGATAGGGAACTACATAATCCAAGTGCCCCCTAGGCAACCTACATAGTCCAAGAACCCGTTAGTTAACCTAGATAGTCAAATTGCCTGCTAGGTAACCTAGATAGTCCAAGTGCCCGTTAGGTAACCTACATAGTCCAAGTGCCCGCTAGGTAACCTAAATAGTCCAAATGCCCGCTAGGGAAAATACATAGTCCAAGTGCGCGCTAGTTAACCTAGATAGTCCAAGTGCCTGCTAGTAAACCTACATAATCCATGGGCCCGCTAGTTAACCTACATAGTGCAAGGGCCCGCTAGTTAACCTAGATAGTCCAAGTGCCCGTTAGTTAACCTACATAGTCTAAGTGCCCGCTAGGTAACCTAGATAGTCCAAGTGCCCGTTCGGTAACCTAGATAGTCCAAGTGCCCTTTAGGGAACCTAGATAGTCCAAGGGCCCCCTAGTAAACCTACATAGTCCATGGGCCCTCTAGTTAACCTTCCTAGTGCAAGTTTCCACTACTTAACCTACATATTCCAAGTGCCCGCTAGTTAAACTACATAATCTAAGTGCCCGTTGGCTAACCTAGATAGTCCAAGGGCCCGCTAGTTGACCTACATAGTCCAAGTAACCGCTAGTTAACCTAGATAGTCCAAGTGACCACTAGGTTACCTACATAGTCCAAGTGCCCGTTCGTTAACCTACATAGTCCAAGTGCCCCCTAGGTAACCAATATAATACAAATGCCCGCTAGGGGCCCTAATATTCAAAATGCCCGCTAGTTAACCTAGATAGTCCAAGTGCTCGCTAGTTAACCTAGATAGTACAAGTGCCCGATAGGGAACCTACATAATCCAAGGGCCCGCTAGGTAACCTACATTGTCCTAGTGCCCCCTAGTTAACCTACATAGTACAAGTGCCCGATAGGGAACCTACATAATCCAAGGGCCCGCTAGGAAACCTACATTGTCCTAGTGCCCCCTAGTTAACCTACATTCTCCAAGTGCCTGATAGGGAACCTACATAGAACAAGTGCCCGCTAGGTAACCTACAAAGTCTAAGTTCCCGCTAGGTAATCTATATAGTCCCAATGACCGCTAGGGAGCCTACATAGTCCAAATGCTCGCTAGGTAACCTAGATAGTCTAAGGGCCCTCTAGGTAACCTACATAGTCCTAGTGCCCCCTAGTTAACCTACATTTTCCAAGTGCCCGATAGGGAACCTACATAGTCCAAGTGCCTGCTGGGTAACCTACATAGTCCAAATGCCCTCTAGTTAACCTACATAGTACAAGTGCCCGATAGGGAACCTACATAATCTAAGTGCTCACTAGGGAACCTACATAGTCCAAGTGCCCATTAGGTAACCTAGATAGTCCAAATGCCCGCCAGGAAACCCACATAGTCCAAGTGCCCGCTAGGGAACTTACATACGCCAAGGGCCCGCTAGGGAATCTACACAGTCCAAGTGCCCGTTAGTTAACCTAGATAGTCCAAGTGCCCGCTTGGTAACCTAGATATTCCAACAGCCCCCTAGGTAACCTACATACTCTAAGAACCCGCTATAACGTAGATAGTTCAAGTGCCAGCTAGGTAACCTAGATAATCCATGTGCCGCTAGGTAACCTACAAAGTCAAAGTGCCCGCTAGGTTATCTATATAGTCCAAATGCCAGCTAGGGTATCTACATAGTCTATGGGCCCAATAGTTAACATAGATAGTCCAAGTGCCGCTAGTTAATCTACATAGTCCAAGGGCCCGCTAGTTAACCTACATAGTCCAAGTACCCGCTAAGAAACCTAGATAGTCCAAGTGCACGCTAGTTAACCTAGATAGTCCAAGTGCCCTCTAGTTAACCTAGATCGTCCAAGTGCCCGCTAAGAAACCTAGATAGTCCAAGTGCCCGTTACCTAACTTAGATAGTCCAATTGCCCGCTATGCAACATACATAGTCCCAGTGTCCGTTCGTTAACCTAGAAGTCCAAGTGCCCGCTATGTAACCTAGACTCTCCAAGTGCCCGCTAGGTTACCTACATATTCCAAATGCCCGTTCGGTTACCTAGATAGTGCAAGTGCCCGGTAGTTAACCTACATAGTCCAAGAGCCCGCTAAGTAACCTAGATAGACTAAGGGCCCGCTAGTTAAATTACATAGTCCAAGTGCCCGGTACTTAACTTACATAGTTCAAGTGTCCATAGGGAAAATACAGAGTCCAAGTGCCCGCTAGGGAACCTACATAGTCCAAGTGCCTGCTAGGTAACCTACATAGTGCCAGTGTCCGAGAGTTAACCAACATATTCCAAGTGCCCGCTAGTTAACATAGATAGTCCAAGTGGCCGCTAGGGAACTTACATAGTCCAAGTGCCCGCTAGGTAACCTTGATACTGCAATTGCCCGCTAGTTAACCTAGATAGTTCAAGTACCCGCTAGGTCACCTAGATCGTCCAAGGGCCCCTTAGTTAGCCTACAAAGTCCAAGTGCCCGCTAGGTAACCTAGATAGTCCAAGTGCCCGTTCGGTAACCTAGATAGTCCAAGTGCCCTTTAGGGAACCTAGATAGTCCAAGGGCCCACTAGTAAACCTACATAGTCCATGGGCCCGCTAGTTAACCTTCATAGTGCAAGTGTCCGCTACTTAACCTACATATTCCAAGTGCCCGCTAGTTAACCTACATAATCTAAGTGCCCGTTGGCTAACCTAGATAGTCCAAGGGCTCGCTAGTTGACCTACATAGTCCAAGTGCCCGCTAGTTAACCTAGATAGTCCAAGTGACTACTAGGTAACCTACATAGTGCAAGTGTCCGCTAGTTAACCTACAAATTCCAAGTGCCCGCTAGTTAACATAGATAGTCTAAGTGCCAGCTAGGGAACGTACATAGTCCAAGTGCCCGCTAGGTAACCTAGATACTGCAAGTGCCCGCTAGTTAACCTAGATAGTTCAAGTACCCGATCGGTAACCTAGATCGTCAAAGGGCCCCCTAGTTAGCCTACATAGTCCAAGTGCCTGCTAGGTAACCTAGATAGTCCAAGTGCCCTTTAGGGAACCTAGATAGTCCAAGGGCCGGCTAGTAAACCTACATAGTCCATGGGCCCGCTAGTTAACCTTCATAATCTAAGTGCCCGTTGGCTAACCTAGATAGTCCAAGGGACCGCTAGTTGACCTACATTGTCCAAGTGCCAGCTAGGTAACCTTGATAGTACAAGTGCCCGCTAGGGAACCTAGATAATCCAAGTGCCTGTTAGCTAACCTAGATAGTCCAAGTGGCGGCTAGGTAACCTACATAGTCCAAGTGCCCGTTCGTTAACCTAGATAAGCCAAGTGCCCACTAGGTAACCTAGACAGTCCAAGTGCCCGCTAGTAAACCTATATAGTCCCAGTGCCCGATAGGGAACTACATAATCCAAGTGCCCCCTAGGCAACCTACATAGTCCAAGAACCCGTTAGTTAACCTAGATAGTCAAATTGCCTGCTAGGTAACCTAGATAGTCCAAGTGCCCGTTAGGTAACCTACATAGTCCAAGTGCCCGCTAGGTAACCTAAATAGTCCAAATGCCCGCTAGGGAAAATACATAGTCCAAGTGCGCGCTAGTTAACCTAGATAGTCCAAGTGCCTGCTAGTAAACCTACATAATCCATGGGCCCGCTAGTTAACCTACATAGTGCAAGGGCCCGCTAGTTAACCTAGATAGTCCAAGTGCCCGTTAGTTAACCTACATAGTCTAAGTGCCCGCTAGGTAACCTAGATAGTCCAAGTGCCCGTTCGGTAACCTAGATAGTCCAAGTGCCCTTTAGGGAACCTAGATAGTCCAAGGGCCCCCTAGTAAACCTACATAGTCCATGGGCCCTCTAGTTAACCTTCCTAGTGCAAGTTTCCACTACGTAACCTACATATTCCAAGTGCCCGCTAGTTAACCTACATAATCTAAGTGCCCGTTGGCTAACCTAGATAGTCCAAGGGCCCGCTAGTTGACCTACATAGTCCAAGTAACCGCTAGTTAACCTAGATAGTCCAAGTGACCACTAGGTTACCTACATAGTCCAAGTGCCCGTTCGTTAACCTACATAGTCCAAGTGCCCCCTAGGTAACCAATATAATACAAATGCCCGCTAGGGGCCCTAATATTCAAAATGCCCGCTAGTTAACCTAGATAGTCCAAGTGCTCGCTAGTTAACCTAGATAGTACAAGTGCCCGATAGGGAACCTACATAATCCAAGGGCCCGCTAGGTAACCTACATTGTCCTAGTGCCCCCTAGTTAACCTACATAGTACAAGTGCCCGATAGGGAACCTACATAATCCAAGGGCCCGCTAGGAAACCTACATTGTCCTAGTGCCCCCTAGTTAACCTACATTCTCCAAGTGCCTGATAGGGAACCTACATAGAACAAGTGCCCGCTAGGTAACCTACAAAGTCTAAGTTCCCGCTAGGTAATCTATATAGTCCCAATGACCGCTAGGGAGCCTACATAGTCCAAATGCTCGCTAGGTAACCTAGATAGTCTAAGGGCCCTCTAGGTAACCTACATAGTCCTAGTGCCCCCTAGTTAACCTACATTTTCCAAGTGCCCGATAGGGAACCTACATAGTCCAAGTGCCTGCTGGGTAACCTACATAGTCCAAATGCCCTCTAGTTAACCTACATAGTACAAGTGCCCGATAGGGAACCTACATAATCTAAGTGCTCACTAGGGAACCTACATAGTCCAAGTGCCCATTAGGTAACCTAGATAGTCCAAATGCCCGCCAGGAAACCCACATAGTCCAAGTGCCCGCTAGGGAACTTACATACGCCAAGGGCCCGCTAGGGAATCTACACAGTCCAAGTGCCCGTTAGTTAACCTAGATAGTCCAAGTGCCCGCTTGGTAACCTAGATATTCCAACAGCCCCCTAGGTAACCTACATACTCTAAGAACCCGCTATAACGTAGATAGTTCAAGTGCCAGCTAGGTAACCTAGATAATCCATGTGCCGCTAGGTAACCTACAAAGTCAAAGTGCCCGCTAGGTTATCTATATAGTCCAAATGCCAGCTAGGGTATCTACATAGTCTATGGGCCCAATAGTTAACATAGATAGTCCAAGTGCCGCTAGTTAATCTACATAGTCCAAGGGCCCGCTAGTTAACCTACATAGTCCAAGTACCCGCTAAGAAACCTAGATAGTCCAAGTGCACGCTAGTTAACCTAGATAGTCCAAGTGCCCTCTAGTTAACCTAGATCGTCCAAGTGCCCGCTAAGAAACCTAGATAGTCCAAGTGCCCGTTACCTAACTTAGATAGTCCAATTGCCCGCTATGCAACATACATAGTCCCAGTGTCCGTTCGTTAACCTAGAAGTCCAAGTGCCCGCTATGTAACCTAGACTCTCCAAGTGCCCGCTAGGTTACCTACATATTCCAAATGCCCGTTCGGTTACCTAGATAGTGCAAGTGCCCGGTAGTTAACCTACATAGTCCAAGAGCCCGCTAAGTAACCTAGATAGACTAAGGGCCCGCTAGTTAAATTACATAGTCCAAGTGCCCGGTACTTAACTTACATAGTTCAAGTGTCCATAGGGAAAATACAGAGTCCAAGTGCCCGCTAGGGAACCTACATAGTCCAAGTGCCTGCTAGGTAACCTACATAGTGCCAGTGTCCGAGAGTTAACCAACATATTCCAAGTGCCCGCTAGTTAACATAGATAGTCCAAGTGGCCGCTAGGGAACTTACATAGTCCAAGTGCCCGCTAGGTAACCTTGATACTGCAATTGCCCGCTAGTTAACCTAGATAGTTCAAGTACCCGCTAGGTCACCTAGATCGTCCAAGGGCCCCTTAGTTAGCCTACAAAGTCCAAGTGCCCGCTAGGTAACCTAGATAGTCCAAGTGCCCGTTCGGTAACCTAGATAGTCCAAGTGCCCTTTAGGGAACCTAGATAGTCCAAGGGCCCACTAGTAAACCTACATAGTCCATGGGCCCGCTAGTTAACCTTCATAGTGCAAGTGTCCGCTACTTAACCTACATATTCCAAGTGCCCGCTAGTTAACCTACATAATCTAAGTGCCCGTTGGCTAACCTAGATAGTCCAAGGGCTCGCTAGTTGACCTACATAGTCCAAGTGCCCGCTAGTTAACCTAGATAGTCCAAGTGACTACTAGGTAACCTACATAGTGCAAGTGTCCGCTAGTTAACCTACAAATTCCAAGTGCCCGCTAGTTAACATAGATAGTCTAAGTGCCAGCTAGGGAACGTACATAGTCCAAGTGCCCGCTAGGTAACCTAGATACTGCAAGTGCCCGCTAGTTAACCTAGATAGTTCAAGTACCCGATCGGTAACCTAGATCGTCAAAGGGCCCCCTAGTTAGCCTACATAGTCCAAGTGCCTGCTAGGTAACCTAGATAGTCCAAGTGCCCTTTAGGGAACCTAGATAGTCCAAGGGCCGGCTAGTAAACCTACATAGTCCATGGGCCCGCTAGTTAACCTTCATAATCTAAGTGCCCGTTGGCTAACCTAGATAGTCCAAGGGACCGCTAGTTGACCTACATTGTCCAAGTGCCAGCTAGGTAACCTTGATAGTACAAGTGCCCGCTAGGGAACCTAGATAGTCCAAGTGCCTGTTAGCTAACCTAGATAGTGCAAGTGGCGGCTAGGTAACCTACATAGTCCAAGTGCCCGTTCGTTAACCTAGATAAGCCAAGTGCCCACTAGGTAACCTAGACAGTCCACGTGCCCGCTAGTAAACATATATAGTCCCAATGCCCGATAGGGAACTACATAATCCAAGTGCCCGCTAGGCAACCTACATAGTCCAAGAACCCGTTAGTTAACCTAGATAGTCAAATTGCCTGCTAGGTAACCTAGATAGTCCAAGTGCCCGTTAGGTAACCTACATAGTCCAAGTGCCCGCTAGGTAACCTAAATAGTCCAAGTGCCCGCTAGGGAGAATACATAGTCCAAGTGCGCGCTAGTTAACCTAGATAGTCCAAGTGCCTGCTAGTAAACCTACATAATCCATGGGCCCGCTAGTTAACCTACATAGTGCAAGGGCCCGCTAGTTAACCTAGATAGTCCAAGTGCCCGTTAGTTAACCTACATAGTCTAAGTGCCCGCTAGGTAACCTAGATAGTCCAAGTGCCCGTTCGGTAACCTAGATAGTCCAAGTGCCCTTTAGGGAACCTAGATAGTCCAAGGGCCCCCTAGTAAACCTACATAGTCCATGGGCCCGCTAGTTAACCTTCATAGTGCATGTTTCCGCTACTTAACCTACATATTCCAAGTGCCCGCTAGTTAACCTACATAATCTAAGTGCCCGTTGGCTAACCTAGATAGTCCAAGGGCCCGCTAGTTGACCTACATAGTCCAAGTAACCGCTAGTTAACCTAGATAATCCAAGTGACTGCTAGGTAACCTACATATTCCAAGTGCCTGCTAGTTAACATAGATAATCCAAGAGCCCGCTAGGGAATGTACATAGTCCAAGTGCGTGCTAGGAAACCTAGATACTGCAAGTGCCCGCTAGTTAACCTAGATAGTTCAAGTACCGGCTAGGTAACCTAGATCGTCAAAGGGCCCCTAGTTTGCCTACATAGTCCAAGTGCCCGCTAGGTAACCAAGATACTCCAAGTGCCCTTTAGGGAACCTAGATAGTCCATGGGCCGGCTAGTAAACCTACATAGTCCATGGGCCCGCTAGTTAACCTTCATAGTGCAAGTGTCCACTACTTAACCTACATATTCCAAGTGCCCGCTAGTTAACCTACATAATCTAAGTGCCCGTAGGCTAACCTAGATAGTCCAAGGGCCCACTAGTTGACCTACATATTCCAAGTGCCAGCTAGGTAACCTAGATAGTACAAGTGCCCGCTAGGGAACCTAGATAGTCCAAGTGCCTGTTAGCTAACCTAGATAGTCCAATTGTGGGCTAGGTAACCTACATAGTACAAGTACCCGTTCGTTAAACTAGATAAGCCAAGTGCCCACTAGGTAACCTAGACAGTCCAAGTGCCCGCTAGTTAACCTACATAGTCCAAGTGCCCGATAGGGGACTACAGAATCCAAGTGCCCACTAGGCAACCTACATAGTCCAAGAACCCGTTAGTTAACCTTGATCGTCAAATTGCCTGCTAGGTAACCTAGATAGTCCAAGTGCCCGCTAGGTAACCTACATAGTCCAAGTTACCGCTAGGTAACCTAAATAGTCCAAATGCCCGCTAGGAAACTACATAGTCCAAGTGCGCGCTAGTTAACCTAGATAATCCAAGTGCCTGCTAGTAAACCTACATAATCCATGGGCCCGCTAGTTAACCTACATAGTCTAAGTGCCCGCTACGTAACCTAGACAGTTCAAGTGACCACTAGGTTACCTACATAGTCCAAGTGCCCATTCGTTAACTTACATAGTCCAAGTGCCCGCTAGGTAACCAATATAGTCCAAATGCTGCTAGGGGCCCTAATATTCCAAATGCCCGTTAGTTAACCTAGATAGTCCAAGTGCTCGCTAGTTAACCTAGATAGTCCAAGTGCCCGCTAGTTAACCTGATGGACCAAGTGCCCGCTAGGGAACCTATCTAGTCCAAGTACCCGCTAGGAAACGTACATAGTCCAAGTGCCCGCTAGGTAACGTAGATAGTCCAAGTGCCCGCTATGGAACGTACATGTCCAATTGCCCGCTAGGTAACCTAGATAGTCCAAGTGCCCGCTTGTTAACCTACATATTCCAAGTGCCTGCTAGGTAACCTAGATAGTCCAAGTGCCCACTAGTTAACCTACATAGTCCAGGTTCCCACTAGGTAACCTATATAGTCCAAGGGCCCGCTAGGTAACCTACATTGTCCTAGTGCCCCCTAGTTAACCTACATTCTCCAAGTGCCTGATAGGGAACCTACATAGAACAAGTGCCCGCTATGTAACCTACATAGTCCAAATGCCCGCTAGTCAACCTACATAGTCCAAGTGCCCGATAGGTAACCTACATAATCCAAGTGCCCGCTAGGGAACCTACATAGTCCAAGTGCCCGTTAGGTAACCGAGATAGTCCAATTGCCCGCTAGGGAACGCACATAGTCCATGTGCCCGCTAGGGAACTTACATAGTCCAAGGGCCCGCTAGGGAACCTAGATAGTCCAAGTGCCCGTTAGTTTACCTAGATAATCCCAGTGCCCACTAGGTAACCTAGATAGTCCAACAGCCGGTAGGTAACCTACATACTCCAAGTACCCGCTAGGTAACGTAGATAGTTCAAGTGCCAGCTAGGTAACCTAGATAGTCCATGTGACGCTAGGTAACCTACCAAGTCAAAGTGCCCGCTAGGTTATCTATATAGTCCAAATGCCTGCTAGGGTATCTACATAGTCTAAGGGCCCACTAGTTAACATAGATAGTCCAAGTGCCGCTAGTTAATCTACATAGAACAAGGGCCCGCTAGTTAACCTACATAGTCCAAGTACCCGCTAAGAAACCTAGATAGTCCAAGTGCACGCTAGTTAACCTAGATAGTCCAAGTGCCCTCTAGTTACCCTAGATCGTCCAAGTGCCCGCTAAGAAACCTAGATAGTCCAAGTGCCCGTTACCTAACCTAGATAGTCCAATTGCCCGTATGCAACATACATAGTCCAAGTGCCCGTTCGTTAACCTAGAAGTCCAAGTGCCCCCTGGGTAACCTAGACTTTCCAAGTGCCCGCTAGGTTACCTACATAGTCCAAATGACGGTTCGGTAACGTAGATAATGCAAGTGCCCGGTAGTTAACCTACATAGTCCAAGTGCCCGCTAGGTAACCTTGATAGTCCAAGGGCCCGCTAGTTAACATACATAGTCCAAGTGCCCGGTAGTTAACTTACATAGTTCAAGAGTCCGTAGGGAACAAACAGAGTCCAAGTGCCCGCTAGGGAACCTACATAGTCCAAGTGCCCTCTTGTTAATCTACATAGTTCAAGGGCCCGCCAGTTAACCTACATAATCCAAGTACCCGCTAGTTAACCTAGATCGTCCAAGTGTCCGCTAATTAACCTACATAGTACAAGTGCCCGCTAGGGAACCTAGATAGTCTAAGTGCCCGCTCTGGAACCTACATAGTCCAAGTGCCCGCTCTGGAACATACATAGTCCAAGTGCCCGCTAGGAAATCTACATAGTCCATGGGCCCACTAGTTAACGTAGATAGTCCAAGTGCCGCTAGTTAATCTACATAGTCCAAGGGCCCGCTAGTTAACTTACATAGTCCAAGTACCCGCTAGTTAACCTAGATCGTCAAGTGCCCACTATGTAACCTACATAGTCCAAGGGCCAGCTAGTTAACCTACATCGTCCAAGGACCCGCTAGTTATCCTACATCGTCCAAGGGCCCGCTAGTTAACCTAGATAGTCCAAGTGCCCGCTAGTTAACCTACATAGTCCAAGTGCCCGCTAGGTAACCTAGACATATCAAGTGACCACAGGGTTACCTAAATAGTCCAAGTGCCCGTTCGTTAACCTACATAGTCCAAGTGCCCGCTAGGTAACCAATATAGTCCAAATGCCCGCTAGGGGCCCTAATAGTCCATATGCCCGCTAGTTAACCTAGATAGTCCAAGTGCTCGCTAGTTAACCTAGATAGACCAAGTGCCCGCTAGGGAACCTATCTAGTCCAAGTACCCGCTAGGAAACCTACATAGTCCAAGTGCCCGCTAGGTAACGTACA
Source organism: Tenrec ecaudatus (assembly GCF_050624435.1). NCBI lineage: Eukaryota > Metazoa > Chordata > Mammalia > Afrosoricida > Tenrecidae > Tenrec > Tenrec ecaudatus. The sequence continues at coordinate 612,387 of NW_027459703.1, read as the reverse complement.
TAGTCCAAGTGCCCGCTAGGTAACGTAGATAGTCCAAGTGCCCTCTAGGGAACGTATAGTCCAAGTTCCTGCTAGGTAACCTAGATAGTCCAAGTGCCCACTAGTTAACCTACATAGTCCAGGTTCCCCCTAGGTAACCTAGATAGTCCAACAGCCCGCTAGGTAACCTACATACTCTAAAAACCCGCTATAACGTAGATAGTTCATGTGCCAGCTAGGTAACCTAGATAGTCCATGTGCCGCTAGGTAACCTACAAAGTCAAAGTGCCCGCTAGGTTATCTATATAGTCCAAATGCCAGCTAGGGAATCTACATAGTCCAAGGGCCCGCTAGTTAACGTAGATAGTCCAAGTGCCCGCTAGGTAACCTAGATACTGCAATTGCCCGCTAGTTAACCTAGATAGTTCAAGTACCCGCTAGGTCACCTAGATCGTCCATGGGCCCCTTAGTTAGCCTGCATAGTCCAAGTGCCCGCTAGATAACCTAGATAGTCCAAGTGCCGTTCGGTAACCGAGATAGTCCAAGTGCCCTTTAGGGAACCTAGATAGTCCAAGGGCCCGCTAGTAAACCTACATAGTCCATGGGCCCGCTAGTTAACCTTCATAGTGCAAGTGTCCGCTACTTAACCTACATATTCCAAGTGCCCGCTAGTTAACCTACATAATCTAAGTGCCCGTTGGCTAACCTAGATAGGCCAAGGGCCCGCTAGTTGACCTACATAGTCCAAGTGCCCGCTAGTTAACCTAGATAGTCCAAGTGACTGCTAGGTAACCTACATAGTGCAAGTGTCCGCTAGTTAACCTACATATTCCAAGTGCCCGCTAGTTAACATAGATAGTCCAAGTGCCCGCTAGGGAACGTACATAGTCCAAGTGCCCGCTAGGTAACCTAGGTAGTGCAAGTGCCCGCTAGTTAACCTAGATAGTTCAAGTACCCGCTAGGTAACCTAGATCGTCAAAGGGCTCCCTAGTTAGCCTACATAGTCCAAGTGCCCGCTAGGTAAGCTTGATAGTCCAAGGGCCCGCTAGTAAACCTACATAGTCCATGGGCCCGCTAATTAACCTTCATAGTGCAATTGTCCGCTACTTAACCTACATATTCCAAGTGCCTGCTAGTTAACCTACATAATCTAAGTGCCCGTTGGCTAACCTAGATAGGCCAAGGGCCCGCTAGTTGACCTACATAGTCCAAGTGCCCGCTAGTTAACCTAGATAGTCCAAGTGACTGCTAGGTAACCTACATAGTGCAATTGTCCGCTAGTTAACCTACATATTCCAAGTGCCCGCTAGTTAACATAGATAGTCCAAGTGCCCGCTAGGGAACGTACATAGTCCAAGTGCCCGCTAGGTAACTTAGATACTGCAAGTGCCCGCTAGTTAACCTAGATAGTTCAAGTACCGTCTAGGTAACCTAGATCGTCAAAGGGCCCCTAGTTAGCCTACATAGTCTAAGTGCCCGCTAGGTAACCAAGATACTCCAAGTGCCCTTTAGGGAACCTAGATAGTCCATGGGCCGGCTAGTAAACCTACATAGTCCATGGGCCCGCTAGTTAACCTTCATAGTGCAAGTGTCCACTACTTAACCTACATATTCCAAGTGCCCGCTAGTTAACCTACATAATCTAAGTGCCCGTAGGCTAACCTAGATAGTCCAAGGGCCCACTAGTTGACCTACATATTCCAAGTGCCAGCTAGGTAACCTAGATAGTACAAGTGCCCGCTAGGGAACCTAGATAGTCCAAGTGCCTGTTAGCTAACCTAGATAGTCCAATTCTGGGCTAGGTAACCTACATAGTACAAGTACCCGTTCGTTAAACTAGATAAGCCAAGTGTCCACTAGGTAACCTAGACAGTCCAAGTGCCCGCTAGTTAACCTACATAGTCCAAGTGCCCGATAGGGGACTACATAATCCAAGTGCCCACTAGGCAACCTACATAGTCCAAGAACCCGTTAGTTAACCTTGATCGTCAAATTGCCTGCTAGGTAACCTAGATAGTCCAAGTGCCCGCTAGGTAACCTACATAGTCCAAGTGCCTGCTAGGTAACCTAAATAGTCCAAATGCCCGCTAGGGAAACTACATAGTCCAAGTGCGCGCTAGTTAACCTAGATAATCCAAGTTCCTGCTAGTAAACCTACATAATCCATGGGCCCGCTAGTTAACCTACATAGTCTAAGTGCCCGCTAGGTAACCTAGACAGTTCAAGTGACCACTAGGTTACCTACATAGTCCAAGTGCCCGTTCGTTAACTTACATAGTCCAAGGGCCCGCTAGGTAACCAATATAGTCCAAATGCTGCTAGGGGCCCTAATATTCCAAATGCCCGTTAGTTAACCTAGATAGTCCAAGTGCTCGCTAGTTAACCTAGATAGTCCAAGTGCCCGCTAGTTAACCTAGATGGACCAAGTGCCCGCTAGGGAACCTATCTAGTCCAAGTACCCGCTAGGAAACGTACATAGTCCAAGTGCCCGCTAGGTAACGTAGGTAGTCCAAGTGCCCGCTAGGGAACGTACATAGTCCAATTGCCCGCTAGGTAACCTAGATAGTCCAATTGCCCGCTTGTTAACCTACATATTCCAAGTGCCTGCTAGGTAACCTAGATAGTCCAAGTGCCCACTAGTTAACCTACATAGTCCAGGTTCCCACTAGGTAACCTATATAGTCCAAGGGCCCGCTAGGTAACCTACATTGTCCTAGTGCCCCCTAGTTAACCTACATTCTCCAAGTGCCCGATAGGGAACCTACATAGAACAAGTGCCCGCTAGGTAACCTACATAGTCCAAATGCCCGCTAGTTAACCTACATAGTCCAAGTGCCCGATAGGTAACCTACATAATCCAAGTGCCCGCTAGGGAACCTACATAGTCCAAGTGCCCGTTAGGTAACCTAGATAGTCCAAATGCCCACTAGAGAACCCACATAGTCCAAGTGCAAGCTAGGGAACTTACATAGTCCAAGGGCCCGCTAGGGAACCTAGATAGTCCAAGTGCCCGTTAGTTTACCTAGATAATCCCAGTGCCCACTAGGTAACCTAGATAGTCCAACAGCCCGGTAGGTAACCTACATACTCCAAGTACCCGCTAGGTAACGTAGATAGTTCAAGTGCCAGCTAGGTAACCTAGATAGTCCATGTGACGCTAGGTAACCTACAAAGTCAAAGTGCCCGCTAGGTTATCTATATAGTCCAAATGCCCGCTAGGGTATCTACATAGTCTAAGGGCCCACTAGTTAACATAGATAGTCCAAGTGCCGCTAGTTAATCTACATAGAACAAGGGCCTGCTAGTTAACCTACATAGTCCAAGTACCCGCTAAGAAACCTAGATAGTCCAAGTGCACGCTAGTTAACCTAGATAGTCCAAGTGCCCGGTAGTTAACTTACATAGTTCAAGAGTCCGTAGGGAACAAACAGAGTCCAAGTGCCCGCTAGGGAACCTACATAGTCCAAGTGCCCGCTAGTTAATCTACATAGTTCAAGGGCCCGCTAGTTAACCTACATAATCCAAGTACCCGCTAGTTAACCTAGATCGTCCAAGTGTCCGCTAATTAACTTACATAGTACAAGTGCCCGCTAGGGAACCTAGATAGTCTAAGTGCCCGCTCTGGAACCTACATAGTCCAAGTGCCCGCTCTGGAACATACATAGTCCAAGTGCCCACTAGGAAATCTACATAGTCCATGGGTCCACTAGTTAACGTAGATAGTCCAAGTGCCGCTAGTTAATCTACATAGTCCAAGGGCCCGCTAGTTAACTTACATAGTCCAAGTACCCGCTAGTTAACCTAGATCGTCAAGTGCCCACTAGGTAACCTACATAGTCCAAGGGCCAGCTAGTTAACCTACATCGTCCAAGGACCCGCTAGTTATCCTACATCGTCCAAGGGCCCGCTAGTTAACCTAGATAGTCCAAGTGCCCGCTAGTTAACCTACATAGTCCAAGTACCCGCTAGGTAACCTATATAGTCCAAGGGCCCACTAGTTAACCTACATAGTCCAAGGGCCCGCTAGGTAACCTACAAAGTCTAAGTGCCCGCTAGGTTATCTATATAGTCCAAATGCCCGCTAGGGAACCTACATTGTCCAAGTGCCCGCTAGTTAACCTACATAGTCAATGGGCCCACTAGTTAACCTACATAGTGCAAGAGCCCGCTAGTTAACATAGATCGTGCAAGTGTCTGCTAGTTAACCTACATAGTCCAAGTGCCAGTTAGCTAACCTAGTTAGTCCAAGGGCCCGCTAGTTGATTTACATAGTCCAAGTGCCCGCTAGTTAACCTAGATAGTCCTAGTGCCCGTTAGTTAACCTAGAGTGTCCAAGTGCCCACTAGGGGACGTATTTAGTCCAAGTGCCCGTTAGCTAACCTAGATAGTCCAAGTGCCCGCCAGTTAACATTGACCATCCAAGTGCCCGCTAGTTAACCTAGATAGTCCAAGTGCATGCTAGTTAACCTAGATAGTCCAAGTGCCCTCTAGTTAACTTAGATCGTCCAAGTGCCCGCTAGTTAACAAACATAGTCCAAGGGCCCGCTAGTTAACCTAAGTAGTCCAAGGTCTGCTAGTTAACCTAGATACTCCAATTGCTCGCTAGTTAACCTACATAGTACAAGGGCCCGCTAGTTGACCTAGATAGTCCAAGTGTCCGCTAGTTAACCTAGATAGTCCAAGTGCCAGCTAGGTAACCTAAGTAGTCGAAATGTCCGATAGAAATCCTACATAGTCCAAGTGTCCGCTAGGTAACCTACATAGTTCAAGTGTCCGTTCGTTAACCTAGATAGTACAAGTGCCCGCTAGGTAACCTAGACTGTCCAAGTGCCCGCTAGGTTACCTACATATTACAAGTGCCCGTTCGTTAACCTAGATAGTCCAAATGCCCACTAGGAAATCTACATAGTCCAAGGGCCCGCTAGGTAACCTAAATAGTCCAAGTGCCCGCTAGGTAACCTAGAGTCCAAGTGCTTGCTAGTTACCCTACATAGTCCAAGTGCCCACTATGTAACCTAGATAGTCAAAGTGCCCGTTAGGTAACCTAGATAATCCAAGTGCCCACTAGGTAACCTAAATAATACAAATGCCCGCTGGGAAACTATATAGTCCAAGTGCCCGCTAGTTAACCTAGATAGTCCAAGTGCCCGCTAGTAAACCTAGATAGTCTAAGGGCCCGCTAGTTAATCTTGATAGTCCAAGTGCCCGCTAGTTAACCTAGATAGTCCAATGCCCGCTGGTTTACCTAGATCGTCTAAATGCCCGCTAGTTAACCTAGATAGTCCAAGTGCCCGCTAGTAAACCTAGATAGTCCAAGGGCCCTCTAGTTAACCTGGATAGTCCAAGTGCCCGCTAGGGGACGTACATAGTCCAAGTGCCCGCTAGGTAACCTAGATTGTCCAAGTACCCTCTAGTTAACCTACATAGTCCAAGTGCCCGCTAGATAACCTAGATAGTCCAAGGTCCTGCTAGTTAACCTACATAGTCCAATGCCCGATAGGGAACCTACAAAGTTCAAGTGCCCGCTGAGGAACCTACATAGTCCAAGTGCCCGATAGGGAACCTACATATTCCAAGTGCCCGTTAGGGAACCTAGATAGTCCAAGTGCCCGTAGGGAACTTATATACTCCAAGTGCTCGCTAGGGAACCTACATAGTGAAAGTGCCCGCTAGGGAATCTGCATTGTAAAAGTGCCCGCTAATTAACCTAGATAGTCCAAGTGCCCACTAGGTAACCTAGACAGTTCAAGTGCCTGTTAGCTAACCTAGATAGTCCAAGTGGCGGCTAGGTAACCTACATAGTCCTAGTGCCCGTTCGTTAACCTAGATAATCCAACTGCCCACTAGGTAACCTAGACAGTCCAAGTGCCCGCTAGTTAACCTACATAGTCCAAGTGCCCGATAGGGAACCTACATAATCCAAGTGCCCGCTAGGCAACCTACATAGTCCAAGTGCCCGTAAGTTAACCTAGATAGTCAAATTGCCTGCTACGTAACCTAGATAGTCCAAGTGCCCGCTAGGTAACCTACATAGTCCAAGTTCCTGCTAGGTAACTTAAATAGTCCAAAAGCCCTCTAGGGAAACTACATAGTCCAAGTGCCCGCTAGTTATCCTAGATAGTCCAAGTGCCTGCTAGTAAACCTACATAATCCATGGGCCCGCTAGTTAACCTACATAGTGCAAGGGCCCGCTAGTTAACCTAGATAGTCAAATTGCCTGCTAGGTAACCTAGATAGTCCAAGTGACCACTAGGTTACCTACATAGTCCAAGTGCACGTTCGTTAACCTACATAGTCCAAGTGCCCGCTAGGTAACCAATATAATACAAATGCCCGCTAGGGGCCCTAATATTCCAAATGCCCGCTAGTTAACCTAGATAGTCCAAGTGCTCGCTAGTTAACCTAGATAGTACAAGTGCCCGATAGGGAACCTACATAATCCAAGGGCCCGCTAGGTAACCTACATTGTCCTAGTGCCCCCTAGTTAACCTACATAGTACAAGTGCCCGATAGGGAACCTACATAATCCAAGGGCCCGCTAGGTAACCTACATTGTCCGAGTGCCCCCTAGTTTACCTACATTCTCCAAGTGCCTGATAGGGAACCTACATAGAACAAGTGCCCGCTAGGTAACCTACATAGTTAAAGGGTCCGCTAGGTAACCTATATAGTCCAAGTGCCCGTTACCTAACCTAGATATTCCAATTGCCCGCTATGCAACATACATAGTCCAAGTGCCCGCTAGTTAATCTACATAGTCCAACTGCCCGCTAGGTAACCTAGATAGTCCAAGTGCCCGCTAGGTAACTTACATAGTCCAAATGCCTGCTAGGCAACCTAGATATTCCAAGTGCCCGTTCGTTAACCTAGATAGCCAAGTGCCCGCTAGGTAACCTAGACAGTTCAAGTGTCTGCTAGGTAACCTACATAGTCCAAATGCCCGTTCGTTAACCTACATAGTCCAAGGGCCCACTAGTTAACCTAGATCGTCCAAGTGTCCTCTAGTTAACTACATAGTCCAAATGCACGCTAGTTAACCTACATAGTCCAAGTGCCGCTAGGAAACCTACATAGTGCATGTGTCCCCTAGTTAACCTACATAGTCCTAGTGCCCGGTAGTTGACATAGATAGTCCAAGTGCCCACTAGTTAACATAGATAGTCCAAGTGCCCGCTAGGGAACGTACATAGTCCAAGTGCCCGCTAGGTAACCTAGATAGTGCATGTGCCCGGTAGTTAACCTACATAGTCCAATGCCCGCTAGGTAACCTAGATAGTCCAAGGGCCCGCTAGATAACCTACATAGTCAAGTGCCCGGTAGTTAACTTACATAGTCCAAGTGCCCATTAGGTAACCTACATAGTCCAAGTGCCTGCTAGGGAACCTACATAGTTCAAGTGTCCGTAGGGAACATACAGGGTCCAAGTGCCCGCTAGGGAATCTACATAGTCCAAGGGCCCGCTAGTTAACCTACATAGTCCAAATAAGCGCTAGTTAACCTAGATCGTCCAAGTGCGCGCTAGTTAACCTACATAGTCCAAGGGCAGGCTAGTTAACCTATATAGTCCAAGTGCCCTCTAGGGAACCTACATAGTCCAAGTGCCCGATAGGGAACCTACATAGTCCTAGGGCCCGCTAGTTAACCTAGATCGTCCAAGTGTCCTCTAGTTAACCTACATAGTCCAAATGCACGCTAGTTAAGCTACATAGTCCAAGTGCCGCTAGGTAACCTACATAGTGCAAGTGTTCCCTAGTTAACCTACATAGTCCAAGTGCCCGGTAGTTAACATAGATAGTCAAAGTGCCCACTAGTTAACATAGATAGTCCAAGTGCGCGATAGGGAACCTACATAGTCCAAGTGCCCGGTAGTTAACATAGATAGTCCAAGTGCCCACTAGTGAATATACATAGTCCAAGTGCCTGCTAGGGAACCTACATAATCCAAGTGCCCACTAGGTAACCTAGATAGTGCATGTGCCCGGTAGTTAACCTACATATTCCAAGTGCCCGCTAGGTAACATAGATAGTCCAAGGGCCCGCTAGTTAACCTACATAGTCCAAGTGCCCGGTAGTTAACTTACATAGTCCAAGTGCCCGCTCTGGAACCTACATAGTCCAAGTGCCTGCTAGGGAACCTACATAGTTCAAGTGTCCGTAGGGAACATACAGAGTCCAAGTGCCCGGTAGGGAATCTACATAGTCCAAGGGCCCGCTAGTTAACGTAGATAGTCCAAGTTCCGCTAGATAATCTACATAGTCCAAGGGCCCGCTAGTTAACCTACATAGTCCAAGTACGCGCTAGTTAACCTAGATCGTCCAAGTGCGCGCTAGTTAACCTACATAGTCCAAGTGCCCGCTAGTTAACCTAGATAGTCCAAGTGCCCGCTAGTTAACCTAGATAGTCCAGGTGCTCGCTAGTTAACCAGGATCATCAAAGTGCCCTCTAGTTAACTTACATAGTCCAAAGGCCTGCTAGTTAACCTACATAGAGCAATGGCCCACTAGTTAACCTTGATAGTCCAAGTGCCCGCTAGTTAACCTACATAGTCTAAGTTCCCGCTAGGTAACCTAGACAGTCCAAGTGACCATTAGGTTACCTACATAGTCCAAGTGCCCGTTCGTTAACCTACATAGTCCAAGTGCCCGCTAGGTAACGTAGATAGCCCACGTGCCCGCTAGGGTACGTACATAGTCCAAGTGCCCGCTAGGTAACCTAGACAGTCCAAGTGCCCGCTAGTTAACCTACATAGTCCAAGTGCCTCTTGGTAAACTACATAGTCCAAGCACCCACTAGGTAACCTAGACAGTCCAGTTGCCCCCTAGTTAACCTAGACAGTCCAAGTACCCGATAGGGAACCTACAAAATCCAAGTGCTCGCTAGGGAACCTACATAGTCCAAGTGCTCGCTAGGCAACCTACATAGTCCAAGTGCCCGTTAGTTAACCTAGATAGTCAAATTGCCTGCTAGGTAACCTAAATAGTCCAAGTGCCCGCTAGGGAACCTACATAGTCCAAGTGCCCGCTAGGTAACCTAGATAGTCCAATTGCCCGTTAGCTAACCTAGATAGTCGAAGTGTCCGCTAGTTAACCTACATAGTCCAGGTGCCCGTTCGTTAACATAGATAGGCCAAGTGCCTGCTAGGTAACCTAGACAGTCCAAGTGCCCGCTAGGTTACCTACATAGTCCAAGTGCACATTCCTTAACCTAGATAGTCCAAGTGCCCGCTGGTAACCTACATAGTCCCAGGGCTCGCTAGGTAACCTTGATAGTCCAAGTGCCTTCTAGTTAACCTACATAGTCCAAGTGCCCGCTAGGTAACATACATAGTCCAAGTGCCCACTAGGTAACCTAAATAATCCAAATGCCCGCTAGGGAAACTACATAGTCCATGTGCCCGCTAGTTAACCTAGATAGTCCAAGTGCCCGCTAGTAAACCTAGGTAGTCCAAGGGCCCGCTAGTTAATCTAGATAGTCTAAGTGCCCGCTAGTTAACCTAGATAGTCCAAGTGCCCGCTAGGGAACCTACATAGTCCAAGTGCCCGTTAGGTAACCTAGATATTCCAAATGCCCGTCTGGAAACCCACATAGTCCAAGTGCCCAATAGAGAACTTATATAGTCCAAGGGCCCGCTAGGGAACCTAATAGTCCAAGGGCCCGCTAGGGAACCTACATAGTCCAAGTGCCCGTTAGTTAACCTAGATAGTCCAAGTGCCTGCTTGGTAACCTAGATAGTCCAACAGCCCGCTAGGTAACCTACATACTCCAAGAACCCACTAGGTAACGTAGATAATTCAAGTGCCAGCTAGGTAACCTAGATAGTCCAAGTGCCCGCTAGGTTATCTATGTAGTCCAAATGCCCGCTAAGGAATCTATATAGTCCAAGGGCCCGCTTGTTAACGTAGATAGTCCAAGTGCCGCTAGTTAATTTACATAGTCCAAGGGCCTGCTAGTTAACCTACATAGTCCAAGTACCCACTAGTTAACCTAGACCGTCCAAGTGCCCGCTAGGTAACCTATATAGTCCAAGGGCCCACTAGTTAACCTACATAGTCCAAGGGCCCGCTAGGTAACCTACAAAGTCTAAGTGCCCGCTAGGTTATCTATATAGTCCAAATGCCCGCTAGGGAACCTACATTGTCCAAGTGCCCGCTAGTTAACCTACATAGTCAATGGGCCCACTAGTTAACCTACATAGTGCAAGAGCCCGCTAGTTAACATAGATCGTGCAAGTGTCTGCTAGTTAACCTACATAGTCCAAGTGCCAGTTAGCTAACCTAGTTAGTCCAAGGGCCCGCTAGTTGATTTACATAGTCCAAGTGCCCGCTAGTTAACCTAGATAGTCCTAGTGCCCGTTAGTTAACCTAGAGTGTCCAAGTGCCCACTAGGGGACGTATTTAGTCCAAGTGCCCGTTAGCTAACCTAGATAGTCCAAGTGCCCGCTAGTTAACATTGACCATCCAAGTGCCCGCTAGTTAACCTAGATAGTCCAAGTGCATGCTAGTTAACCTAGATAGTCCAAGTGCCCTCTAGTTAACTTAGATCGTCCAAGTGCCCGCTAGTTAACAAACATAGTCCAAGGGCCCGCTAGTTAACCTAAGTAGTCCAAGGTCCGCTAGTTAACCTAGATACTCCAATTGCTCGCTAGTTAACCTACATAGTACAAGGGCCCGCTAGTTGACCTAGATAGTCCAAGTGTCCGCTAGTTAACCTAGATAGTCCAAGTGCCAGCTAGGTAACCTAAGTAGTCGAAATGTCCGATAGAAATCCTACATAGTCCAAGTGTCCGCTAGGTAACCTACATAGTTCAAGTGTCCGTTCGTTAACCTAGATAGTACAAGTGCCCGCTAGGTAACCTAGACTGTCCAAGTGCCCGCTAGGTTACCTACATATTACAAGTGCCCGTTCGTTAACCTAGATAGTCCAAATGCCCGCTAGGAAATCTACATAGTCCAAGGGCCCGCTAGGTAACCTAAATAGTCCAAGTGCCCGCTAGGTAACCTAGAGTCCAAGTGCTTGCTAGTTACCCTACATAGTCCAAGTGCCCACTATGTAACCTAGATAGTCAAAGTGCCCGTTAGGTAACCTAGATAATCCAAGTGCCCACTAGGTAACCTAAATAATACAAATGCCCGCTAGGGAAACTATATAGTCCAAGTGCCCGCTAGTTAACCTAGATAGTCCAAGTGCCCGCTAGTAAACCTAGATAGTCTAAGGGCCCGCTAGTTAATCTTGATAGTCCAAGTGCCCGCTAGTTAACCTAGATAGTCCAATGCCCGCTGGTTTACCTAGATCGTCTAAATGCCCGCTAGTTAACCTAGATAGTCCAAGTGCCCGCTAGTAAACCTAGATAGTCCAAGGGCCCTCTAGTTAACCTGGATAGTCCAAGTGCCCGCTAGGGGACGTACATAGTCCAAGTGCCCGCTAGGTAACCTAGATTGTCCAAGTACCCTCTAGTTAACCTACATAGTCCAAGTGCCCGCTAGATAACCTAGATAGTCCAAGGTCCTGCTAGTTAACCTACATAGTCCAATGCCCGATAGGGAACCTACAAAGTTCAAGTGCCCGCTGAGGAACCTACATAGTCCAAGTGCCCGATAGGGAACCTACATATTCCAAGTGCCCGTTAGGGAACCTAGATAGTCCAAGTGCCCGTAGGGAACTTATATACTCCAAGTGCTCGCTAGGGAACCTACATAGTGAAAGTGCCCGCTAGGGAATCTGCATTGTAAAAGTGCCCGCTAATTAACCTAGATAGTCCAAGTGCCCACTAGGTAACCTAGACAGTTCAAGTGCCTGTTAGCTAACCTAGATAGTCCAAGTGGCGGCTAGGTAACCTACATAGTCCTAGTGCCCGTTCGTTAACCTAGATAATCCAACTGCCCACTAGGTAACCTAGACAGTCCAAGTGCCCGCTAGTTAACCTACATAGTCCAAGTGCCCGATAGGGAACCTACATAATCCAAGTGCCCGCTAGGCAACCTACATAGTCCAAGTGCCCGTAAGTTAACCTAGATAGTCAAATTGCCTGCTACGTAACCTAGATAGTCCAAGTGCCCGCTAGGTAACCTACATAGTCCAAGTTCCTGCTAGGTAACTTAAATAGTCCAAAAGCCCTCTAGGGAAACTACATAGTCCAAGTGCCCGCTAGTTAACCTAGATAGTCAAATTGCCTGCTAGGTAACCTAGATAGTCCAAGTGACCACTAGGTTACCTACATAGTCCAAGTGCACGTTCGTTAACCTACATAGTCCAAGTGCCCGCTAGGTAACCAATATAATACAAATGCCCGCTAGGGGCCCTAATATTCCAAATGCCCGCTAGTTAACCTAGATAGTCCAAGTGCTCGCTAGTTAACCTAGATAGTACAAGTGCCCGATAGGGAACCTACATAATCCAAGGGCCCGCTAGGTAACCTACATTGTCCTAGTGCCCCCTAGTTAACCTACATAGTACAAGTGCCCGATAGGGAACCTACATAATCCAAGGGCCCGCTAGGTAACCTACATTGTCCGAGTGCCCCCTAGTTTACCTACATTCTCCAAGTGCCTGATAGGGAACCTACATAGAACAAGTGCCCGCTAGGTAACCTACATAGTTAAAGGGTCCGCTAGGTAACCTATATAGTCCAAGTGCCCGTTACCTAACCTAGATATTCCAATTGCCCGCTATGCAACATACATAGTCCAAGTGCCCGCTAGTTAATCTACATAGTCCAACTGCCCGCTAGGTAACCTAGATAGTCCAAGTGCCCGCTAGGTAACTTACATAGTCCAAATGCCTGCTAGGCAACCTAGATATTCCAAGTGCCCGTTCGTTAACCTAGATAGCCAAGTGCCCGCTAGGTAACCTAGACAGTTCAAGTGTCTGCTAGGTAACCTACATAGTCCAAATGCCCGTTCGTTAACCTACATAGTCCAAGGGCCCACTAGTTAACCTAGATCGTCCAAGTGTCCTCTAGTTAACTACATAGTCCAAATGCACGCTAGTTAACCTACATAGTCCAAGTGCCGCTAGGAAACCTACATAGTGCATGTGTCCCCTAGTTAACCTACATAGTCCTAGTGCCCGGTAGTTGACATAGATAGTCCAAGTGCCCACTAGTTAACATAGATAGTCCAAGTGCCCGCTAGGGAACGTACATAGTCCAAGTGCCCGCTAGGTAACCTAGATAGTGCATGTGCCCGGTAGTTAACCTACATAGTCCAATGCCCGCTAGGTAACCTAGATAGTCCAAGGGCCCGCTAGATAACCTACATAGTCAAGTGCCCGGTAGTTAACTTACATAGTCCAAGTGCCCATTAGGTAACCTACATAGTCCAAGTGCCTGCTAGGGAACCTACATAGTTCAAGTGTCCGTAGGGAACATACAGGGTCCAAGTGCCCGCTAGGGAATCTACATAGTCCAAGGGCCCGCTAGTTAACCTACATAGTCCAAATAAGCGCTAGTTAACCTAGATCGTCCAAGTGCGCGCTAGTTAACCTACATAGTCCAAGGGCAGGCTAGTTAACCTATATAGTCCAAGTGCCCTCTAGGGAACCTACATAGTCCAAGTGCCCGATAGGGAACCTACATAGTCCTAGGGCCCGCTAGTTAACCTAGATCGTCCAAGTGTCCTCTAGTTAACCTACATAGTCCAAATGCACGCTAGTTAAGCTACATAGTCCAAGTGCCGCTAGGTAACCTACATAGTGCAAGTGTTCCCTAGTTAACCTACATAGTCCAAGTGCCCGGTAGTTAACATAGATAGTCAAAGTGCCCACTAGTTAACATAGATAGTCCAAGTGCGCGATAGGGAACCTACATAGTCCAAGTGCCCGGTAGTTAACATAGATAGTCCAAGTGCCCACTAGTGAATATACATAGTCCAAGTGCCTGCTAGGGAACCTACATAATCCAAGTGCCCACTAGGTAACCTAGATAGTGCATGTGCCCGGTAGTTAACCTACATATTCCAAGTGCCCGCTAGGTAACATAGATAGTCCAAGGGCCCGCTAGTTAACCTACATAGTCCAAGTGCCCGGTAGTTAACTTACATAGTCCAAGTGCCCGCTCTGGAACCTACATAGTCCAAGTGCCTGCTAGGGAACCTACATAGTTCAAGTGTCCGTAGGGAACATACAGAGTCCAAGTGCCCGGTAGGGAATCTACATAGTCCAAGGGCCCGCTAGTTAACGTAGATAGTCCAAGTTCCGCTAGATAATCTACATAGTCCAAGGGCCCGCTAGTTAACCTACATAGTCCAAGTACGCGCTAGTTAACCTAGATCGTCCAAGTGCGCGCTAGTTAACCTACATAGTCCAAGTGCCCGCTAGTTAACCTAGATAGTCCAAGTGCCCGCTAGTTAACCTAGATAGTCCAGGTGCTCGCTAGTTAACCAGGATCATCAAAGTGCCCTCTAGTTAACTTACATAGTCCAAAGGCCTGCTAGTTAACCTACATAGAGCAATGGCCCACTAGTTAACCTTGATAGTCCAAGTGCCCGCTAGTTAACCTACATAGTCTAAGTTCCCGCTAGGTAACCTAGACAGTCCAAGTGACCATTAGGTTACCTACATAGTCCAAGTGCCCGTTCGTTAACCTACATAGTCCAAGTGCCCGCTAGGTAACGTAGATAGCCCACGTGCCCGCTAGGGTACGTACATAGTCCAAGTGCCCGCTAGGTAACCTAGACAGTCCAAGTGCCCGCTAGTTAACCTACATAGTCCAAGTGCCTCTTGGTAAACTACATAGTCCAAGCACCCACTAGGTAACCTAGACAGTCCAGTTGCCCCCTAGTTAACCTAGACAGTCCAAGTACCCGATAGGGAACCTACAAAATCCAACTGCTCGCTAGGGAACCTACATAGTCCAAGTGCTCGCTAGGCAACCTACATAGTCCAAGTGCCCGTTAGTTAACCTAGATAGTCAAATTGCCTGCTAGGTAACCTAAATAGTCCAAGTGCCCGCTAGGGAACCTACATAGTCCAAGTGCCCGCTAGGTAACCTAGATAGTCCAATTGCCCGTTAGCTAACCTAGATAGTCGAAGTGTCCGCTAGTTAACCTACATAGTCCAGGTGCCCGTTCGTTAACATAGATAGGCCAAGTGCCTGCTAGGTAACCTAGACAGTCCAAGTGCCCGCTAGGTTACCTACATAGTCCAAGTGCACATTCCTTAACCTAGATAGTCCAAGTGCCCGCTGGTAACCTACATAGTCCCAGGGCTCGCTAGGTAACCTTGATAGTCCAAGTGCCTTCTAGTTAACCTACATAGTCCAAGTGCCCGCTAGGTAACATACATAGTCCAAGTGCCCACTAGGTAACCTAAATAATCCAAATGCCCGCTAGGGAAACTACATAGTCCATGTGCCCGCTAGTTAACCTAGATAGTCCAAGTGCCCGCTAGTAAACCTAGGTAGTCCAAGGGCCCGCTAGTTAATCTAGATAGTCTAAGTGCCCGCTAGTTAACCTAGATAGTCCAAGTGCCCGCTAGGGAACCTACATAGTCCAAGTGCCCGTTAGGTAACCTAGATATTCCAAATGCCCGTCTGGAAACCCACATAGTCCAAGTGCCCAATAGAGAACTTATATAGTCCAAGGGCCCGCTAGGGAACCTAATAGTCCAAGGGCCCGCTAGGGAACCTACATAGTCCAAGTGCCCGTTAGTTAACCTAGATAGTCCAAGTGCCTGCTTGGTAACCTAGATAGTCCAACAGCCCGCTAGGTAACCTACATACTCCAAGAACCCACTAGGTAACGTAGATAATTCAAGTGCCAGCTAGGTAACCTAGATAGTCCAAGTGCCCGCTAGGTTATCTATGTAGTCCAAATGCCCGCTAAGGAATCTATATAGTCCAAGGGCCCGCTTGTTAACGTAGATAGTCCAAGTGCCGCTAGTTAATTTACATAGTCCAAGGGCCTGCTAGTTAACCTACATAGTCCAAGTACCCACTAGTTAACCTAGACCGTCCAAGTGCCCGCTAGGTAACCTATATAGTCCAAGGGCCCACTAGTTAACCTACATAGTCCAAGGGCCCGCTAGGTAACCTACAAAGTCTAAGTGCCCGCTAGGTTATCTATATAGTCCAAATGCCCGCTAGGGAACCTACATTGTCCAAGTGCCCGCTAGTTAACCTACATAGTCAATGGGCCCACTAGTTAACCTACATAGTGCAAGAGCCCGCTAGTTAACATAGATCGTGCAAGTGTCTGCTAGTTAACCTACATAGTCCAAGTGCCAGTTAGCTAACCTAGTTAGTCCAAGGGCCCGCTAGTTGATTTACATAGTCCAAGTGCCCGCTAGTTAACCTAGATAGTCCTAGTGCCCGTTAGTTAACCTAGAGTGTCCAAGTGCCCACTAGGGGACGTATTTAGTCCAAGTGCCCGTTAGCTAACCTAGATAGTCCAAGTGCCCGCTAGTTAACATTGACCATCCAAGTGCCCGCTAGTTAACCTAGATAGTCCAAGTGCATGCTAGTTAACCTAGATAGTCCAAGTGCCCTCTAGTTAACTTAGATCGTCCAAGTGCCCGCTAGTTAACAAACATAGTCCAAGGGCCCGCTAGTTAACCTAAGTAGTCCAAGGTCCGCTAGTTAACCTAGATACTCCAATTGCTCGCTAGTTAACCTACATAGTACAAGGGCCCGCTAGTTGACCTAGATAGTCCAAGTGTCCGCTAGTTAACCTAGATAGTCCAAGTGCCAGCTAGGTAACCTAAGTAGTCGAAATGTCCGATAGAAATCCTACATAGTCCAAGTGTCCGCTAGGTAACCTACATAGTTCAAGTGTCCGTTCGTTAACCTAGATAGTACAAGTGCCCGCTAGGTAACCTAGACTGTCCAAGTGCCCGCTAGGTTACCTACATATTACAAGTGCCCGTTCGTTAACCTAGATAGTCCAAATGCCCGCTAGGAAATCTACATAGTCCAAGGGCCCGCTAGGTAACCTAAATAGTCCAAGTGCCCGCTAGGTAACCTAGAGTCCAAGTGCTTGCTAGTTACCCTACATAGTCCAAGTGCCCACTATGTAACCTAGATAGTCAAAGTGCCCGTTAGGTAACCTAGATAATCCAAGTGCCCACTAGGTAACCTAAATAATACAAATGCCCGCTAGGGAAACTATATAGTCCAAGTGCCCGCTAGTTAACCTAGATAGTCCAAGTGCCCGCTAGTAAACCTAGATAGTCTAAGGGCCCGCTAGTTAATCTTGATAGTCCAAGTGCCCGCTAGTTAACCTAGATAGTCCAATGCCCGCTGGTTTACCTAGATCGTCTAAGTGCCCGCTAGTTAACCTAGATAGTCCAAGTGCCCGCTAGTAAACCTAGATAGTCCAAGGGCCCTCTAGTTAACCTGGATAGTCCAAGTGCCCGCTAGGGGACGTACATAGTCCAAGTGCCCGCTAGGTAACCTAGATTGTCCAAGTACCCGCTAGTTAACCTACATACTCCAAGTGCCCGCTAGATAACCTAGATAGTCCAAGGTCCTGCTAGTTAACCTACATAGTCCAATGCCCGATAGGGAACCTACAAAGTTCAAGTGCCCGCTGAGGAACCTACATAGTCCAAGTGCCCGATAGGGAACCTACATATTCCAAGTGCCCGTTAGGGAACCTAGATAGTCCAAGTGCCCGTAGGGAACCTATATACTCCAAGTGCTCGCTAGGGAACCTACATAGTGAAAGTGCCCGCTAGGGAATCTGCATTGTAAAAGTGCCCGCTAATTAACCTAGATAGTCCAAGTGCCCACTAGGTAACCTAGACAGTTCAAATGCCTGTTAGCTAACCTAGATAGTCCAAGTGGCGGCTAGGTAACCTACATAGTCCTAGTGCCCGTTCGTTAACCTAGATAATCCAACTGCCCACTAGGTAACCTAGACAGTCCAAGTGCCCGCTAGTTAACCTACATAGTCCAAGTGCCCGATAGGGAACCTACATAATCCAAGTGCCCGCTAGGCAACCTACATAGTCCAAGTGCCCGTTAGTTAACCTAGATAGTCAAATTGCCTGCTACGTAACCTAGATAGTCCAAGTGCCCGCTAGGTAACCTACATAGTCCAAGTGCCTGCTAGGTAACTTAAATAGTCCAAAAGCCCGCTAGGGAAACTACATAGTCCAAGTGCCCGCTAGTTATCCTAGATAGTCCAAGTGCCTGCTAGTAAACCTACATAATCCATGGGCCCGCTAGTTAACCTACATAGTGCAAGGGCCCGCTAGTTAACCTAGATAGTCAAATTGCCTGCTAGGTAACCTAGATAGTCCAAGTGACCACTAGGTTACCTACATAGTCCAAGTGCCCATTCGTTAACCTACATAGTCCAAGTGCCCGCTAGGTAACCAATATAATACAAATGCCCGCTAGGGGCCCTAATATTCCAAATGCCCGCTAGTTAACCTAGATAGTCCAAGTGCTCGCTAGTTAACCTAGATAGTACAAGTGCCCAATAGGGAACCTACATAATCCAAGGGCCCGCTAGGTAACCTACATTGTCCTAGTGCCCCCTAGTTAACCTACATAGTACAAGTGCCCGATAGGGAACCTACATAATCCAAGGGCCCGCTAGGTAACCTACATTGTCCGAGTGCCCCCTAGTTTACCTACATTCTCCAAGTGCCTGATAGGGAACCTACATAGAACAGGTGCCCGCTAGGTAACCTACATAGTTAAAGGGTCCGCTAGGTAACCTATATAGTCCAAGTGCTCGTTACCTAACCTAGATATTCCAATTGCCCGCTATGCAACATACATAGTCCAAGTGCCCGCTAGTTAATCTACATAGTCCAACTGCCCACTAGGTAACCTAGATAGTCCAAGTGCCCGCTAGGTAACTTACATAGTCCAAATGCCTGCTAGGCAACCTAGATATTCCAAGTACCCATTCGTTAACCTAGATAGCCAAGTGCCCGCTAGGTAACCTAGACAGTTCAAGTGTCTGCTAGGTAACCTACATAGTCCAAATGCCCGTTCGTTAACCTACATAGTCCAAGGGCCCACTAGTTAACCTAGATCGTCCAAGTGTCCTCTAGTTAACTACATAGTCCAAATGCACGCTAGTTAACCTACATAGTCCAAGTGCCGCTAGGAAACCTACATAGTGCATGTGTCCCCTAGTTAACCTACATAGTCCTAGTGCCCGGTAGTTGACATAGATAGTCCAAGTGCCCACTAGTTAACATAGATAGTCCAAGTGCCCGCTAGGGAACGTACATAGTCCAAGTGCCCGCTAGGTAACCTAGATAGTGCATGTGCCCGGTAGTTAACCTACATAGTCCAATGCCCGCTAGGTAACCTAGATAGTCCAAGGGCCCGCTAGATAACCTACATAGTCAAGTGCCCGGTAGTTAACTTACATAGTCCAAGTGCCCATTAGGTAACCTACATAGTCCAAGTGCCTGCTAGGGAACCTACATAGTTCAAGTGTCCGTAGGGAACATACAGGGTCCAAGTGCCCGCTAGGGAATCTACATAGTCCAAGGACCCGCTAGTTAACCTACATAGTCCAAATAAGCGCTAGTTAACCTAGATCGTCCAAGTGCGCGCTAGTTAACCTACATAGTCCAAGGGCAGGCTAGTTAACCTATATAGTCCAAGTGCCCTCTAGGGAACCTACATAGTCCAAGTGCCCGATAGGGAACCTACATAGTCCTAGGGCCCGCTAGTTAACCTAGATATTCCAAGAGCCCGCTAGTTAACCTAGATCGTCCAAGTGTCCTCTAGTTAACCTACATACTCCAAATGCACGCTAGTTAAGCTACATAGTCCAAGTGCCGCTAGGTAACCTACATAGTGCAAGTGTTCCCTAGTTAACCTACATAGTCCAAGTGCCCGGTAGTTAACATAGATAGTCAAAGTGCCCACTAGTTAACATAGATAGTCCAAGTGCGCGATAGGGAACCTACATAGTCTAAGTGCCCGGTAGTTAACATAGATAGTCCAAGTGCCCACTAGTGAACATACATAGTCCAAGTGCCTGCTAGGGAACCTACATAGTCCAAGTGCTCGCTAGGCAACCTACATAGTCCAAGTGCCCGTTAGTTAACCTAGATAGTCAAATTGCCTGCTAGGTAACCTAAATAGTCCAAGTGCCCGCTAGGTAACCTACAAAGTCCAAGTGTCCGCTAGGTAACATATATAGTCTAAATGCCCGCTAGGGAACCTACATAGTCCAAGTGCCCGCTAGTTAACGTATTGTCCAAGGGACCGCTAGTTAACCTAGATAGGCCATGTACCCGCTAGTTAACCTAGATCGTCCAATTGTCCGCTAGTTAACCTACATAGTCCAAGTGCCCGTTCGGTAACCTAGATAGTCCAAGAGCCCTTTAGGGAACCGAAATAGTCCAAGTGCCCGCTAGGGAACCTACATAGTCCAAGTGCCCGTTAGTTAACCTAGATAATCCAAGTGCCCGCTAGGTAACCTACATAGTCCAAGTGCCCGCTAGTTAACCTAGATAGTCCAAGTGCCCGCTAGTTAACCTTGATAGTCCAAGTGCCTTCTAGTTAACCAAAATAGTCCAAGTGCCCGCTATGTAACCTACATAGTCCAAGTGCCCACTAGGTAACCTAAATAATCCAAATGCCCGCTAGGGAAACTACATAGTCCAAGTGCCCGCTAGTTAACCTAGATAGTCCAAGTGCCCGCTAGTAAACCTAAATAGTCCAAGGACCCGGTAGTTAATCAAGATAGTCCAAGGGCCCTCTAGTTAACCTAGATAGTCCAAGTGCCCGCTAGGGGACGTACTTAGTTCAAGTGCCTGCTAGGTAACCTAGATAGTCCAAGGTCCTGCTAGTTAACCTACATAGTCCAATGCCCGATAGTGAACCTACATAGTCCATGTGCCCGCTGAGGAACCTACATAGTCCAATTACCCGATAGGGAACCTACATATTCCAAGTGCCCGTTAGGGAACCTAGATAGTACAAATGCCGGTAGGGAACGTATATAGTCCAAGTGCCCGCTAGGGAACCTACATAGTCAAAGTGCCCGCTAGGGAACCTGCATTGTACAAGTGCCCGCTAATTAACCTAGATAGTCCAAGTGCCCACTAGTTAACCTAGATAGTCCAAATGCCCGCTAGTTAACCTTGATCATCCAAGTGCCCGCTAGTTAACCTACATAGTCCAAGTTCCTGATAGGGAACCTACATGGTCCAAGTGCCCGCAGAGGAACCTACATAGTCCAAGTG
Source organism: Tenrec ecaudatus (assembly GCF_050624435.1). Classification (NCBI taxonomy): domain Eukaryota; kingdom Metazoa; phylum Chordata; class Mammalia; order Afrosoricida; family Tenrecidae; genus Tenrec; species Tenrec ecaudatus. Next base: position 591,251 of record NW_027459703.1, on the reverse strand, counting down.
CCCGATAGGGAACCTACATATTCCAAGTGCCCGTTATGGAACCTAGATAGTCCAAGATCCCGTAGGGAACCTATGTAGTCCAAGTGCCCGCTAGGGAACCTACATAGTCAAAGTGCCCGCTAGGGAACCTGCATTGTGCAAGTGCCCGCTAGTTATCCTAGATAGTTCAAATGCCCGCTAGTTAACTTACATAGTCCAAGGTCAGCAGGTTAACTTAGATAGTCCAAGTGCCCGCTAGTTAACCTACATAATCCAAGGTCAGCTAGTTAACCTAGATAGTGCAAGTGCCCGCTAGTTAACCTACATAGTCCAAGAACCCGCTAGTTAGCCTATAGTCCAAGTGCCCGCTAGTTTACCTACATAGTCCAAGGGTCCGCTAGTTTACCTAGATATTCCAAGTGCCTGCTAGTTAACCTACATAGTCACAGTGCCCTTAGGGAAACTATATATTCCAAGTGCCCGCTAGGGAACCTACATAGTCAAATTGCCCGCTAGGGAACCTACATTGTACAAGGGTCCGCTAATCAACCTAGAGAGTCCAAGTGCCCGCTAGTTAACCTAGATAGTCCAAGTGCCCGCTAGTTGACCTTGATCATCCAAGTGCCCGCTAGTTAACCTACATGGTCCAAGTGCCTGAGAGCGAACCTACATAGTCCAAGTGCCCGCTAGGTAACCCAGATATTCCAAGTTCCTGTTAGGTAACCTAGATAATCCAAGTGCCCGCTAGGTAACCTACATAGTCCAAGTACCCTTTCGTTAACCTACATAATCCAAGTGCCCGTTAGGTAACCTACATAGTTAAAGGGTCCGCTAGGTAACCTATATAGTCCAAGTGCCCGTTACCTAACCTAGATATTCCAATTGCCCGCTATGCAACATACATAGTCCAAGTGCCCGCTAGTTAATCTACATAGTCCAACTGCCCGCTAGGTAACCTAGATAGTCCAAGTGCCCGCTAGGTAACTTACATAGTCCAAATGCCTGCTAGGCAACCTAGATATTCCAAGTGCCCGTTCGTTAACCTAGATAGCCAAGTGCCCGCTAGGTAACCTAGACAGTTCAAGTGTCTGCTAGGTAACCTACATAGTCCAAATGCCCGTTCGTTAACCTACATAGTCCAAGGGCCCACTAGTTAACCTAGATCGTCCAAGTGTCCTCTAGTTAACTACATAGTCCAAATGCACGCTAGTTAACCTACATAGTCCAAGTGCCGCTAGGAAACCTACATAGTGCATGTGTCCCCTAGTTAACCTACATAGTCCTAGTGCCCGGTAGTTGACATAGATAGTCCAAGTGCCCACTAGTTAACATAGATAGTCCAAGTGCCCGCTAGGGAACGTACATAGTCCAAGTGCCCGCTAGGTAACCTAGATAGTGCATGTGCCCGGTAGTTAACCTACATAGTCCAATGCCCGCTAGGTAACCTAGATAGTCCAAGGGCCCGCTAGATAACCTACATAGTCAAGTGCCCGGTAGTTAACTTACATAGTCCAAGTGCCCATTAGGTAACCTACATAGTCCAAGTGCCTGCTAGGGAACCTACATAGTTCAAGTGTCCGTAGGGAACATACAGGGTCCAAGTGCCCGCTAGGGAATCTACATAGTCCAAGGGCCCGCTAGTTAACCTACATAGTCCAAATAAGCGCTAGTTAACCTAGATCGTCCAAGTGCGCGCTAGTTAACCTACATAGTCCAAGGGCAGGCTAGTTAACCTATATAGTCCAAGTGCCCTCTAGGGAACCTACATAGTCCAAGTGCCCGATAGGGAACCTACATAGTCCTAGGGCCCGCTAGTTAACCTAGATATTCCAAGTGCCCGCTAGTTAACCTAGATCGTCCAAGTGTCCTCTAGTTAACCTACATAGTCCAAATGCACGCTAGTTAAGCTACATAGTCCAAGTGCCGCTAGGTAACCTACATAGTGCAAGTGTTCCCTAGTTAACCTACATAGTCCAAGTGCCCGGTAGTTAACATAGATAGTCAAAGTGCCCACTAGTTAACATAGATAGTCCAAGTGCGCGATAGGGAACCTACATAGTCCAAGTGCCCGGTAGTTAACATAGATAGTCCAAGTGCCCACTAGTGAACATACATAGTCCAAGTGCCTGCTAGGGAACCTACATAGTCCAAGTGCTCGCTAGGCAACCTACATAGTCCAAGTGCCCGTTAGTTAACCTAGATAGTCAAATTGCCTGCTAGGTAACCTAAATAGTCCAAGTGCCCGCTAGGGAACCTACATAGTCCAAGTGCCCGCTAGGTACCCTAGATAGTCCAATTGCCCGTTAGCTAACCTAGATAGTCGAAGTGTCCGCTAGTTAACCTACATAGTCCAAGTGCCCGTTCGTTAACATAGATAGGCCAAGTGCCTGCTAGGTAACCTAGACAGTCCAAGTGCCCGCTAGGTTACCTACATAGTCCAAGTGCACATTCCTTAACCTAGATAGTCCAAGTGCCCGCTGGTAACCTACATAGTCCCAGGGCTCGCTAGGTAACCTTGATAGTCCAAGTGCCTTCTAGTTAACCTACATAGTCCAAGTGCCCGCTAGGTAACATACATAGTCCAAGTGCCCACTAGGTAACCTAAATAATCCAAATGCCCGCTAGGGAAACTACATAGTCCATGTGCCCGCTAGTTAACCTAGATAGTCCAAGTGCCCGCTAGTAAACCTAGGTAGTCCAAGGGCCCGCAAGTTAATCTAGATAGTCTAAGTGCCCGCTAGTTAACCTAGATAGTCCAAGTGCCCGTAAGGGAACCTACATAGTCCAAGTGCCCGTTAGGTAACCTAGATAGTCCAAATGCCCGTCTGGAAACCCACATAGTCCAAGTGCCCAATAGAGAACTTATATAGTCCAAGGGCCCGCTAGGGAACCTACATAATCCAAGTGCCCGTTAGTTAACCTAGATAGTCCAAGTGCCCGCTTGGTAACCTAGATAGTCCAACACCCCCTAGGTAACCTACATACTCCAAGAACCCACTAGGTAACGTAGATAATTCAAGTGCCAGCTAGGTAACCTAGATAGTCCAAGTGCCCGCTAGGTAACCTACAAAATCTAAGTGCCCGCTAGGTTATCTTTGTAGTCCAAATGCCCGCTAAGGAATCTATATAGTCCAAGGGCCCGCTTGTTAACCTAGATAGTCCAAGTGCCGCTAGTTAATTTACATAGTCCAAGGGCCTGCTAGTTAACCTACATAGTCCAAGTACCCGCTAGTTAACCTAGACCGTCCAAGTGCCCGCTAGGTAACCTATATAGTCCAAGGGCCCACTAGTTAACCTACATAGTCCAAGGGCCCGCTAGGTAACCTACAAAGTCTAAGTGCCCGCTAGGTTATCTATATAGTCCAAATGCCCGCTAGGGAACCTACATTGTCCAAGTGCCCGCTAGTCAACCTACATAGTCAATGGGCCCACTAGTTAACCTACATAGTGCAAGAGCCCGCTAGTTAACATAGATCGTGCAAGTGTCTGCTAGTTAACCTACATAGTCCAAGTGCCAGTTAGCTAACCTAGTTAGTCCAAGGGCCCGCTAGTTGATTTACATAGTCCAAGTGCCCGCTAGTTAACCTAGATAGTCCTAGTGCCCGTTAGTTAACCTAGAGTGTCCAAGTGCCCACTAGGGGACGTATTTAGTCCAAGTGCCCGTTAGCTAACCTAGATAGTCCAAGTGCCCGCTAGTTAACATTGACCATCCAAGTGCCCGCTAGTTAACCTAGATAGTCCAAGTGCATGCTAGTTAACCTAGATAGTCCAAGTGCCCTCTAGTTAACTTAGATCGTCCAAGTGCCCGCTAGTTAACAAACATAGTCCAAGGGCCCGCTAGTTAACCTAAGTAGTCCAAGGTCCGCTAGTTAACCTAGATACTCCAATTGCTCGCTAGTTAACCTACATAGTACAAGGGCCCGCTAGTTGACCTAGATAGTCCAAGTGTCCGCTAGTTAACCTAGATAGTCCAAGTGCCAGCTAGGTAACCTAAGTAGTCGAAATGTCCGATAGAAATCCTACATAGTCCAAGTGTCCGCTAGGTAACCTACATAGTCCAAGTGCCCGTTCGTTAACCTAGACAGTACAAGTGCCCGCTAGGTAACCTAGACTGTCCAAGTGCCCGCTAGGTTACCTACATATTACAAGTGCCCGTTCGTTAACCTAGATAGTCCAAATGCCCGCTAGGAAATCTACATAGTCCAAGGGCCCGCTAGGTAAACTAAATAGTCCAAGTGCCCGCTAGGTAACCTAGAGTCCAAGTGCTTGCTAGTTACCCTACATAGTCCAAGTGCCCACTATGTAACCTAGATAGTCAAAGTGCCCACTAGGTAACCTAAATAATACAAATGCCCGCTAGGGAAACTATATAGTCCAAGTGCCCGCTAGTTAACCTAGATAGTCCAAGTGCCCGCTTGTAAACCTAGATAGTCTAAGGGCCGCTAGTTAATCTTGATAGTCCAAGTGCCCGCTAGTTAACCTAGATAGTCCAATGCCCGCTGGTTTACCTAGATCGTCTAAGTGCCCGCTAGTTAACTTAGATAGTCCAAGTGCCCGCTAGTAAACCTAGATAGTCCAAGGGCCCTCTAGTTAACCTGGATAGTCCAAGTGCCCGCTAGGGGACGTACATAGTCCAAGTGCCCGCTAGGTAACCTAGATTGTCCAAGTACCCGCTAGTTAACCTACATAGTCCAAGTGCCCGCTAGATAACCTAGATAGTCCAAGGTCCTGCTAGTTAACCTACATAGTCCAATGCCCGATAGGGAACCTACAAAGTTCAAGTGCCCGCTGAGGAACCTACATAGTCCAAGTGCCCGATAGGGAACCTACATATTCCAAGTGCCCGTTAGGGAACCTAGATAGTCCAAGTGCCCGTAGGGAACCTATATACTCCAAGTGCTCGCTAGGGAACCTACATAGTGAAAGTGCCCGCTAGGGAATCTGCATTGTAAAAGTGCCCGCTAATTAACCTAGATAGTCCAAGTGCCCACTAGGTAACCTAGACAGTTCAAGTGCCTGTTAGCTAACCTAGATAGTCCAAGTGGCGGCTAGGTAACCTACATAGTCCTAGTGCCCGTTCGTTAACCTAGATAATCCAACTGCCCACTAGGTAACCTAGACAGTCCAAGTGCCCGCTAGTTAACCTACATAGTCCAAGTGCCCGATAGGGAACCTACATAATCCAAGTGCCCGCTAGGCAACCTACATAGTCCAAGTTCCCGTTAGTTAACCTAGATAGTCAAATTGCCTGCTACGTAACCTAGATAGTCCAAGTGCCCGCTAGGTAACCTACATAGTCCAAGTGCCTGCTAGGTAACTTAAATAGTCCAAAAGCCCGCTAGGGAAACTACATAGTCCAAGTGCCCGCTAGTTAACCTAGATAGTCCAAGTGCCTGCTAGTAAACCTACATAATCCATGGGCCCGCTAGTTAACCTACATAGTGCAAGGGCCCGCTAGTTAACCTAGATAGTCAAATTGCCTGCTAGGTAACCTAGATAGTCCAAGTGACCACTAGGTTACCTACATAGTCCAAGTGCCCGTTCGTTAACCTACATAGTCCAAGTGCCCGCTAGGTAACCAATATAATACAAATGCCCGCTAGGGGCCCTAATATTCCAAATGCCCGCTAGTTAACCTAGATAGTCCAAGTGCTCGCTAGTTAACCTAGATAGTACAAGTGCCCGATAGGGAACCTACATAATCCAAGGGCCCGCTAGGTAACCTACATTGTCCTAGTGCCCCCTAGTTAACCTACATAGTACAAGTGCCCGATAGGGAACCTACATAATCCAAGGGCCCGCTAGGTAACCTACATTGTCCGAGTGCCCCCTAGTTTACCTACATTCTCCAAGTGCCTGATAGGGAACCTACATAGAACAAGTGCCCGCTAGGTAACCTACAAAGTCTAAGTTCCCGCTAGGTAATCTATATAGTCCCAATGACCGCTAGGGAGCCTACATAGTCCAAATGCTCGCTAGGTAACCTAGATAGTCTAAGGGCCCTCTAGGTAACCTACATAGTCCTAGTGCCCCCTAGTTAACCTACATTTTCCAAGTGCCCGATAGGGAACCTACATAGTCCAAGTGCCTGCTAGGTTACCTACATAGTCCAAATGCCCTGTAGTTAACCTACATAGTACAAGTGCCCGATAGGGAACCTACATAATCCAAGTGCTCGCTAGGGAACCTACATAGTCCAAGTGCCCGTTAGGTAACCTAGATAGTCCAAATGCCCGCCAGGAAACCCACATAGTCCATGTGCCCGCTAGGGAACTTACATAGTCCAAGGGCCCGCTAGGGAATCTACACAGTCCAAGTGCCCGTTAGTTAACCTAGATAGTCCAAGTGCCCGCTTGGTAACCTAGATATTCCAACAGCCCCCTAGGTAACCTACATACTCTAAGAACCCGCTATAACGTAGATAGTTCAAGTGCCAGCTAGGTAACCTAGATAATCCATGTGCCGCTAGGTAACCTACAAAGTCAAAGTGCCCGCTAGGTTATCTATATAGTCCAAATGCCAGCTAGGGTATCTACATAGTCTATGGGCCCAATAGTTAACATAGATAGTCCAAGTGCACGCTAGTTAACCTAGACAGTCCAAGTGCCCTCTAGTTAACCTAGATCGTCCAAGTGCCCGCTAAGAAACCTAGATAGTCCAAGTGCCCGTTACCTAACCTAGATAGTCCAATTGCCCACTATGCAACATACATAGTCCCAGTGCCCGTTCGTTAACCTAGAAGTCCAAGTGCCCGCTATGTAACCTAGACTCTCCAAGTGCCCGCTAGGTTACCTACATATTCCAAATGCCCGTTCGGTAACCTAGATAGTGCAAGTGCCCGGTAGTTAACCTACATAGTCCAAGAGCCCGCTAAGTAACCTAGATAGACCAAGGGCCCGCTAGTTAACCTACATAGTCCAATTGCCCGGTACTTAACTTACATAGTTCAAGTGTCCGTAGGGAAAATACAGAGTCCAAGTGCCCGCTAGGGAACCTACATAGTCCAAGTGCCTGCTAGGTAACCTACATAGTGCCAGTGTCCGAGAGTTAAGCAACATATTCCATGTGCCCGCTAGTTAACATAGATAGTCCAAGTGGCCGCTAGGGAACTTACATAGTCCAAGTGCCCGCTAGGTAACCTAGATACTGCAATTGCCCGCTAGTTAACCTAGATAGTTCAAGTACCCGCTAGGTCACCTAGATCGTCCAAGGGCCCCTTAGTTAGCCTACAAAGTCCAAGTGCCCGCTAGGTAACCTAGATAGTCCAAGTGCCCGTTCGGTAACCTAGATAGTCCAAGTGCCCTTTAGGGAACCTAGATAGTCCAAGGGCCCACTAGTAAACCTACATAGTCCATGGGCCCGCTAGTTAACTTTCATAGTGCAAGTGTCCGCTACTTAACCTACATATTCCAAGTGCCCGCTAGTTAACCTACATAATCTAAGTACCTGTTGGCTAACCTAGATAGTCCAAGGGCTCGCTAATTGACCTACATAGTCCAAGTGCCCGCTAGTTAACCTAGATAGTCCAAGTGACTGCTAGGTAACCTACATAGTGCAAGTGTCCGCTAGTTAACCTACAAATTCCAAGTGCCCGCTAGTTAACATAGATAGTCTAAGTGCCAGCTAGGGAAGGTACATTGTCCAAGTGCCCGCTAGGTAACCTAGATACTGCAAGTGCCCGCTAGTTAACCTAGAGAGTTCAAGTACCCGATCGGTAACCTAGATCGTCAAAGGGCCCCCTAGTTAGCCTACATAGTCCAAGTGCCTTCTAGGTAACCTAGATAGTCCAAGTGCCCTTTAGGGAACCTAGATAGTCCAAGGGCCGGCTAGTAAACCTACATAGTCCATGGGCCCGCTAGTTAACCTTCATAATCTAAGTGCCCGTTGGCTAACCTAGATAGTCCAAGGGACCGCTAGTTGACCTATATTGTCCAAGTGCCAGCTAGGTAACCTAGATAGTACAAGTGCCCGCTAGGGAACCTAGATAATCCAAGTGCCTGTTAGCTAACCTAGATAGTCCAAGTGGCGGCTAGGTAACCTACATAGTCCAAGTGCCCGTTCGTTAACCTAGATAAGCCAAGTGCCCACTAGGTAACCTAGACAGTCCAAGTGCCCGCTAGTAAACCTATATAGTCCCAGTGCCCGATAGGGAACTACATAATCCAAGTGCCCCCTAGGCAACCTACATAGTCCAAGAACCCGTTAGTTAACCTAGATAGTCAAATTGCCTGCTAGGTAACCTAGATAGTCCAAGTGCCCGTTAGGTAACCTACATAGTCCAAGTGCCCGCTAGGTAACCTAAATAGTCCAAATGCCCGCTAGGGAAAATACATAGTCCAAGTGCGCGCTAGTTATCCTAGATAGTCCAAGTGCCTGCTAGTAAACCTACATAATCCATGGGCCCGCTAGTTAACCTACATAGTGCAAGGGCCCGCTAGTTAACCTAGATAGTCCAAGTGCCCGTTAGTTAACCTACATAGTCTAAGTGCCCGCTAGGTAACCTAGATAGTCCAAGTGCCCGTTCGGTAACCTAGATAGTCCAAGTGCCCTTTAGGGAACCTAGATAGTCCAAGGGCCCCCTAGTAAACCTACATAGTCCATGGGCCCTCTAGTTAACCTTCCTAGTGCAAGTTTCCACTACTTAACCTACATATTCCAAGTGCCCGCTAGTTAACCTACATAATCTAAGTGCCCGTTGGCTAACCTAGATAGTCCAAGGGCCCGCTAGTTGACCTACATAGTCCAAGTAACCGCTAGTTAACCTAGATAGTCCAAGTGACCACTAGGTTACCTACATAGTCCAAGTGCCCGTTCGTTAACCTACATAGTCCAAGTGCCCCCTAGGTAACCAATATAATACAAATGCCCGCTAGGGGCCCTAATATTCAAAATGCCCGCTAGTTAACCTAGATAGTCCAAGTGCTCGCTAGTTAACCTAGATAGTACAAGTGCCCGATAGGGAACCTACATAATCCAAGGGCCCGCTAGGTAACCTACATTGTCCTAGTGCCCCCTAGTTAACCTACATAGTACAAGTGCCCGATAGGGAACCTACATAATCCAAGGGCCCGCTAGGAAACCTACATTGTCCTAGTGCCCCCTAGTTAACCTACATTCTCCAAGTGCCTGATAGGGAACCTACATAGAACAAGTGCCCGCTAGGTAACCTACAAAGTCTAAGTTCCCGCTAGGTAATCTATATAGTCCCAATGACCGCTAGGGAGCCTACATAGTCCAAATGCTCGCTAGGTAACCTAGATAGTCTAAGGGCCCTCTAGGTAACCTACATAGTCCTAGTGCCCCCTAGTTAACCTACATTTTCCAAGTGCCCGATAGGGAACCTACATAGTCCAAGTGCCTGCTGGGTAACCTACATAGTCCAAATGCCCTCTAGTTAACCTACATAGTACAAGTGCCCGATAGGGAACCTACATAATCTAAGTGCTCACTAGGGAACCTACATAGTCCAAGTGCCCATTAGGTAACCTAGATAGTCCAAATGCCCGCCAGGAAACCCACATAGTCCAAGTGCCCGCTAGGGAACTTACATACGCCAAGGGCCCGCTAGGGAATCTACACAGTCCAAGTGCCCGTTAGTTAACCTAGATAGTCCAAGTGCCCGCTTGGTAACCTAGATATTCCAACAGCCCCCTAGGTAACCTACATACTCTAAGAACCCGCTATAACGTAGATAGTTCAAGTGCCAGCTAGGTAACCTAGATAATCCATGTGCCGCTAGGTAACCTACAAAGTCAAAGTGCCCGCTAGGTTATCTATATAGTCCAAATGCCAGCTAGGGTATCTACATAGTCTATGGGCCCAATAGTTAACATAGATAGTCCAAGTGCCGCTAGTTAATCTACATAGTCCAAGGGCCCGCTAGTTAACCTACATAGTCCAAGTACCCGCTAAGAAACCTAGATAGTCCAAGTGCACGCTAGTTAACCTAGATAGTCCAAGTGCCCTCTAGTTAACCTAGATCGTCCAAGTGCCCGCTAAGAAACCTAGATAGTCCAAGTGCCCGTTACCTAACTTAGATAGTCCAATTGCCCGCTATGCAACATACATAGTCCCAGTGTCCGTTCGTTAACCTAGAAGTCCAAGTGCCCGCTATGTAACCTAGACTCTCCAAGTGCCCGCTAGGTTACCTACATATTCCAAATGCCCGTTCGGTTACCTAGATAGTGCAAGTGCCCGGTAGTTAACCTACATAGTCCAAGAGCCCGCTAAGTAACCTAGATAGACTAAGGGCCCGCTAGTTAAATTACATAGTCCAAGTGCCCGGTACTTAACTTACATAGTTCAAGTGTCCATAGGGAAAATACAGAGTCCAAGTGCCCGCTAGGGAACCTACATAGTCCAAGTGCCTGCTAGGTAACCTACATAGTGCCAGTGTCCGAGAGTTAACCAACATATTCCAAGTGCCCGCTAGTTAACATAGATAGTCCAAGTGGCCGCTAGGGAACTTACATAGTCCAAGTGCCCGCTAGGTAACCTTGATACTGCAATTGCCCGCTAGTTAACCTAGATAGTTCAAGTACCCGCTAGGTCACCTAGATCGTCCAAGGGCCCCTTAGTTAGCCTACAAAGTCCAAGTGCCCGCTAGGTAACCTAGATAGTCCAAGTGCCCGTTCGGTAACCTAGATAGTCCAAGTGCCCTTTAGGGAACCTAGATAGTCCAAGGGCCCACTAGTAAACCTACATAGTCCATGGGCCCGCTAGTTAACCTTCATAGTGCAAGTGTCCGCTACTTAACCTACATATTCCAAGTGCCCGCTAGTTAACCTACATAATCTAAGTGCCCGTTGGCTAACCTAGATAGTCCAAGGGCTCGCTAGTTGACCTACATAGTCCAAGTGCCCGCTAGTTAACCTAGATAGTCCAAGTGACTGCTAGGTAACCTACATAGTGCAAGTGTCCGCTAGTTAACCTACAAATTCCAAGTGCCCGCTAGTTAACATAGATAGTCTAAGTGCCAGCTAGGGAAGGTACATAGTCCAAGTGCCCGCTAGGTAACCTAGATACTGCAAGTGCCCGCTAGTTAACCTAGAGAGTTCAAGTACCCGATCGGTAACCTAGATCGTCAAAGGGCCCCCTAGTTAGCCTACATAGTCCAAGTGCCTTCTAGGTAACCTAGATAGTCCAAGTGCCCTTTAGGGAACCTAGATAGTCCAAGGGCCGGCTAGTAAACCTACATAGTCCATGGGCCCGCTAGTTAACCTTCATAATCTAAGTGCCCGTTGGCTAACCTAGATAGTCCAAGGGACCGCTAGTTGACCTATATTGTCCAAGTGCCAGCTAGGTAACCTAGATAGTACAAGTGCCCGCTAGGGAACCTAGATAATCCAAGTGCCTGTTAGCTAACCTAGATAGTCCAAGTGGCGGCTAGGTAACCTACATAGTCCAAGTGCCCGTTCGTTAACCTAGATAAGCCAAGTGCCCACTAGGTAACCTAGACAGTCCAAGTGCCCGCTAGTAAACCTATATAGTCCCAGTGCCCGATAGGGAACTACATAATCCAAGTGCCCCCTAGGCAACCTACATAGTCCAAGAACCCGTTAGTTAACCTAGATAGTCAAATTGCCTGCTAGGTAACCTAGATAGTCCAAGTGCCCGTTAGGTAACCTACATAGTCCAAGTGCCCGCTAGGTAACCTAAATAGTCCAAATGCCCGCTAGGGAAAATACATAGTCCAAGTGCGCGCTAGTTAACCTAGATAGTCCAAGTGCCTGCTAGTAAACCTACATAATCCATGGGCCCGCTAGTTAACCTACATAGTGCAAGGGCCCGCTAGTTAACCTAGATAGTCCAAGTGCCCGTTAGTTAACCTACATAGTCTAAGTGCCCGCTAGGTAACCTAGATAGTCCAAGTGCCCGTTCGGTAACCTAGATAGTCCAAGTGCCCTTTAGGGAACCTAGATAGTCCAAGGGCCCCCTAGTAAACCTACATAGTCCATGGGCCCTCTAGTTAACCTTCCTAGTGCAAGTTTCCACTACGTAACCTACATATTCCAAGTGCCCGCTAGTTAACCTACATAATCTAAGTGCCCGTTGGCTAACCTAGATAGTCCAAGGGCCCGCTAGTTGACCTACATAGTCCAAGTAACCGCTAGTTAACCTAGATAGTCCAAGTGACCACTAGGTTACCTACATAGTCCAAGTGCCCGTTCGTTAACCTACATAGTCCAAGTGCCCCCTAGGTAACCAATATAATACAAATGCCCGCTAGGGGCCCTAATATTCAAAATGCCCGCTAGTTAACCTAGATAGTCCAAGTGCTCGCTAGTTAACCTAGATAGTACAAGTACCCGATAGGGAACCTACATAATCCAAGGGCCCGCTAGGTAACCTACATTGTCCTAGTGCCCCCTAGTTAACCTACATAGTACAAGTGCCCGATAGGGAACCTACATAATCCAAGGGCCCGCTAGGAAACCTACATTGTCCTAGTGCCCCCTAGTTAACCTACATTCTCCAAGTGCCTGATAGGGAACCTACATAGAACAAGTGCCCGCTAGGTAACCTACAAAGTCTAAGTTCCCGCTAGGTAATCTATATAGTCCCAATGACCGCTAGGGAGCCTACATAGTCCAAATGCTCGCTAGGTAACCTAGATAGTCTAAGGGCCCTCTAGGTAACCTACATAGTCCTAGTGCCCCCTAGTTAACCTACATTTTCCAAGTGCCCGATAGGGAACCTACATAGTCCAAGTGCCTGCTGGGTAACCTACATAGTCCAAATGCCCTCTAGTTAACCTACATAGTACAAGTGCCCGATAGGGAACCTACATAATCCAAGTGCTCACTAGGGAACCTACATAGTCCAAGTGCCCATTAGGTAACCTAGATAGTCCAAATGCCCGCCAGGAAACCCACATAGTCCAAGTGCCCGCTAGGGAACTTACATACGCCAAGGGCCCGCTAGGGAATCTACACAGTCCAAGTGCCCGTTAGTTAACCTAGATAGTCCAAGTGCCCGCTTGGTAACCTAGATATTCCAACAGCCCCCTAGGTAACCTACATACTCTAAGAACCCGCTATAACGTAGATAGTTCAAGTGCCAGCTAGGTAACCTAGATAATCCATGTGCCGCTAGGTAACCTACAAAGTCAAAGTGCCCGCTAGGTTATCTATATAGTCCAAATGCCAGCTAGGGTATCTACATAGTCTATGGGCCCAATAGTTAACATAGATAGTCCAAGTGCCGCTAGTTAATCTACATAGTCCAAGGGCCCGCTAGTTAACCTACATAGTCCAAGTACCCGCTAAGAAACCTAGATAGTCCAAGTGCACGCTAGTTAACCTAGATAGTCCAAGTGCCCTCTAGTTAACCTAGATCGTCCAAGTGCCCGCTAAGAAACCTAGATAGTCCAAGTGCCCGTTACCTAACTTAGATAGTCCAATTGCCCGCTATGCAACATACATAGTCCCAGTGTCCGTTCGTTAACCTAGAAGTCCAAGTGCCCGCTATGTAACCTAGACTCTCCAAGTGCCCGCTAGGTTACCTACATATTCCAAATGCCCGTTCGGTTACCTAGATAGTGCAAGTGCCCGGTAGTTAACCTACATAGTCCAAGAGCCCGCTAAGTAACCTAGATAGACCAAGGGCCCGCTAGTTAAATTACATAGTCCAAGTGCCCGGTACTTAACTTACATAGTTCAAGTGTCCATAGGGAAAATACAGAGTCCAAGTGCCCGCTAGGGAACCTACATAGTCCAAGTGCCTGCTAGGTAACCTACATAGTGCCAGTGTCCGAGAGTTAACCAACATATTCCAAGTGCCCGCTAGTTAACATAGATAGTCCAAGTGGCCGCTAGGGAACTTACATAGTCCAAGTGCCCGCTAGGTAACCTTGATACTGCAATTGCCCGCTAGTTAACCTAGATAGTTCAAGTACCCGCTAGGTCACCTAGATCGTCCAAGGGCCCCTTAGTTAGCCTACAAAGTCCAAGTGCCCGCTAGGTAACCTAGATAGTCCAAGTGCCCGTTCGGTAACCTAGATAGTCCAAGTGCCCTTTAGGGAACCTAGATAGTCCAAGGGCCCACTAGTAAACCTACATAGTCCATGGGCCCGCTAGTTAACCTTCATAGTGCAAGTGTCCGCTACTTAACCTACATATTCCAAGTGCCCGCTAGTTAACCTACATAATCTAAGTGCCCGTTGGCTAACCTAGATAGTCCAAGGGCTCGCTAGTTGACCTACATAGTCCAAGTGCCCGCTAGTTAACCTAGATAGTCCAAGTGACTACTAGGTAACCTACATAGTGCAAGTGTCCGCTAGTTAACCTACAAATTCCAAGTGCCAGCTAGTTAACATAGATAGTCTAAGTGCCAGCTAGGGAAGGTACATAGTCCAAGTGCCCGCTAGGTAACCTAGATACTGCAAGTGCCCGCTAGTTAACCTAGAGAGTTCAAGTACCCGATCGGTAACCTAGATCGTCAAAGGGCCCCCTAGTTAGCCTACATAGTCCAAGTGCCTTCTAGGTAACCTAGATAGTCCAAGTGCCCTTTAGGGAACCTAGATAGTCCAAGGGCCGGCTAGTAAACCTACATAGTCCATGGGCCCGCTAGTTAACCTTCATAATCTAAGTGCCCGTTGGCTAACCTAGATAGTCCAAGGGACCGCTAGTTGACCTACATTGTCCAAGTGCCAGCTAGGTAACCTAGATAGTACAAGTGCCCGCTAGGGAACCTAGATAGTCCAAGTGCCTGTTAGCTAACCTAGATAGTGCAAGTGGCGGCTAGGTAACCTACATAGTCCAAGTGCCCGTTCGTTAACCTAGATAAGCCAAGTGCCCACTAGGTAACCTAGACAGTCCACGTGCCCGCTAGTAAACATATATAGTCCCAATGCCCGATAGGGAACTACATAATCCAAGTGCCCGCTAGGCAACCTACATAGTCCAAGAACCCGTTAGTTAACCTAGATAGTCAAATTGCCTGCTAGGTAACCTAGATAGTCCAAGTGCCCGTTAGGTAACCTACATAGTCCAAGTGCCCGCTAGGTAACCTAAATAGTCCAAGTGCCCGCTAGGGAGAATACATAGTCCAAGTGCGCGCTAGTTAACCTAGATAGTCCAAGTGCCTGCTAGTAAACCTACATAATCCATGGGCCCGCTAGTTAACCTACATAGTGCAAGGGCCCGCTAGTTAACCTAGATAGTCCAAGTGCCCGTTAGTTAACCTACATAGTCTAAGTGCCCGCTAGGTAACCTAGATAGTCCAAGTGCCCGTTCGGTAACCTAGATAGTCCAAGTGCCCTTTAGGGAACCTAGATAGTCCAAGGGCCCCCTAGTAAACCTACATAGTCCATGGGCCCGCTAGTTAACCTTCATAGTGCATGTTTCCGCTACTTAACCTACATATTCCAAGTGCCCGCTAGTTAACCTACATAATCTAAGTGCCCGTTGGCTAACCTAGATAGTCCAAGGGCCCGCTAGTTGACCTACATAGTCCAAGTAACCGCTAGTTAACCTAGATAATCCAAGTGACTGCTAGGTAACCTACATATTCCAAGTGCCCGCTAGTTAACATAGATAATCCAAGAGCCCGCTAGGGAATGTACATAGTCCAAGTGCGTGCTAGGAAACCTAGATACTGCAAGTGCCCGCTAGTTAACCTAGATAGTTCAAGTACCGGCTAGGTAACCTAGATCGTCAAAGGGCCCCTAGTTAGCCTACATAGTCCAAGTGCCCGCTAGGTAACCAAGATACTCCAAGTGCCCTTTAGGGAACCTAGATAGTCCATGGGCCGGCTAGTAAACCTACATAGTCCATGGGCCCGCTAGTTAACCTTCATAGTGCAAGTGTCCACTACTTAACCTACATATTCCAAGTGCCCGCTAGTTAACCTACATAATCTAAGTGCCCGTAGGCTAACCTAGATAGTCCAAGGGCCCACTAGTTGACCTACATATTCCAAGTGCCAGCTAGGTAACCTAGATAGTACAAGTGCCCGCTAGGGAACCTAGATAGTCCAAGTGCCTGTTAGCTAACCTAGATAGTCCAATTGTGGGCTAGGTAACCTACATAGTACAAGTACCCGTTCGTTAAACTAGATAAGCCAAGTGCCCACTAGGTAACCTAGACAGTCCAAGTGCCCGCTAGTTAACCTACATAGTCCAAGTGCCCGATAGGGGACTACAGAATCCAAGTGCCCACTAGGCAACCTACATAGTCCAAGAACCCGTTAGTTAACCTTGATCGTCAAATTGCCTGCTAGGTAACCTAGATAGTCCAAGTGCCCGCTAGGTAACCTACATAGTCCAAGTTACCGCTAGGTAACCTAAATAGTCCAAATGCCCGCTAGGAAACTACATAGTCCAAGTGCGCGCTAGTTAACCTAGACAATCCAAGTGCCTGCTAGTAAACCTACATAATCCATGGGCCCGCTAGTTAACCTACATAGTCTAAGTGCCCGCTACGTAACCTAGACAGTTCAAGTGACCACTAGGTTACCTACATAGTCCAAGTGCCCATTCGTTAACTTACATAGTCCAAGTGCCCGCTAGGTAACCAATATAGTCCAAATGCTGCTAGGGGCCCTAATATTCCAAATGCCCGTTAGTTAACCTAGATAGTCCAAGTGCTCGCTAGTTAACCTAGATAGTCCAAGTGCCCGCTAGTTAACCTGATGGACCAAGTGCCCGCTAGGGAACCTATCTAGTCCAAGTACCCGCTAGGAAACGTACATAGTCCAAGTGCCCGCTAGGTAACGTAGATAGTCCAAGTGCCCGCTATGGAACGTACATGTCCAATTGCCCGCTAGGTAACCTAGATAGTCCAAGTGCCCGCTTGTTAACCTACATATTCCAAGTGCCTGCTAGGTAACCTAGATAGTCCAAGTGCCCACTAGTTAACCTACATAGTCCAGGTTCCCACTAGGTAACCTATATAGTCCAAGGGCCCGCTAGGTAACCTACATTGTCCTAGTGCCCCCTAGTTAACCTACATTCTCCAAGTGCCTGATAGGGAACCTACATAGAACAAGTGCCCGCTAGGTAACCTACATAGTCCAAATGCCCGCTAGTCAACCTACATAGTCCAAGTGCCCGATAGGTAACCTACATAATCCAAGTGCCCGCTAGGGAACCTACATAGTCCAAGTGCCCGTTAGGTAACCTAGATAGTCCAATTGCCCGCTAGGGAACGCACATAGTCCAAGTGCCCGCTAGGGAACTTACATAGTCCAAGGGCCCGCTAGGGAACCTAGATAGTCCAAGTGCCCGTTAGTTTACCTAGATAATCCCAGTGCCCACTAGGTAACCTAGATAGTCCAACAGCCGGTAGGTAACCTACATACTCCAAGTACCCGCTAGGTAACGTAGATAGTTCAAGTGCCAGCTAGGTAACCTAGATAGTCCATGTGACGCTAGGTAACCTACCAAGTCAAAGTGCCCGCTAGGTTATCTATATAGTCCAAATGCCCGCTAGGGTATCTACATAGTCTAAGGGCCCACTAGTTAACATAGATAGTCCAAGTGCCGCTAGTTAATCTACATAGAACAAGGGCCCGCTAGTTAACCTACATAGTCCAAGTACCCGCTAAGAAACCTAGATAGTCCAAGTGCACGCTAGTTAACCTAGATAGTCCAAGTGCCCTCTAGTTAACCTAGATCGTCCAAGTGCCCGCTAAGAAACCTAGATAGTCCAAGTGCCCGTTACCTAACCTAGATAGTCCAATTGCCCGTATGCAACATACATAGTCCAAGTGCCCGTTCGTTAACCTAGAAGTCCAAGTGCCCCCTGGGTAACCTAGACTTTCCAAGTGCCCGCTAGGTTACCTACATAGTCCAAATGACGGTTCGGTAACGTAGATAATGCAAGTGCCCGGTAGTTAACCTACATAGTCCAAGTGCCCGCTAGGTAACCTTGATAGTCCAAGGGCCCGCTAGTTAACATACATAGTCCAAGTGCCCGGTAGTTAACTTACATAGTTCAAGAGTCCGTAGGGAACAAACAGAGTCCAAGTGCCCGCTAGGGAACCTACATAGTCCAAGTGCCCTCTTGTTAATCTACATAGTTCAAGGGCCCGCCAGTTAACCTACATAATCCAAGTACCCGCTAGTTAACCTAGATCGTCCAAGTGTCCGCTAATTAACCTACATAGTACAAGTGCCCGCTAGGGAACCTAGATAGTCTAAGTGCCCGCTCTGGAACCTACATAGTCCAAGTGCCCGCTCTGGAACATACATAGTCCAAGTGCCCGCTAGGAAATCTACATAGTCCATGGGCCCACTAGTTAACGTAGATAGTCCAAGTGCCGCTAGTTAATCTACATAGTCCAAGGGCCCGCTAGTTAACTTACATAGTCCAAGTACCCGCTAGTTAACCTAGATCGTCAAGTGCCCACTATGTAACCTACATAGTCCAAGGGCCAGCTAGTTAACCTACATCGTCCAAGGACCCGCTAGTTATCCTACATCGTCCAAGGGCCCGCTAGTTAACCTAGATAGTCCAAGTGCCCGCTAGTTAACCTACATAGTCCAAGTGCCCGCTAGGTAACCTAGACATATCAAGTGACCACAGGGTTACCTAAATAGTCCAAGTGCCCGTTCGTTAACCTACATAGTCCAAGTGCCCGCTAGGTAACCAATATAGTCCAAATGCCCGCTAGGGGCCCTAATAGTCCATATGCCCGCTAGTTAACCTAGATAGTCCAAGTGCTCGCTAGTTAACCTAGATAGACCAAGTGCCCGCTAGGGAACCTATCTAGTCCAAGTACCCGCTAGGAAACCTACATAGTCCAAGTGCCCGCTAGGTAACGTACATAGTCCAAGTGCCCGCTAGGTAACGTAGATAGTCCAAGTGCCCTCTAGGGAACGTATAGTCCAAGTTCCTGCTAGGTAACCTAGATAGTCCAAGTGCCCACTAGTTAACCTACATAGTCCAGGTTCCCCCTAGGTAACCTAGATAGTCCAACAGCCCGCTAGGTAACCTACATACTCTAAAAACCCGCTATAACGTAGATAGTTCATGTGCCAGCTAGGTAACCTAGATAGTCCATGTGCCGCTAGGTAACCTACAAAGTCAAAGTGCCCGCTAGGTTATCTATATAGTCCAAATGCCAGCTAGGGAATCTACATAGTCCAAGGGCCCGCTAGTTAACGTAGATAGTCCAAGTGCCCGCTAGGTAACCTAGATACTGCAATTGCCCGCTAGTTAACCTAGATAGTTCAATACCCGCTAGGTCACCTAGATCGTCCATGGGCCCCTTAGTTAGCCTGCATAGTCCAAGTGCCCGCTAGATAACCTAGATAGTCCAAGTGCCGTTCGGTAACCGAGATAGTCCAAGTGCCCTTTAGGGAACCTAGATAGTCCAAGGGCCCGCTAGTAAACCTACATAGTCCATGGGCCCGCTAGTTAACCTTCATAGTGCAAGTGTCCGCTACTTAACCTACATATTCCAAGTGCCCGCTAGTTAACCTACATAATCTAAGTGCCCGTTGGCTAACCTAGATAGGCCAAGGGCCCGCTAGTTGACCTACATAGTCCAAGTGCCCGCTAGTTAACCTAGATAGTCCAAGTGACTGCTAGGTAACCTACATAGTGCAAGTGTCCGCTAGTTAACCTACATATTCCAAGTTCCCGCTAGTTAACATAGATAGTCCAAGTGCCCGCTAGGGAACGTACATAGTCCAAGTGCCCGCTAGGTAACCTAGGTAGTGCAAGTGCCCGCTAGTTAACCTAGATAGTTCAAGTACCCGCTAGGTAACCTAGATCGTCAAAGGGCTCCCTAGTTAGCCTACATAGTCCAAGTGCCCGCTAGGTAAGCTTGATAGTCCAAGGGCCCGCTAGTAAACCTACATAGTCCATGGGCCCGCTAATTAACCTTCATAGTGCAATTGTCCGCTACTTAACCTACATATTCCAAGTGCCTGCTAGTTAACCTACATAATCTAAGTGCCCGTTGGCTAACCTAGATAGGCCAAGGGCCCGCTAGTTGACCTACATAGTCCAAGTGCCCGCTAGTTAACCTAGATAGTCCAAGTGACTGCTAGGTAACCTACATAGTGCAATTGTCCGCTAGTTAACCTACATATTCCAAGTGCCCGCTAGTTAACATAGATAGTCCAAGTGCCCGCTAGGGAACGTACATAGTCCAAGTGCCCGCTAGGTAACTTAGATACTGCAAGTGCCCGCTAGTTAACCTAGATAGTTCAAGTACCGTCTAGGTAACCTAGATCGTCAAAGGGCCCCTAGTTAGCCTACATAGTCTAAGTGCCCGCTAGGTAACCAAGATACTCCAAGTGCCCTTTAGGGAACCTAGATAGTCCATGGGCCGGCTAGTAAACCTACATAGTCCATGGGCCCGCTAGTTAACCTTCATAGTGCAAGTGTCCACTACTTAACCTACATATTCCAAGTGCCCGCTAGTTAACCTACATAATCTAAGTGCCCGTAGGCTAACCTAGATAGTCCAAGGGCCCACTAGTTGACCTACATATTCCAAGTGCCAGCTAGGTAACCTAGATAGTACAAGTGCCCGCTAGGGAACCTAGATAGTCCAAGTGCCTGTTAGCTAACCTAGATAGTCCAATTGTGGGCTAGGTAACCTTCATAGTACAAGTACCCGTTCGTTAAACTAGATAAGCCAAGTGCCCACTAGGTAACCTAGACAGTCCAAGTGCCCGCTAGTTAACCTACATAGTCCAAGTGCCCGATAGGGGACTACAGAATCCAAGTGCCCACTAGGCAACCTACATAGTCCAAGAACCCGTTAGTTAACCTTGATCGTCAAATTGCCTGCTAGGTAACCTAGATAGTCCAAGTGCCCGCTAGGTAACCTACATAGTCCAAGTTACCGCTAGGTAACCTAAATAGTCCAAATGCCCGCTAGGAAACTACATAGTCCAAGTGCGCGCTAGTTAACCTAGATAATCCAAGTGCCTGCTAGTAAACCTACATAATCCATGGGCCCGCTAGTTAACCTACATAGTCTAAGTGCCCGCTACGTAACCTAGACAGTTCAAGTGACCACTAGGTTACCTACATAGTCCAAGTGCCCATTCGTTAACTTACATAGTCCAAGTGCCCGCTAGGTAACCAATATAGTCCAAATGCTGCTAGGGGCCCTAATATTCCAAATGCCCGTTAGTTAACCTAGATAGTCCAAGTGCTCGCTAGTTAACCTAGATAGTCCAAGTGCCCGCTAGTTAACCTGATGGACCAAGTGCCCGCTAGGGAACCTATCTAGTCCAAGTACCCGCTAGGAAACGTACATAGTCCAAGTGCCCGCTAGGTAACGTAGATAGTCCAAGTGCCCGCTATGGAACGTACATGTCCAATTGCCCGCTAGGTAACCTAGATAGTCCAAGTGCCCGCTTGTTAACCTACATATTCCAAGTGCCTGCTAGGTAACCTAGATAGTCCAAGTGCCCACTAGTTAACCTACATAGTCCAGGTTCCCACTAGGTAACCTATATAGTCCAAGGGCCCGCTAGGTAACCTACATTGTCCTAGTGCCCCCTAGTTAACCTACATTCTCCAAGTGCCTGATAGGGAACCTACATAGAACAAGTGCCCGCTAGGTAACCTACATAGTCCAAATGCCCGCTAGTCAACCTACATAGTCCAAGTGCCCGATAGGTAACCTACATAATCCAAGTGCCCGCTAGGGAACCTACATAGTCCAAGTGCCCGTTAGGTAACCTAGATAGTCCAATTGCCCGCTAGGGAACGCACATAGTCCAAGTGCCCGCTAGGGAACTTACATAGTCCAAGGGCCCGCTAGGGAACCTAGATAGTCCAAGTGCCCGTTAGTTTACCTAGATAATCCCAGTGCCCACTAGGTAACCTAGATAGTCCAACAGCCGGTAGGTAACCTACATACTCCAAGTACCCGCTAGGTAACGTAGATAGTTCAAGTGCCAGCTAGGTAACCTAGATAGTCCATGTGACGCTAGGTAACCTACCAAGTCAAAGTGCCCGCTAGGTTATCTATATAGTCCAAATGCCCGCTAGGGTATCTACATAGTCTAAGGGCCCACTAGTTAACATAGATAGTCCAAGTGCCGCTAGTTAATCTACATAGAACAAGGGCCCGCTAGTTAACCTACATAGTCCAAGTACCCGCTAAGAAACCTAGATAGTCCAAGTGCACGCTAGTTAACCTAGATAGTCCAAGTGCCCTCTAGTTAACCTAGATCGTCCAAGTGCCCGCTAAGAAACCTAGATAGTCCAAGTGCCCGTTACCTAACCTAGATAGTCCAATTGCCCGTATGCAACATACATAGTCCAAGTGCCCGTTCGTTAACCTAGAAGTCCAAGTGCCCCCTGGGTAACCTAGACTTTCCAAGTGCCCGCTAGGTTACCTACATAGTCCAAATGACGGTTCGGTAACGTAGATAATGCAAGTGCCCGGTAGTTAACCTACATAGTCCAAGTGCCCGCTAGGTAACCTTGATAGTCCAAGGGCCCGCTAGTTAACATACATAGTCCAAGTGCCCGGTAGTTAACTTACATAGTTCAAGAGTCCGTAGGGAACAAACAGAGTCCAAGTGCCCGCTAGGGAACCTACATAGTCCAAGTGCCCTCTTGTTAATCTACATAGTTCAAGGGCCCGCCAGTTAACCTACATAATCCAAGTACCCGCTAGTTAACCTAGATCGTCCAAGTGTCCGCTAATTAACCTACATAGTACAAGTGCCCGCTAGGGAACCTAGATAGTCTAAGTGCCCGCTCTGGAACCTACATAGTCCAAGTGCCCGCTCTGGAACATACATAGTCCAAGTGCCCGCTAGGAAATCTACATAGTCCATGGGCCCACTAGTTAACGTAGATAGTCCAAGTGCCGCTAGTTAATCTACATAGTCCAAGGGCCCGCTAGTTAACTTACATAGTCCAAGTACCCGCTAGTTAACCTAGATCGTCAAGTGCCCACTATGTAACCTACATAGTCCAAGGGCCAGCTAGTTAACCTACATCGTCCAAGGACCCGCTAGTTATCCTACATCGTCCAAGGGCCCGCTAGTTAACCTAGATAGTCCAAGTGCCCGCTAGTTAACCTACATAGTCCAAGTGCCCGCTAGGTAACCTAGACATATCAAGTGACCACAGGGTTACCTAAATAGTCCAAGTGCCCGTTCGTTAACCTACATAGTCCAAGTGCCCGCTAGGTAACCAATATAGTCCAAATGCCCGCTAGGGGCCCTAATAGTCCATATGCCCGCTAGTTAACCTAGATAGTCCAAGTGCTCGCTAGTTAACCTAGATAGACCAAGTGCCCGCTAGGGAACCTATCTAGTCCAAGTACCCGCTAGGAAACCTACATAGTCCAAGTGCCCGCTAGGTAACGTACATAGTCCAAGTGCCCGCTAGGTAACGTAGATAGTCCAAGTGCCCTCTAGGGAACGTATAGTCCAAGTTCCTGCTAGGTAACCTAGATAGTCCAAGTGCCCACTAGTTAACCTACATAGTCCAGGTTCCCCCTAGGTAACCTAGATAGTCCAACAGCCCGCTAGGTAACCTACATACTCTAAAAACCCGCTATAACGTAGATAGTTCATGTGCCAGCTAGGTAACCTAGATAGTCCATGTGCCGCTAGGTAACCTACAAAGTCAAAGTGCCCGCTAGGTTATCTATATAGTCCAAATGCCAGCTAGGGAATCTACATAGTCCAAGGGCCCGCTAGTTAACGTAGATAGTCCAAGTGCCCGCTAGGTAACCTAGATACTGCAATTGCCCGCTAGTTAACCTAGATAGTTCAAGTACCCGCTAGGTCACCTAGATCGTCCATGGGCCCCTTAGTTAGCCTGCATAGTCCAAGTGCCCGCTAGATAACCTAGATAGTCCAAGTGCCGTTCGGTAACCGAGATAGTCCAAGTGCCCTTTAGGGAACCTAGATAGTCCAAGGGCCCGCTAGTAAACCTACATAGTCCATGGGCCCGCTAGTTAACCTTCATAGTGCAAGTGTCCGCTACTTAACCTACATATTCCAAGTGCCCGCTAGTTAACCTACATAATCTAAGTGCCCGTTGGCTAACCTAGATAGGCCAAGGGCCCGCTAGTTGACCTACATAGTCCAAGTGCCCGCTAGTTAACCTAGATAGTCCAAGTGACTGCTAGGTAACCTACATAGTGCAAGTGTCCGCTAGTTAACCTACATATTCCAAGTGCCCGCTAGTTAACATAGATAGTCCAAGTGCCCGCTAGGGAACGTACATAGTCCAAGTGCCCGCTAGGTAACCTAGGTAGTGCAAGTGCCCGCTAGTTAACCTAGATAGTTCAAGTACCCGCTAGGTAACCTAGATCGTCAAAGGGCTCCCTAGTTAGCCTACATAGTCCAAGTGCCCGCTAGGTAAGCTTGATAGTCCAAGGGCCCGCTAGTAAACCTACATAGTCCATGGGCCCGCTAATTAACCTTCATAGTGCAATTGTCCGCTACTTAACCTACATATTCCAAGTGCCTGCTAGTTAACCTACATAATCTAAGTGCCCGTTGGCTAACCTAGATAGGCCAAGGGCCCGCTAGTTGACCTACATAGTCCAAGTGCCCGCTAGTTAACCTAGATAGTCCAAGTGACTGCTAGGTAACCTACATAGTGCAATTGTCCGCTAGTTAACCTACATATTCCAAGTGCCCGCTAGTTAACATAGATAGTCCAAGTGCCCGCTAGGGAACGTACATAGTCCAAGTGCCCGCTAGGTAACTTAGATACTGCAAGTGCCCGCTAGTTAACCTAGATAGTTCAAGTACCGTCTAGGTAACCTAGATCGTCAAAGGGCCCCTAGTTAGCCTACATAGTCTAAGTGCCCGCTAGGTAACCAAGATACTCCAAGTGCCCTTTAGGGAACCTAGATAGTCCATGGGCCGGCTAGTAAACCTACATAGTCCATGGGCCCGCTAGTTAACCTTCATAGTGCAAGTGTCCACTACTTAACCTACATATTCCAAGTGCCCGCTAGTTAACCTACATAATCTAAGTGCCCGTAGGCTAACCTAGATAGTCCAAGGGCCCACTAGTTGACCTACATATTCCAAGTGCCAGCTAGGTAACCTAGATAGTACAAGTGCCCGCTAGGGAACCTAGATAGTCCAAGTGCCTGTTAGCTAACCTAGATAGTCCAATTCTGGGCTAGGTAACCTACATAGTACAAGTACCCGTTCGTTAAACTAGATAAGCCAAGTGTCCACTAGGTAACCTAGACAGTCCAAGTGCCCGCTAGTTAACCTACATAGTCCAAGTGCCCGATAGGGGACTACATAATCCAAGTGCCCACTAGGCAACCTACATAGTCCAAGAACCCGTTAGTTAACCTTGATCGTCAAATTGCCTGCTAGGTAACCTAGATAGTCCAAGTGCCCGCTAGGTAACCTACATAGTCCAAGTGCCTGCTAGGTAACCTAAATAGTCCAAATGCCCGCTAGGGAAACTACATAGTCCAAGTGCGCGCTAGTTAACCTAGATAATCCAAGTTCCTGCTAGTAAACCTACATAATCCATGGGCCCGCTAGTTAACCTACATAGTCTAAGTGCCCGCTAGGTAACCTAGACAGTTCAAGTGACCACTAGGTTACCTACATAGTCCAAGTGCCCGTTCGTTAACTTACATAGTCCAAGGGCCCGCTAGGTAACCAATATAGTCCAAATGCTGCTAGGGGCCCTAATATTCCAAATGCCCGTTAGTTAACCTAGATAGTCCAAGTGCTCGCTAGTTAACCTAGATAGTCCAAGTGCCCGCTAGTTAACCTAGATGGACCAAGTGCCCGCTAGGGAACCTATCTAGTCCAAGTACCCGCTAGGAAACGTACATAGTCCAAGTGCCCGCTAGGTAACGTAGGTAGTCCAAGTGCCCGCTAGGGAACGTACATAGTCCAATTGCCCGCTAGGTAACCTAGATAGTCCAATTGCCCGCTTGTTAACCTACATATTCCAAGTGCCTGCTAGGTAACCTAGATAGTCCAAGTGCCCACTAGTTAACCTACATAGTCCAGGTTCCCACTAGGTAACCTATATAGTCCAAGGGCCCGCTAGGTAACCTACATTGTCCTAGTGCCCCCTAGTTAACCTACATTCTCCAAGTGCCCGATAGGGAACCTACATAGAACAAGTGCCCGCTAGGTAACCTACATAGTCCAAATGCCCGCTAGTTAACCTACATAGTCCAAGTGCCCGATAGGTAACCTACATAATCCAAGTGCCCGCTAGGGAACCTACATAGTCCAAGTGCCCGTTAGGTAACCTAGATAGTCCAAATGCCCACTAGAGAACCCACATAGTCCAAGTGCAAGCTAGGGAACTTACATAGTCCAAGGGCCCGCTAGGGAACCTAGATAGTCCAAGTGCCCGTTAGTTTACCTAGATAATCCCAGTGCCCACTAGGTAACCTAGATAGTCCAACAGCCCGGTAGGTAACCTACATACTCCAAGTACCCGCTAGGTAACATAGATAGTTCAAGTGCCAGCTAGGTAACCTAGATAGTCCATGTGACGCTAGGTAACCTACAAAGTCAAAGTGCCCGCTAGGTTATCTATATAGTCCAAATGCCCGCTAGGGTATCTACATAGTCTAAGGGCCCACTAGTTAACATAGATAGTCCAAGTGCCGCTAGTTAATCTACATAGAACAAGGGCCCGCTAGTTAACCTACATAGTCCAAGTACCCGCTAAGAAACCTAGATAGTCCAAGTGCACGCTAGTTAACCTAGATAGTCCAAGTGCCCTCTAGTTAACCTAGATCGTCCAAGTGCCCGCTAAGAAACCTAGATAGTCCAAGTGCCCGTTACCTAACCTAGATAGTCCAATTGCCCGTATGCAACATACATAGTCCAAGTGCCCGTTCGTTAACCTAGAAGTCCAAGTGCCCCCTGGGTAACCTAGACTTTCCAAGTGCCCGCTAGGTTACCTACATAGTCCAAATGACGGTTCGGTAACGTAGATAATGCAAGTGCCCGGTAGTTAACCTACATAGTCCAAGTGCCCGCTAGGTAACCTTGATAGTCCAAGGGCCCGCTAGTTAACATACATAGTCCAAGTGCCCGGTAGTTAACTTACATAGTTCAAGAGTCCGTAGGGAACAAACAGAGTCCAAGTGCCCGCTAGGGAACCTACATAGTCCAAGTGCCCGCTAGTTAATCTACATAGTTCAAGGGCCCGCTAGTTAACCTACATAATCCAAGTACCCGCTAGTTAACCTAGATCGTCCAAGTGTCCGCTAATTAACTTACATAGTACAAGTGCCCGCTAGGGAACCTAGATAGTCTAAGTGCCCGCTCTGGAACCTACATAGTCCAAGTGCCCGCTCTGGAACATACATAGTCCAAGTGCCCACTAGGAAATCTACATAGTCCATGGGTCCACTAGTTAACGTAGATAGTCCAAGTGCCGCTAGTTAATCTACATAGTCCAAGGGCCCGCTAGTTAACTTACATAGTCCAAGTACCCGCTAGTTAACCTAGATCGTCAAGTGCCCACTAGGTAACCTACATAGTCCAAGGGCCAGCTAGTTAACCTACATCGTCCAAGGACCCGCTAGTTATCCTACATCGTCCAAGGGCCCGCTAGTTAACCTAGATAGTCCAAGTGCCCGCTAGTTAACCTACATAGTCCAAGTGCCCGCTAGGTAACCTAGACATATCAAGTGACCACAGGGTTACCTAAATAGTCCAAGTGCCCGTTCGTTAACCTACATAGTCCAAGTGCCCGCTAAGTAACCAATATAGTCCAAATGCCCGCTAGGGGCCCTAATAGTCCATATGCCCGCTAGTTAACCTAGATAGTGCAAGTGCTCGCTAGTTAACCTAGAGAGACCAAGTGCCCGCTAGGGAACCTATCTAGTCCAAGTACCCGCTAGGAAACCTACATAGTCCAAGTGCCCGCTAGGTAACGTACATAGTCCAAGTGCCCGCTAGGTAACCAATATAGTCCAAATGCCCGCTAGGGGCCCTAATAGTCCATATGCCCGCTAGTTAACCTAGATAGTCCAAGTGCTCGCTAGTTAACCTAGATAGACCAAGTGCCCGCTAGGGAACCTATCTAGTCCAAGTACCCGCTAGGAAACCTACATAGTCCAAGTGCCCGCTAGGTAACGTACATAGTCCAAGTGCCCGCTAGGTAACGTAGATAGTCCAAGTGCCCTCTAGGGAACGTATAGTCCAAGTTCCTGCTAGGTAACCTAGATAGTCCAAGTGCCCACTAGTTAACCTACATAGTCCAGGTTCCCCCTAGGTAACCTAGATAGTCCAACAGCCCGCTAGGTAACCTACATACTCTAAAAACCCGCTATAACGTAGATAGTTCATGTGCCAGCTAGGTAACCTAGATAGTCCATGTGCCGCTAGGTAACCTACAAAGTCAAAGTGCCCGTTAGGTTATCTATATAGTCCAAATGCCAGCTAGGGAATCTACATAGTCCAAGGGCCCGCTAGTTAACGTAGATAGTCCAATGGCCCGCTAGGTAACCTAGATACTGCAATTGCCCGCTAGTTAACCTAGATAGTTTAAGTACCCGCTAGGTCGCCTAGATCGTCCATGGGCCCCTTAGTTAGCCTGCATAGTCCAAGTGCCCGCTAGATAACCTAGATAGTCCAAGTGCCGTTCGGTAACCGAGATAGTCCAAGTGCCCTTTAGGGAACCTAGATAGTCCAAGGGCCCGCTAGTAAACCTACATAGTCCATGGGCCCGCTAGTTAACCTTCATAGTGCAAGTGACCGCTACTTAAACTACATATTCCAAGTGCCCGCTAGTTAACCTACATAATCTAAGTGCCCGTTGGCTAACCTAGATAGGCCAAGGGCCCGCTAGTTGACCTACATAGTCCAAGTGCCCGCTAGTTAACCTAGATAGTCCAAGTGACTGCTAGGTAACCTACATAGTGCAAGTGTCCGCTAGTTAACCTACATATTCCAAGTTCCCGCTAGTTAACATAGATAGTCCAAGTGCCCGCTAGGGAACGTACATAGTCCAAGTGCCCGCTAGGTAACCTAGATACTGCAAGTGCCCGCTAGTTAACCTAGATAGTTCAAGTACCCGCTAGGTAACCTAGATCGTCAAAGGGCCCCCTAGTTAGCCTACATAGTCCAAGTGCCCGCTAGGTAACCTCGATAGTCCAAGGTCCCACTAGTAAACCTACATAGTCCATGGGCCCGCTAGTTAACCTTCAAAGTGCAAGTGTCCGCTACTAAACCTACATATTCCAAATTCCCGCTAGTTAACCTACATAATCTAAGTGCCCGTTGGCTAACCTAGATAGTCCAAGGGCCCGCTAGTTGACCTACATAGTCCATGCCAGCTACGTAACCTAGATAGTACAAGTGCCCGCTAGGGAATCTAGATAGTCCAAGTGCCTGTTAGCTAACCTAGATAGTCCAAATGGCGGCTAGGTAACCTACAAAGTCCTAGTGCCCGTTCGTTAACCTAGATAATCCAAGTGCCCACTAGGTATCCTAGACAGTCCAAGTGCCCGCTAGTTAACCTACATAGTCCAAGTGCCCGATGGGGAACCTACATAAACCAAGTGCCCGCTAGGCAACCTACATAGTCCAAGTGCCCGTTAGTTAACCTAGATAGTCAAATTGCCTGCTAGGTAACCTACATAGTCCAAGTGCCTGCTAGGTAACTTAAATAGTCCAAATGCCCGCTAGGGAAATTACAAAGTCCAAGTGCCCGCTAGTTAACCTAGATAGTCCAAGTGCCTGCTAGTAAACCTACATAATCCATGGGCCCGCTAGTTAACCTACATAGTGCAAGGGCCCGCTAGTTAACCTACATCGTCCAAGGGCCCGCTAGTTAACCTAGATAGTCCAAGTGCCCGCTAGTTAACCTACATAGTCTAAGTGCACGCTAGGTAACCTAGACAGTCCAAGTGCCCGCTAGTTAACCTATATAGTCCCAGTGCCCGATAGGGAACTACATAATCCAAGTGCCCGCTAGGCAACCTACATAGTCCAAGAACCCGTTAGTTAACCTAGATAATCAAATTGCCTGCTAGGTAACCTACATAGTCCAAGTGCCCGCTAGGTAACCAATATAGTCCAAATGCCCGCTAGGGGCCCTAATAGTCCATATGCCCGCTAGTTAACCTAGATAGTCCAAGTGCTCGCTAGTTAACCTAGATAGACCAAGTGCCCGCTAGGGAACCTATCTAGTCCAAGTACCCGCTAGGAAACCTACATAGTCCAAGTGCCCGCTAGGTAACGTACATAGTCCAAGTGCCCGCTAGGTAACGTAGATAGTCCAAGTGCCCTCTAGGGAACGTATAGTCCAAGTTCCTGCTAGGTAACCTAGATAGTCCAAGTGCCCACTAGTTAACCTACATAGTCCAGGTTCCCCCTAGGTAACCTAGATAGTCCAACAGCCCGCTAGGTAACCTACATACTCTAAAAACCCGCTATAACGTAGATAGTTCATGTGCCAGCTAGGTAACCTAGATAGTCCATGTGCCGCTAGGTAACCTACAAAGTCAAAGTGCCCGCTAGGTTATCTATATAGTCCAAATGCCAGCTAGGGAATCTACATAGTCCAAGGGCCCGCTAGTTAACGTAGATAGTCCAATGGCCCGCTAGGTAACCTAGATACTGCAATTGCCCGCTAGTTAACCTAGATAGTTTAAGTACCCGCTAGGTCGCCTAGATCGTCCATGGGCCCCTTAGTTAGCCTGCATAGTCCAAGTGCCCGCTAGATAACCTAGATAGTCCAAGTGCCGTTCGGTAACCGAGATAGTCCAAGTGCCCTTTAGGGAACCTAGATAGTCCAAGGGCCCGCTAGTAAACCTACATAGTCCATGGGCCCGCTAGTTAACCTTCATAGTGCAAGTGTCCGCTACTTAACCTACATATTCCAAGTGCCCGCTAGTTAACCTACATAATCTAAGTGCCCGTTGGCTAACCTAGATAGGCCAAGGGCCCGCTAGTTGACCTACATAGTCCAAGTGCCCGCTAGTTAACCTAGATATTCCAAGTGACTGCTAGGTAACCTACATAGTGCAAGTGTCCGCTAGTTAACCTACATATTCCAAGTGCCCGCTAGTTAACATAGATAGTCCAAGTGCCCGCTAGGGAACGTACATAGTCCAAGTGCCCGCTAGGTAACCTAGATACTGCAAGTGCCCGCTAGTTAGCCTAGATAGTTCAAGTACCCGCTAGGTAACCTAGATCGTCAAAGGGCCCCCTAGTTAGCCTACATAGTCCAAGTGCCCGCTAGGTAACCTCGATAGTCCAAGGTCCCACTAGTAAACCTACATAGTCCATGGGCCCGCTAGTTAACCTTCAAAGTGCAAGTGTCCGCTACTAAACCTACATATTCCAAATTCCCGCTAGTTAACCTACATAATCTAAGTGCCCGTTGGCTAACCTAGATAGTCCAAGGGCCCGCTAGTTGACCTACATAGTCCATGCCAGCTACGTAACCTAGATAGTACAAGTGCCCGCTAGGGAATCTAGATAGTCCAAGTGCCTGTTAGCTAACCTAGATAGTCCAAATGGCGGCTAGGTAACCTACAAAGTCCTAGTGCCCGTTCGTTAACCTAGATAATCCAAGTGCCCACTAGGTATCCTAGACAGTCCAAGTGCCCGCTAGTTAACCTACATAGTCCAAGTGCCCGATGGGGAACCTACATAAACCAAGTGCCCGCTAGGCAACCTACATAGTCCAAGTGCCCGTTAGGTAACCTACATAGTCCAAGTGCCCGCTAGGTAACCTAAATAGTCCAAATGCCCGCTAGGGAAAATACATAGTTCATGTGCGCGATAGTTAACCTAGATAGTCCAAGTGCCTGCTAGTAAACCTACATAATCCATGGGCCCGCTAGTTAACCTACATAGTGCAAGGGCCCGCTAGTTAACGTAGATAGTCCAAGTGCCAGTTAGTTATCCTACATAGTCTAAGTGCCCGCTAGGTAACCTAGATAGTCCAAGTGCCCGTTCGGTAACCTAGATAGTCCAAGTGCCCTTTAGGGAACCTAGATAGTCCAAGGGCCCCCTAGTAAACCTACATAGTCCATGGGCCCGCTAGTTAACCTTCATAGTGCAAGTTTCCGCTACTTAACCTACATATTCCAAGTGCCCGCTAGTTAACCTACATAATCTAAGTGCCCGTTGGCTAACCTAGATAGTCCAAGGGCCCGCTAGTTGACCTACATAGTCCAAGTAACCGCTAGTTAACCTAGATAGTCCAAGTGACTGCTAGGTAACCTACATATTCCAAGTGCCCGCTAGTTAACATAGATAGTCCAAGTTCCCGCTAGGGATTGTACATAGTCCAAGTGCCCGCTAGAAACCTAGATACTGCAAGTGCCCGCTAGTTAACCTAGATAGTTCAAGTACCCGCTAGGTAACCTAGATCGTCAAACGGCCCCTAGGTGCCTACATAGTCCAATTGCCCGCTAGGTAACCAAGATACTCCAAGTGCAATTTAGGGAACCTAGATAGGCCATGGGCCGGCTAGTAAACCTACATAGTCCATGGGCCCGCTAGGTAACCTTCATAGTGCAAGTGTCCACTACTTAACCTACATATTCCAAGTGCCCGCTAGTTAACCTACATAATCTAAGTGCCCGTAGGCTAACCTAGATAGTCCAAGGGCCCGCTAGTTGACCTACATATTCCAAGTGCCAGCTAGGTAACCTAGATAGTACAAGTGCCCGCTAGGGAACCTAGATAGTCCAAGTGCCTGTTAGCTAACCTAGATAGTCCAATTGTGGGCTAGGTAACCTACATAGTACAAGTGCCCGTTCGTTAAACTAGATAAGCCAAGTGCCCACTAGGTAACCTAGACAGTCCAAGTGCCCGCTAGTTAACCTACATAGTCCAAGTGCCCGATAGGGGACTACATAATCCAAGTGCCCACTAGGCAACCTACATAGTCCAAGAACCCGTTAGTTAACCTTGATCGTCAAATTGCCTGCTAGGTAACCTAAATAGTCCAAGTGCCCGCTAGGTAACCTACATAGTCCAAGTTACCGCTAGGTAACCTAAATAGTCCAATGCCCGCTAGGGAAACTACATAGTCCAAGTGCGCGCTAGTTAACCTAGATAGTCCAAGTGCCTGCTAGTAAACCTACATAATCCATGGGCCCGCTAGTTAACCTACATAGTCTAAGTGCCCGCTAGGTAACCTAGACAGTTCAAGTGACCACTAGGTTACCTACATAGTTCAAGTGCCCGTTCGTTAACTTACATTGTCCAAGTGCCCGCTAGGTAACCAATATAGTCCAAATGCCCGCTAGGGGCCCTAATATTCCAAATGCCCGTTAGTTAACCTAGATAGTTTAAGTGCTCGCTAGTTAACCTAGATTGTCCAAGTGCCCGCTAGTTAACCTAGATGGACCAAGTGCCCGCTAGGGAACCTATCTAGTCCAAGTACCCGCTAGGAAACGTACATAGTCCAAGTGCCCGCTAGGTAACGTAGGTAGTCCAAGTGCCCGCTAGGGAACGTACATAGTCCAAGTGCCCGCTAGGTAACCTAGATAGTCCAAGTGCCCGCTTGTTAACCTACATATTACAAGTGCCTGCTAGGTAACCTAGATAGTCCAAGTGCCCAATAGTTAACCTACATAGTCCAGGTTCCCACTAGGTAACCTATATAGTCCAAGGGCCCGCTAGGTAACCTACATTGTCCTAGTGCCCCCTAGTTAACCTACATTTTCCAAGTGCCCGATAGGGAACCTACATAGAACAAGTGCCCGCTAGGTAACCTACATAGTCCAAATGCCCGCTAGTTAACCTACATAGTCCAAGTGCCCGATAGGTAACCTACATAATCCAAGTGCCCGCTAGGGAACCTACATAGTCCAAGTGCCCGTTAGGTAACCTAGATAGTCCAAATGCCCACTAGGGAACCCACATAGTCCAAGTGCCCGCTAGGGAACTTACATAGTCCAAGGGCCCTCTAGGGAACCTAGATAGTCCAAGTGCCCGTTAGTTAACCTAGATAATCCCAGTGCCCACTAGGTAACCTAGATAGTCCAACAGCCCGGTAGGTAACCTACATACTCCAAGTACCCGCTAGGTAACGTAGATAGTTCAAGCGCCAGCTAGGTAACCTAGATAGTCCATGTGACGCTAGGTAACCTACAAAGTCAAAGTGCCCGCTAGGTTATCCATATAGTCCAAATGCCCGCTAGGGTATCTACATAGTCTAAGGGCCCACTAGTTAACATAGATAGTCCAAGTGCCGCTAGTTAATCTACATAGAACAAGGGCCCGCTAGTTAACCTACATAGTCCAAGACCCGCTAAGAAACCCAGATACTCCAAGTGCACGCTAGTTAACCTAGATAGTCCAAGTGCCCTCTAGTTAACCTAAATCGTCCAAGTGCCCGCTAAGAAACCTAGATAGTCCAAGTGCCCGTTACCTAACCTAGATAGTCCAATTGCCCGTATGCAACATACATAGTCCAAGTGCCCGTTCGTTAACCTAGAAGTCCAAGTGCCCCCTAGGTAACCTAGACTCTCCAAGTGCCCGCTAGGTTACCTACATAGTCCAAATGACGGTTCGGTAACGTAGATAATGCAAGTGCCCGGTAGTTAACCTACATAGTCCAAGTGCCCGCTAGGTAACCTAGATAGTCCAAGGGCCCGCTAGTTAACCTACATAGTCCAAGTGCCCGGTAGTTAACTTACATAGTTAAAGTGTCCGTAGGGAACAAACAGAGTCCAAGTGCCCGCTAGGGAACCTACATAGTCCAAGTGCCCGCTAGTTAATCTACATAGTTCAAGGGCCCGCTAGTTAACCTACATAATCCAAGTACCCGCTAGTTAACCTAGATCATCCAAGTGTCCGCTAATTAACCTACATAGTACAAGTGCCCGCTAGGGAACCTAGATAGTCTAAATGCCCGCTCTGGAACCTACATAGTCCAAGGGACTGCTAGGGAACCCACATAGTCCAAGTGCCCGCTCTGGAACATACATAGTCCAAGTGCCCGCTAGGAAATCTACATAGTCCATGGGCCCACTAGTTAACCTATATAATCCAAGTACCTGCTAGTTAACCTAGATCGTCCAAGTGTCCGCTAATTAACCTACATAGTACAAGTGCCCGCTAGGGAACCTAGATAGTCTAAGTGCCCGCTCTGGAACCTACATAGTCCAAGGGACTGCTAGGGAAACTACATAGTCCAAGTTCCCGCTCTGGAACATACATAGTCCAAGTGCCCGCTAGGAAATCTACATAGCCCATGGGCCCACTAGTTAACGTAGATAGTCCAAGTGCCGCTAGTTAATCTACATAGTCCAAGGGCCCGCTAGTTAACCTACATAGTCCAACTACCCGCTAGTTAACCTAGATCGTCCAAGTGCCCTCTAGGTAACCTACATAGTCCAAGGGCCAGCTAGTTAACCTACATCGTCCAAGGACCCGCTAGTTATCCTACATCGTCCAAGGGCCCGCTAGTTAACCTAGATAGTCCAAGTGCCCACTAGTTAACCTACATAGTCCAAGTGCCCGCTAGGCAACCTAGACATATCAAGTCACCACTAGGTTACCTAAATAGTCCAAGTGCCCGTTCGTTAACCTACATAGTCCAAGTGCCCGCTAGGTAACCAATATAGTCCAAATGCCCGCTAGGGGCCCTAATAGTCCATATGCCCGCTAGTTAACCTAGATAGTCCAAGTGCTCGCTAGTTAACCTAGTTAGACCAAGTGCCCGCTAGGGAACCTATCTAGTCCAAGTACCCGCTAGGAAACGTACATAGTCCAAGTGCCCGCTAGGTAACGTACATAGTCCAAGTGCCCGCTAGGTAACGTAGATAGTCCAAGTGCCCTCTAGGGAACGTACATAGTCCAAGTTCCTGCTAGGTAAACTAGATAGTCCAAGTGCCCACTAGTTAACCTACATAGTCCAGGTTCCCCCTAGGTAACCTAGATAGTCCAACAGCCCGCTAGGTAACCTACATACTCTAAAAACCCGCTATAACGTAGATAGTTCATGTGCCAGCTAGGTAACCTAGATAGTCCATGTGCCGCTAGGTAACCTACAAAGTCAAAGTGCCCGCTAGGTTATCTATATAGTCCAAATGCCAGCTAGGGAATCTACATAGTCCAAGGGCCCGCTAGTTAACGTAGATAGTCCAAGTGCCCGCTAGGTAACCTAGATACTGCAATTGCCCGCTAGTTAACCTAGATAGTTCAAGTACCCGCTAGGTCACCTAGATCGTCCATGGGCCCCTTAGTTAGCCTGCATAGTCCAAGTGCCCGCTAGATAACCTAGATAGTCCAAGTGCCGTTCGGTAACCGAGATAGTCCAAGTGCCCGTTAGGGAACCTAGATAGTCCAAGGGCCCGCTAGTAAACCTACATAGTCCATGGGCCCGCTAGTTAACCCACATAGTGCAAGGGCCCGCTAGTTAACCTACATCGTCCAAGTGCCCGCTAGTTAACCTACATAGTCTAAGTGCACGCTAGGTAACCTAGACAGTTCAAGTGACCACTAGGTTACCTACATAGTCCAAGTGCCCGTTCGTTAACCTACATAGTCCAAGTGCCCGCTAGGTAACCAATATAATACAAATGCCCACTAGGGGCCCTAATATTCCAAATGCCCGCTAGTTAACCTAGATATTCCAAGTGCTCGCTAGTTAACCTAGATAGTCCATGTGCCCGCTAGTTAACCTAAATAGACCATGTACCCGCTAGGGAACCTATCTAGTCCAAGTGCCCGCTGGGGAACGTACATAGTCCAAGTGCCCGCTAGGTAACCTAGATAGTCCAAGTGCCTGCTAGTAAACCTACATAATCCATGGGCCCGCTAGTTAACCTACATAGTGCAAGGGCCCGCTAGTTAACCTACATCGTCCAAGGGCCCGCTAGTTAACCTAGATAGTCCAAGTGCCCGCTAGTTAACCTACGTAGTCTAAGTGCCCGCTAGGTATCCTAGACAGTTCAAGTGACCACTAGGTTACCTCCATAGTCCAAGTGCCCGTTCGTTAACTTACATAGTCCAAGTGCCCGGTAGGTAACTAATATAGTCCACATGCCCGCTAGGTGCCCTAATATTCCAAATGCCCGCTAGTTAACCTAGATAGTCCAAGTGCCCGCTAGTTAACCTAGATAGACCAAGTGCCCGCTAGGGAACCTATCTAGTCCAAGTGCCCGATAGGGAACCTACATAGTCCAAGTGCCTGCTAGGTAACCTACATAGTCCAAATGCCCTCTAGTTAACCTACATAGTACAAGTGCCTGATAGGGAACCTACATAATCCAAGGGCCGCTAGGTAACCTACATTGTCCTAGTGCCCCCTAGTTAACCTACATTCTCCAAGTGCCTGATAGGGAACCTACATAGAACAAGTGCCCGCTAGGTAACCTACAAAGTCTAAGTTCCCGCTAGGTAATCTATATAGTCCAAATGACCACTAGGGAGCCTACATAGTCCAAATGCTCGCTAGGTAACCTAGATAGTCTAAGGGCCTTCTAGGTAACCTACATAGTCCTAGTGCCCCCTAGATAACCTACATTTTCCAAGTGCCCGATAGGGAACCTACATAGTCCAAGTGCCTGCTAGGTAACCTACATAGTCCAAATGCCCTCTAGTTAACCTACATGTACAAGTGCCCGATAGGGAACCTACATAATCCAAGTGCTCGCTAGGGAACCTACATAGTCCAAGTGCCCGTTAGGTAACCTAGATAGTCCAAATGCCCGCCAGGAAACCCACATAGTCTAAGTGCCCGCTAGGGAACTTACATAGTCCAAGGGCCCGCTAGGGAATCTACACAGTCCAAGTGCCCGTTAGTTAACCTACATAGTCCAAGTCCCCGCTTGGTAACCTAGATAGTCCAACAGCCCGCTAGGTAACCTACATACTCCAAGAACCCGCTATAACGTAGATAGTTCAAGTGCCAGCTAGGTAACCTAGATAGTCCATGTGATGCTAGGTAACCTACAAAGTCAAAGTGCCCGCTAGGTTATCTATATAGTCCAAATGCCATCCCGGGAATCTACATAGTCCAAGGGCCCGCTAGTTAACGTAGATAGTCCAAGTGCCGCTAGTTAATCTACATAGTCCAAAGGCCCGCTAGTTAACCTACATAGTCCAAGTACCCGCTAAGAAACCTAGATACTCCAAGTGCACGCTAGTTAACATAGATAGTCCAAGTGCCCTCTAGTTAACCTAGATCGTCCAAGTGCCCGAAAGAAACCTAGATAGTCCAAGTGCCCGTTACCTAATCTAGATAGTCCAATTGCCCGCTATACAACATACATAGTCCAAGTGCCCGTTCGTTAACCTAGAAGTCCAAGTGCCCGCTAGGTAACCTAGACTGTCCAACTGCCCGCTAGGTTACCTACGTAGTCCAAGTGCCCGGTAGTTAACTTACATAGTTCAAGTGTCCGTAGGGAACATACAGAGTCCAAGTGCCCGCTAGGTAACCTACATAGTCCAAGTGCCCGCTAGTTAATCTGCATAGTTCAAGGACCCGCTAGTTAACCTACATAATCCAAGTACCCGCTAGTTAACCTAGATCGTCCAAGTGTCCGCTAATTAACCTACATAGTCCAAGTGCCCGCTAGGTAACGTAGATAGTTCAAGTGCCTGCTAGGTAACCTAGATAGTCCTAGTGCCCGCTAGGTAACCTACAAAGTCTAAGTGCCTGCTAGGTAATCTATATAGTCCAAATGACTGCTAGGGAGCCTACATAGTCCAAATGCCCACTAGGTAACCTAGGTAGTCCAAGGGCCCGCTAGGAAACCCACATAGTCCAAGTGCCCGCTAGGGAACTTACATAGTCCAAGAGCCAGGTAGGGAATCTACACAGTCCAAGTGCCCGTTAGTTAACCTAGATAGTCCAAGGCCCCGATTGGTAACCAAGATAGTCGAACAGCCCTCTAGGAAAACTACATACTCTAAAAACCAGCTATAACGTAGATAGTTCATGTGCCAGCTAGGTAACCTAGATAGTCCATGTGCCGCTAGGTAACCTACAAAGTCAAAGTGCCCGCTAGGTTATCTATATAGTCCAAATGCCAGCTAGGGAATCTACATAGTCCAAGGGCCCGCTAGTTAACGTAGATGGTCCAAGTGTCCGCTAGGTAACCTAGATACTGCAATTGCCCGCTAGTTAACCTAGATAGTTCAAGTACCCGCTAGGTCACCTAGATCGTCCATGGGCCCCTTAGTTAGCCTGCATAGTCCAAGTGCCCGCTAGATAACCTTGATAGTCCAAGTGCCGTTCGGTAACCGAGATAGTCCAAGTGCCCTTTAGGGAACCTAGATAGTCCAAGGGCCCGCTAGGAAACCTACATAGTCCATGGGCCCGCTAGTTCACCTTCATAGTGCAAGTGTCCGCTACTTAACCTACATATTCCAATTGCCCGCTAGTTAACCTACATAATCTAAGTGCCCGTTGGCTAACCGAGATAGGCCAAGGGCCCGCTAGTTGACCTACATAGTGCAAGTGCCCGCTAGTTAACCTAGATAGTCCAAGTGACTGCTAGGTAACCTACATAATGCAAGTGTCCGCTAGTTAACCTACATATTACAAGTGCCCGCTAGTTAACATAGATAGTCCAAGTGCCCGCTAGGGAACGTACATAGTCCAAGTGCCCGCGAGGTAACTTAGATACTGCAAGTGCCCGCTAGTTAACCTAGATAGTTCAAGTACCCGCTAGGTAACCTAGATCGTCAAAGGGCTCCCTAGTTAGCCTACATAGTCCAAGTGCCCGCTAGGTAACCTTGATAGTCCAAGGGCCCGCTAGTAAACCTACATAGTCCATGGGCCCGCTAGTTAACCTTCATAGTGCAAGTGTCCGCTACTTAACCTACATATTCCAAGTGCCTGCTAGTTAACCTACATAATCTAAGTGCCCGTTGGCTAACCTAGATAGGCCAAGGGCCCGCTAGTTGACCTACATAGTCCAAGTGCCCGCTAGTTAACCTAGATAGTCCAAGTGACTGCTAGGTAACCTACATAGTGCAAGTGTCCGCTAGTTAACCTACATATTCCAAGTGCCCGCTAGTTAACATAGATAGTCCAAGTGCCCGCTGGGAACGTACATAGTCCAAGTGCCCGCTAGGTAACTTAGATACTGCAAGTGCCCGCTAGTTAACCTAGATAGTTCAAGTACCCGCTAGGTAACCTAGATCGTCAAAGGGCCCCCTAGTTAGCCTACATAGTCCAAGTGCCCGCTAGGTAACCTCGATAGTCCAAGGTCCCGCTAGTAAACCTACATAGTCCATGGGCCCGCTAGTTAACCTTCATAGTGCAAGTGTCCGCTACTTAAACTACATATTCCAAGTTCCCGCTAGTTAACCTACATAATCTAAGTGCCCGTTGGCTAACCTAGATAGTCCAAGGGCCCGCTAGTTGACCTACATAGTCCATGCCAGCTACGTAACCTAGATAGTACAAGTGCCGGCTAGGGAATCTAGATAGTCCAAGTGCCTGTTAGCTAACCTAGATAGTCCAAGTGGCGGCTAGGTTACCTACAAAGTCCTAGTGCCCGTTCGTTAACCTAGATAATCCAAGTGCCCACTAGGTAACCTAGACAGTCCAAGTGCCCGCTAGTTAACCTACATAGTCCAAGTGCTCGATAGGGAACCTACATAATCCAAATCCCCGCTAGGCAACCTACATAGTCCAAGTGCCCGTTAGTTGACCTAGATAGTCAAATTGCCTGCTAGGTAACCTAGATAGTCGAAGTGCCCGCTAGGTAACCTACATAGTCCAAGTGCCTGCTAGGTAACTTAAATAGTCCAAATGCCCGCTAGGGAAACTACAAAGTCCAAGTGCCCGCTAGTTAATCTAGATAGTCCAAGTGCCTGCTAGTAAACCTACATAATCCATGGGCCCGCTAGTTAACCCACATAGTGCAAGGGCCCGCTAGTTAACCTACATCGTCCAAGGGCCCGCTAGTTAACCTAGATAGTCCAAGTGCCCGCTAGTTAACCTACATAGTCTAAGTGCCCGCTAGGTAACCTAGACAGTTCAAGTGACCACTAGGTTACCTACATAGTCCAAGTGCCCGTTCGTTAACCTACATAGTCCAAGTGCCCGCTAGGTAACCAATATAATACAAATGCCCACTAGGGGCCCTAATATTCCAAATGCCCGCTAGTTAACCTAGATAGTCCAAGTGCTCGCTAGTTAACATAGATAGTCCAAGTGCCCGCTAGTTAACCTAGATAGACTATGTACCCGCTAGGGAACCTATCTAGTCCAAGTACCCGCTAGGAAACGTACATAGTCCAAGTGCCCGCTAGGTAACGTAGATAGTCCAAGTGCCCGCTGGGGAACGTACATAGTCCAAGTGCCCGCTAGGTAACCTAGATAGTCCAAGTGCCTGCTAGTAAACCTACATAATCCATGGGCCCGCTAGTTAACCTACATAGTGCAAGGGCCCACTAGTTAACCTACATCGTCCAAGGGCCCGCTAGTTAACCTAGATAGTCCAAGTGCCCGCTAGTTAACCTACGTAGTCTAAGTGCCCGCCAGGTATCCTAGACAGTTCAAGTGACCACTAGGTTACCTCCATAGTCCAAGTGCCCGTTCGTTAACTTACATAGTCCAAGTGCCCGCTAGGTAACTAATATAGTCCACATGCCCGCTAGGTGCCCTAAATTCCAAATGCCCGCTAGTTAACCTAGATAGTCCAAGTGCCCGCTAGTTAACCTAGATAGACCAAGTGCCCGCTAGGGAACCTATCTAGTCCAAGTACCCGCTAGAGAACGTACATAGTCCAAGTGCCCGCTAGGTAACGTAGATAGTCCAAGTGCCCGATAGGGAACCTACATAGTCCAAGTGCCTGCTAGGTAACCTACATAGTCCAAATGCCCTCTAGTTAACCTACATAGTACAAGTGCCTGATAGGGAACCTACATAATCCAATGGTCCGCTAGGTAACCTATATTGTCCTAGTGCCCCCTAGTTAACCTACATTCTCCAAGTGCCTGATAGGGAACCTACATAGAACAAGTGCCCGCTAGGTAACCTACAAAGTCTAAGTTCCCGCTAGGTAATCTATATAGTCCAAATGACCACTAGGGAGCCTACATAGTCCAAATGCTCGCTAGGTAACCTAGATAGTCTAAGGGCCCTCCAGGTAACCTACATAGACCTAGTGCCCCCTAGATAACCTACATTTTCCAAGTGCCTGATAGGGAACCTACATAGTCCAAGTGCCTGCTAGGTAACCTACATAGTCCAAATGCCCTCTAGTTAACCTACATTGTACAAGTGCCCGATAGGGAAGCTACATAATCCAAGTGCTCGCTAGGGAACCTACATAGTCCAAGTGCCCGTTAGGTAACCTAGATAGTCCAAATGCCCGCCAGGAAACCCACATAGTCTAAGTGCCCGCTAGGGAACTTACATAGTCCAAGGGCCCGCTAGGGAATCTACACAGTCCAAGTGCCCGTTAGTTAACCTACATAGTCCAAGTCCCCGCTTGGTAACCTAGATAGTCCAACAGCCCGCTAGGTAACCTACATACTCCAAGAACCCGCTATAACGTAGATAGTTCATGTGCCAGCTACGTAACCTAGATAGTCCATGTGACGCTAGGTAACCTACAAAGTCAAAGTGCCCGCTAGGTTATCTATATAGTCCAAATGCCATCCCAGGATTCTACATAGTCCAAGGGCCGGCTAGTTAACGTAGATAGTCCAAGTGCCGCTAGTTAATCTACATAGTCCAAAGGCCCGCTAGTTAACCTACATAGTCCAAGTACCCGCTAAGAAACCTAGATACTCCAAGTGCACGCTAGTTAACATAGATAGTCCAAGTGCCTTCTAGTTAACCTAGATCGTCCAAGTGCCCGAAAGAAACCTAGATAGTCCAAGTGCCCGTTACCTACTCT
This sequence comes from Tenrec ecaudatus, assembly GCF_050624435.1. Lineage (NCBI taxonomy): Eukaryota > Metazoa > Chordata > Mammalia > Afrosoricida > Tenrecidae > Tenrec > Tenrec ecaudatus. The sequence continues at coordinate 548,540 of NW_027459703.1, read as the reverse complement.
AGATAGTCGAATTGCCCGCTATACAACATACATAGTCCAAGTGCCCGTTCGTTAACCTAGAAGTTCAAGTGCCCGCTAGGTAACCTAGACTGTCCAACTGCCCGCTAGGTTACCTACGTAGTCCAAGTGTCCGGTAGTTAACTTACATAGTTCAAGTGTCCGTAGGGAACATACAGAGTCCAAGTGCCCGCTAGGGAACCTACATAGTCCAAGTGCCCGCTAGTTAATCTGCATAGTTCAAGGACCCGCTAGTTAACCTACATAATCCAAGTACCCGCTAGTTAACCTAGATCGTCCAAGTGTCCGCTAATTAACCTACATAGTCCAAGTGCCCGCTAGGTAACGTAGATAGTTCAAGTGCCTGCTAGGTAACCTAGATAGTCCTAGTGCCTGCTAGGTAACCTACAAAGTCTAAGTGCCTGCTAGGTAATCTATATAGTCCAAATGACTGCTAGGGAGCCTACATAGTCCAAATGCCCACTAGGTAACCTAGGTAGTCCAAGGGCCCGCTAGGAAACCCACATAGTCCAAGTGCCCGCTAGGGAACTTACATAGTCCAAGAGCCAGGTAGGGAATCTACACAGTCCAAGTGCCCGTTAGTTAACCTAGATAGTCCAAGGCCCCGATTGGTAACCAAGATAGTCGAACAGCCCTCTAGGAAAACTACATACTCTAAAAACCAGCTATAACGTAGATAGTTCATGTGCCAGCTAGGTAACCTAGATAGTACATGTGCCGCTAGGTAACCTACAAAGTCAAAGTGCCCGCTAGGTTATCTATATTGTCCAAATGCCAGCTAGGGAATCTACATAGTCCAAGGGCCCGCTAGTTAACGTAGATAGTCCAAGTGCCGCTAGGGAACCTACATAGTCCAAGGGCCCGTTAGGTAACCTAGATAGTCCAAATGCCCGTCTGGAAACCCACATAGTCCAAGTGCCCACTAGAGAACTTACATAGTCCAAGTGCCCTCTAGGTAACCTAGATACTGCAATTGCCCGCTAGTTAACCTAGATAGTTCAAGTACCCGCTAGGTCACCTAGATCGTCCAAGTGCCGTTCGGTAACCTAGATAGTCCAAGTGCCCTTTAGGGAACCTAGATAGTCCAAGGGCCCGCTAGTAAACCTACATAGTCCATGGGCCCGCTAGTTAACCTTCATAGTGCAAGTGTCCGCTACTTAACCTACATATTCCAAGTGCCCGCTAGTTAACCTACATAATCTAAGTGCCCGTTGGCTAACCGAGATAGGCCAAGGGCCCGCTAGTTGACCTACATAGTGCAAGTGCCCGCTAGTTAACCTAGATAGTCCAAGTGACTGCTAGGTAACCACATAGTGCAAGTGTCCGCTAATTAACCTACATATTCCAAGTGCCCGCTAGTTAACATAGATATTCCATGTGCCCGCTAGGGAACGTACATAGTCCAAGTGCCCGCTAGGTAACCTAGATACTGCAAGTGCCCGCTAGTTAACCTAGATAGTTCAAGTACCAGCTAGGTAACCTAGATCGTCAAAGGGCTCCCTAGTTAGCCTACATAGTCCAAGTGCCCGCTAGCTAACCTCGATAGTCCAAGGTCCCGCTAGTAAACCTACATAGTCCATGGGCCCGCTAGTTAACCTTCATAGTGCAAGTGTCTGCTACTTAACCTACATATTCCAAGTTCCCGCTAGTTAACCTACATAATCTAAGGGCCCGTTGGCTAACCTAGATAGTCCAAGGGCCCGCTAGTTGACCTACATATTCCATGCCAGCTACGTAACCTAGATAGTACAAGTGCCCGCTAGGGAATCTAGATAGTCCAAATGCCTGTTAGCTAACCTAGATAGTCTAAGTGGCGGCTGGTAACCTACATAGTCCTAGTGCCCGTTCGTTAACCTAGATAATCCAAGTGCCCACTAGGTAACCTAGACAGTCCAAGTGCCCGCTAGTTAACCTACATAGTCCAAGTGCCCGATAGGGAACCTACATAATCCAAGTGCCCGCTAGACAACCTACATAGTCCAAGTGCCCGTTAGTTAACCTAGATAGTCAAATTGCCTGCTAGGTAACCTACATAGTCCAAGTGCCCGCTAGTTAACCTACATAGTCTAAGTGCCCGCTAGGTAACCTAGACAGTTCAAGTGACCACTAGGTTACCTCCATAGTCCAAGTGCCCGTTCGTTAACTTACATAGTCCAAGTGCCCGCTAGGTAACCAATATAGTCCAAATGCCCGCTAGGTGCCCTAATATTCCAAATGCCCGCTAGTTAACCTATATAGTCCAAGTGCCCGCTAGTTAACCTAGATAGACCAAGTGCCCGCTAGGGAACCTATCTAGTCCAAGTACCCGCTAGGGAACGTACATAGTCCAAGTGCCCGCTAGGTAACGTAGATAGTCCAAGTGCCCGCTTGGGAACGTACATAGTCCAAGTTCCCGCTTGGTAACCTAGATAGTCCAAGTGCCCGCTAGTTAACCTACATATTTCAAGTGCCTGCTAGGTAACCTAGATAGTCCAAGTGCCCACTAGTTAACCTACATAGTCCTGGTTCCCCCTAGGTAACCTACATTCTCCAAGTGCCCGATAGGGAACCTACATAGAACAAGTGCCCGCTAGGTAACCTACATAGTCCAAATGCCCGCTAGTTAACCTACATAGTCCAAGTGCCCGTTAGGGAACCTACATTATCCAAGTGCCCACCAGGGAACCTACATAGTCCAAGTGCCCGTTAGGTAACCTAGATAGTCCCAGTGCACGCTAGGTAACCTAGATAGTCCAACAGCCCGGTAGGAAACCTACATACTCCAAGTACCCGCTAGGTAACGTAGATATTTCAAGTGCCAGCTAGGTAACTTAGATAGTCCAAGTGCCCGCTAGGTAACCTACAAAGTCTAAGTTCCCGCTAGGTAATCTATATAGTCCAAATGACCGCTAGGGAGCCTACATAGTCCAAATGCTCGCTAGGTAACCTAGATAGTCTAAGGGCCCTCTAGGTAACCTACATAGTCCTAGTGCCCCCTAGTTAACCTACATTTTCCAAGTGCCCGATAGGGAACCTACATAGTCCAAGTGCCTGCTAGGTAACCTACATAGTCTAAATGCCCTCTAGGTAACCTACATAGTACAAGTACCCGATAGGGAACCTACATAATCCAAGTGCTCGCTAGGGAACCTACATAGTCCAAGTGCCCGTTAGGTAACCTAGATAGTCCAAATGCCCACCAGGAAACCCACATAGTCGAAGTGCCCGCTAGGGAACTTACTTAGTCCAAGAGCCCGCTAGGGAATCTACTCAGTGCAAGTGCCCGTTAGTTAACCTACATAGTCCAAGTCCCCGCTTGGTAACCTAGATAGTCCAACAGCCCGCTAGGTAACTTACATACTCTAAGAACCCGCTATAACGTAGATAGGTCAAGTGCCAGCTAGGTAACCTAGATAGTCCATGTGACGCTAGGTAACCTACAAAGTCAAAGTGCCCGCTAGGTTATCTATATAGTCCAAATGCCAGCTAGGGAATCTACATAGTCCAAGGGCCCGCTAGTTAACGTAGATAGTCCAAGTGCCGTTAGTTAACCTACATAGTCCAAGTATCCGCTATGAAACCTAGATACTCCAAGTGCACGTTAGTTAACATCGATAGTCCAAGTGCCCTCTAGTTAACCTAGATAGTCTAAGTGCCCGTTACCTAATCTAGATAGTCCAATTGCCCGCTATACAACATACATAGTCCAAGTGCCCGTTCCTTAACCTAGAAATCCAAGTGCCCGCTAGGTAACCTAGACTGTCCAAGTGCCCGCTAGGTTACCTACATAGTCCAAGTGCCCGATAATTAATCTACATAGTTCAAGGGCCCGCTAGTTAACCTACATAATCCAAGTACCCGCTAGTTAACCTAGATCGTACAAGTGTCCGCTAATTAACCTACATAGTCCAAGTGCCCGCTAGGTAACGTAGATAGTTCAAGTGCCTGCTAGGTAACCTTGATAGTCCTAGTGCCCGCTAGGTAACCTACAAAGTCTAAGTGCCCGCTAGGTAATCTATATAGTCCAAATGACTGCTAGGGAGCCTACATAGTCCAAATGCCCGCAAGGTAACCTAGATAGTCTAAGGGCCCTCTAGGTAACCTACATAGTCCTAGTGCCCCCTAGTTAACCTACATTTTCCAAGTGCCCGATAAGGAACCTACATAGTCCAAGGGCCCGCTAGGTACCCTACATAGTCCAAATGCCCTCTAGTTAACCTACATAGTCCAAGTGCCCGATAGGGAACCTACATAGTCCAAGTGCCCGCTAGGGAACTTACATAGTCCAAGGGCCCGCTAGGGAACCTACATAGTCCAAGTGCCCGTTAGTTAACCTAGATAGTCCAAAGGCCCGCTTGGTAACCTAGATAGTTCAGCAGCCCGGTAGGTAACCTACATACTCCAAGAAACCGCTAGGTAACGTAGAGTGTTCAAGTGCCTGCTAGGTAACCTAGATAGTCCAAGTGCCCGCTAGGTAACCTACAGAGTCTAAGTGCCCGCTAGGTTATATAGTCCAAATGACCGCTAGGGAACCTACATAGTCCAAGTGCCCGCTAGGTAACCTAGATAATCCAAGTGCCCCTAGTTAACCTATATCGTCCAAGAGCCCATTCGTTAACCTACATAGTCCAAGTGCCAGTTAGCTAATCTAGATAGTCCAAGGGCCTGCTAGTTAACCTACATAGTCCAAGTGCCCGCTACGTAACCTAAATAGTGCATGTGTCTGCTAGTTAACCTACATAGTCAAAGTGCCCGCAAGTTAACCTAGATAGTCCAAGTGCCCGCTAGGTAACCTACATAGTGCAAGTGTCCGCTAGTTAACCTATTGTCCAAGGGACCGCTAGTTAACCTAGATAATCCAAGTACCCGTTAGTTAACCTAGATCGCCCAATTGTCCGCTAGTTAACCTACGTAGTCCAAGTGCCCGCTAGGTAACTTAGATAGTCCAAGTGCCCTTTAGGGAACCTAGATAGTCCAAGTGCCCGCTAGGGAACCTACATAGTCCAATTGCCCGCTCTGGAATATACATAGTCTAAGTCCCCATTAGTTAACCTAGACAATCCAAGTGCCTGCTAGTTCACCTAGATAGTCCACGTGCCCGCTAGTTAACTTAGATAGTCCAAGTGCCCGCTAGTTAACCTACATAGTCCAAGTCCCCGCTAGGTAGCCTAGACAGTCCAAGTGACCATTAGGTTACCTACATAGTCCAAGTGCCCGTTCGTTAACCTACATATTCCAAGCGCCCGCTAGGTAAACTACATAGTCCAAGTGCCCACTAGGTAACCTAGACAGTCCAATTGCCCGCTAGTTAACCTAGACAGTCCAAGTTCCCGATAGGGAACCTACATAGTCCAAGTGCTCGCTAGGGAACCTACATAGTCCAAGTGCTCGCTAGGCAACCTACATAGTCCAAATGCCCTTAGTTAACCTAGATAGTCAAAGTGCCCGCTAGGTAACCTAGATAGTCCAATTGCCCGTTACCTAACCTAGATAGTCGAAGTGTCCGCTAGTTAACCTACATAGTCCAAGTGCCCGTTCGTTAACCTAGATAGGCCAAGTGCCCGCTAGGTAACCTAGACAGTCCAAGTGCCCGCTAGGTTACCTACATAGTCCAAGTGCACGTTCGTTAACCTAGATAGTCCAAGTGCCCGCTGGTGACCTACATAGTCCAAGTGCCCGCTAGGTAACCTATATAGTCCAAGTGCCCACTAGGTAACCTAAATAATATAAATGCCCGCTAGGGAACCTATATAGTCCAATTGCCCGCTAGTTAACCTAGATAGTCCAAGTGCCCGCTAGTAAACCTAGATAGTCCAAGATCCCGCTAGTTAATCTAGATAGTCCAAGTGCCCGCTAGTTAACCTAGATACCCCAATGCCCGCTAGTTTACGTAGATCGTCTAAGTGCCCGCTAGTTAACCTAGATAATCCAAGTGCCCGCTAGTTAACCTACATAGTCCAAGGGCCCTCTAGTTAACCTAGATAGTCCAAGTGCCCGCTAGGTAACCTAGATAGTCCAAGTGCCCGCTAGTTAACCTACATAGTCCAAGTGCCCGCTAGGTAACCTAGATAGTCCAAGGTCCTGCTAGTTAACCTACATAGTCCAATGCCCGATAGGGAACCTACAAAGTCCAAGTGCCCGCTGAGGAACCTACATAGTCCAAGTGCCCGCTAGGGAATCTACATAGTCAAAGTGCCCGCTAGGGAATCTGCATTGTAAAAGTGCCCGCTAATTAACCTAGATAGTCCAAGTGCCCGCTAGCTAACCTAGATAGTCCAAGTGCCCGCTAGTTAACCTTGATCATCCAAGTGCCCGCTAGTTAACCTAGATAGTCCAAGTGCCCGCTAGTTAACCTACATAGTCCAAGAACCTGCTAGTTAACCTAGATAGTCCAAGTGCCCGCTAGTTAACCTACATAGTCCAATGGCCCGCTAGTTAACCTAGATATTCCAAGTGCCCGCTAGTTAACCTAGATCGTCCAAGTGTACGCTGGTTAACCTACATAGTCCAAGTTCCCGTTAGGTAATCTAGATAGTACAAGTGTCCGCAAGGTAACCTTCATAGTTCAAGTGCCCGCTAGGTAACCTAGATATTCCAAGTTCCTGTTAGCTAACCTAGATAATCCAAGTGCCCGCTAAGTAACCTACATAGTCCAAGTGCCCTTTCGTTAACCTAGATAGTCCAAGTGCCCGTTAGGTAACCTACATAGTACTAGGGCCCGCTAGGTAACCTATATAGTCCAAGTGCCTTCTAAGAAACCAAGATAGTCCAAGTGACCGTTAGGTAACCTAGATAGTCCAAGTACCCCCTAGGTAACTTAAATAATCCAAATGCCCGCTAGGGAAACTACATAGTACAAGTGCCCGCTAGTTAACCTAGATAGTCAAAGTGCCTGCTAGTAAACCTACATAATCCATGGGCCCGCTAGGTAACCTACATAGTGCAAGGGCCCGCTAGTTAACCTACATCGTCCAAGGGCCCGCTAGTTAACCTAGATAGTCCAAGTGCCCGCTAGTTATCCTACATAGTCTAAGTGCCCGCTAGGTAACCTAGACAGTTCAAGTGACCACTAGGTTACCTACATAGTCCAAGTGCCCGTTCGTTAACCTACAAAGTCCAAGTGCCCGCTAGGTAACCAATATAATAAAAATGCCCGCTAGGGGCCCTAATATTCCAAATGCCCGCTAGTTAACCTAAATAGTCCAAGTGCTCGCTAGTTAACCTAGATAGACCAAGTACCCACTAGGGAACCTATCTAGTCCAAGTACCCGCTAGGAAACGTACATAGTCCAAGTGCCCGCTAGGTAACGTAGATAGTGCAAGTGCCCGCTAGGGAATGTACATAGTCCAAGTGCCCGCTAGGTAACCCAGATAGTCCAAGTGCCTGCTAGTAAACCTACATAATCCATGGGCCCGCTAATTAACCTACATAGTGCAAGGGCCCGCTAGTTAACCTACATCGTCCAAGGGCCCGCTAGTTAAGCTAGATAGTCCAAGTGCCCGCTAGTTAACCTACATAGTCTAAGTGCCCGCTAGGTAACCTAGACAGTTCAAGTGACCACTAGGTTACCTCCATAGTCCAAGTGCCCGTTCAGTAACTTACATAGTCCAAGTGCCCGCTAGGTAACCAATGTAGTCCAAATGCCCGCTAGGTGCCCTAATATTCCAAATGCCCGCTAGTTAACCTAGATAGTCCAAGTGCCCGCTAGTTAACCCAGATAGACCAAGTGCCCGCTAGGAAACCTATCTAGTCCAAGTAACCGCTAGGGAACGTACATAGTCCAAGTGCCCGCTAGGTAACGTAGATAGTCCAAGGGCCCGCTTGGGAACGTACATAGTCCAAGTGCCCACTAGGTACCCTAGACAGTCCAAGTGCCCGCTAGTTAACCTACATATTCCAAGTGCCTGCTAGGTAACCTAGATAGTCCACGTGCCCACTAGTTAACCTACATAGTCCAGGTTCCCCCTAGGTAACCTAGATAGTCCATGGGCCCGCTAGGTAACCTACATTGTCCTAGTGCCCCCTAGTTAACCTACATTCTCCAAGTGCCCGATAGGGAACCTACATAGAACAAGTTCCCTCTAGGTAACCTACATAGTCCAAATGCCCGCTAGTTACCTACATAGTCCAAGTGCCCGATAAGGAACCTACATAATCCAAGTGCCCGCCAGGGAACCTACATAGTCCAATTGCCCGTTAGGTAACCTAGATAGTCCCAGTACCCGCTAGGTAACCTAGATAGTCCAACAGCCCGGTAGGTAACCTACATACTCCAAGTACCCACTAGGTAACGTAGAAAGTTCAAGTGCCAGCCAGGTAATCTAGATAGTCCAAGTGCCCGCTAGGTAACCTACAAAGTCTAAGTTCCCGCTAGGTAACCTACAAAGTCTAAGTTCCCGCTAGGTAATCTATATAGTCCAAATGACCGCTAGGGAGCCTACATAGTCCAAATGCTCGCTAGGTAACCTAGATAGTCTAAGGTCCCTCTAGGTAACCTACATAGTCCTAGTGCCCCCTAGTTAACCTACATTTTCCAAGTGCCCGATAGGGAATCTGCATAGTCCAAGTGCTGCTAGGTAACCTACATAGTCCAAATGCCCTCTAGTTAACCTACATAGTACAAGTGCCCTATAGATAACCTACATAATCCAAGTGCTCGCTAGGGAACCTACATAGTCCAAGTGCCCGTTAGGTAACCTAGATAGTCCAAATGCCCGCCAGGAAACCCACATAGTCCAAGTGCCCGCTAGGGAACTTACATAGTCCAAGGGCCCGCTAGGGAATCTACACAGTCCAAGTGCCCGTTAGTTAACCTACATAGTCCAAGTCCCCGCTTGGTAACCTAGATAGTCCAACAGCCCGCTAGGTAACCTACATACTCTAAGAACCCGCTATAACATAGATAGTTCAAGTGCCAGCTAGGTAACCTAGATAGTCCATGTGACGCTAGGTAACCTACAAAGTCAATGTGCCCGCTAGGTTATCTATATAGTCCAAATGCCAGCCCGGGAATCTACATAGTCCAAGGGCCGGCTAGTTAACCTAGATAGTCCAAGTGCTGCTAGTTAATCTACATAGTCCAAGGGCCCGCTACTTAACCTACATAGTCCATGTACCCGCTAAGAAACCTAGATACTCCAAGGGCCCGCTAGTTAACGTAGATAGTCCAAGTGCCGCTAGATAATCTACATAGTCCAAGGGCCCGCTAGTTAACCAACATAGTCCAAGTGCCGCTAGATAATCTACATAGTCCAAGGGCCCGCTAGTTAACCTACATAGTCCAAGTACGCGCTACTTAACCTAGATCGTCCAAGTGCGCGCTAGTTAACCTACATAGTCCAAGGGCCCGCTATTTAACATATATTGTCCAAGTGCCCGCTAGGGAACTTACATAGTCCAAATGCCCGCTAGGCAACCTAGATTGTCCAAGTGCCCGTTCGTTAACCTACATAGTCCAAGTGCCGCTAGGTAACCTACATAGTGCAAGTGTCCCCTAGTTAAACTACATAGTCCAAGTGCCCGGTAGTTAACATAGAAAGTCCAAGTGCCCACTAGTTAACATAGATAGTCCAAGTGCCCGCTAGGGAACGTACATAGTCCAAGTGCCCGCTAGGTAACCTACATAGTGCATGTGCCCGGTAGTTAACCTACATAGTCCAAGTGCCCGCTAGGTAACCTAGATAGTCCAAGGGCCCACTAGTTAACCTACATAGTCCAAGTGCCCGGTAGTTAACTTACATAGTCCAAGTGCCCGCTCTGGAACCTACATAGTCCAAGTGCCTGCTAGGGAACCTACATAGTTCAAGTGTCCGTAGGGAACATACAGAGTCCAAGTGCCCGCTAGGGAATCTACATAGTCCAAGGGCCCGCTAGTTAACGTAGATAGTCCAAGTGCCGCTAGATAATCTACATAGTCCAAGGGCCCGCTAGTTAACCTACATAGTCCAAGTACGCACTACTTAACCTAGATCGTCCAAGTGCGCGCTAGTTAACCTACATAGTCCAAGGGCCCGCTAGTTAACATATATTGTCCAAGTGCCCGCTAGGGAACCTACATAGTTCAAGTGCCCGATAGGGAACCTACATAGTCCTAGGGCCCGCTAGTTAACCTAGATATTCCAAGTGCCCGCTAGTTAACCTAGATCGTCCAATGTCCGCTAGTTAACCTACATAGTCCAATTTCCCGTTAGATAACCTAGAAAGTACTAGTGCCCGCAAGGTAACCTACATAGTACAAGTGCCCGCTAGGTAACCTAGATATTCCAAGTTCCTGTTAGCTAACCTAGATAATCCAAGTGCCCGCTAGGTAACCTACATAGTCCAAGTGCCCTTTCGTTAACCTAGATAGTCCAAGTGCCCGCTAGGTAACCTACATAGTCAAAGGGTCCCCTAGGTAACCTATATAGTCCAAGTGCCCATTACCTAACCTAGATAGTCCAATTGCCCGCTATGCAACATACATAGTCCAACTGCCCGCTAGGTAACCTAGATAGTCCAAGTGCCCGCTAGGTAACTTACGTAGTCCAAATGCCCGCTAGGCAACCTAGATAGTCCAAGTGCCCGTTCGTTAACCTAGATAGCCAAGTGCCCGCTAGTAACCTAGACAGTCCAAGTGTCTGCTAGGTAACCTACATAGTCCAAATGCCCGTTCATTAACCTACATAGTCCAAGGGCCCACTAGTTAACCTAGATCGTCCAAATGTCCTCTAGTTAACCTACATAGTCAATGCACGCTAGTTAACCTACATAGTCCAAGTGCCGCTAGGTAACCTACAAAGTGCAAGTGTCCCCTAGTTAACCTACATAGTCCAAGTGCCCGGTAGTTAACATAGATAGTCCAAGTGCGCACTAGTTAACATAGATAGTCCAAGTGCCCGCTAGGGAACGTACATAGTCCAAGTGCCCGCTAGGTAACCTAGATAGTGCATGTGCCCGGTAGTTAACCTACATAGTCCAAGTGCCCGCTAGGTAACCTAGATAGTTCAAGGGCCCGCTAGTTAACTTACATAGTCCAAGTGCCCGGTAGTTAATTACATAGTCCAAGTGCCCGCTCTGGAACCTACATAGTCCAAGTGCCTGCTAGGGAACCTACATAATTAAAGTGTCCGTAGGGAACATATAGAATCCAAGTGCCCGCTAGGGAATCTACATAGTCCAAGGGCCCGCTAGTTAACGTAGATAGTCCAAGTGCCGCTAGATAATCTACATAGTCCAAGGGCCCGCTAGTTAACGTAGATAGTCCAAGTGCCGCTAGATAATCTACATAGTCCAAGGGCCCGCTAGTTAACCTACATAGTCCAAGTACGCGCTACTTAACCTACATCGTCCAAGTGCGCGCTAGTTAACCTACATAGTCCAAGGGCCCGCTATTTAACATATATTGTCCAAGTGCCCGCTAGGGCACTTACATAGTCCAAATGCCCGCTAGGCAACCTAGATTGTCCAAGTGCCCGTTCGTTAACCTAGACAGCCAAGTGCCCGCTAGGTAACCTAGACAGTCCAAGTGTCTGCTAGGTAACCTACATAGTCCAAATGCCTGTTCGTTAACCTACATAGTCCAAGGGCCCACAAGTTAACCTAGATCGTCCAAATGTCCTCTAGTTAACCTACATAGTCCAAATGCACGCTAGTTAACCTACATAGTCCAAGTGCCGCTAGGTAACCTACATAGTGCAAGTGTCCCCTAGTTAACCTACTTAGTCCAAGTGCCCGGTAGTTAACATAGAAAGTCCAAGTGCCCACTAGTTAACATAGATAGTCCAAGTGCCCGCTAGGGAACGTACATAGTCCAAGTGGCCGCTAGGTAACCTACATAGTGCATGTGCCCGGTAGTTAACCTACATAGTCCAAGTGCCCGCTAGGTAATCTAGATAGTCCAAGGGCCCGCTAGTTAACCGACATAGTCCAAGTGCCCGGTAGTTAACTTACATAGTCCAAGTGCCCGCTCTGGAACCTACATAGTCCAAGTGCCTGCTAGGGAACCTACATAGTTCAAGTGTCCGTAGGGAACATACAGAATCCAAGTGCCCGCTAGGGAATCTACATAGTCCAAGGGCCCGCTAGTTAATGTAGATTGTCCAAGTGCCGCTAGATAATCTACATAGTCCAAGGGCCCGCTAGTTAACCTACATAGTCCAAGTACGCGCTACTTAACCTAGATCGTCAAAGTGCACGCTAGTTAACCTACATAGTCCAAGGGCCCGCTAGTTAACATATATTGTCCAAGTGCCCGCTAGGGAACCTACATAGTTCAAGTGCCCGATAGGGAACCTACATAGTCCTAGGGCCCGCTAGTTAACCTAGATATTCCAAGTGCCCGCTAGTTAACCTAGATCGTCCAATGTCCGCTAGTTAACCTACATAGTCCAATTTCCCGTTAGGTAACTTAGATAGTACTAGTGCCCGCAAGGTAACCTACATAGTACAAGTGCCCGCTAGGTAACCTAGATATTCCAAGTTCCTGTTAGCTAACCTAGATAATCCAAGTGCCCGCTAGGTAACCTACATAGTCCAAGTGCCCGCTAGGTAACGTAGATAGCCCAAGTGCCCGCTAGGGAACATACATAGTCCAAGTGCCCGCTAGGTAACCTAGATAGTCCAAGTGCCCGCTAGTTAACCTAGATAGTCAAATTGCCTGCTAGGTAACCTAAATAGTCCAAGTGCCCGCTAGGGAACCTACATAGTCCAAGTGCCCGCTAGGTAACCTAGATAGTCCAATTGCCCGTTAGCTAACCTAGATAGTCAAAGTGTCCGCTAGTTAACCTACATAGTCCAAGTGCCCGTTCGTTAACGTAGATAGGCCAATTTCCTGCTAGGTAACCTAGGCTGTCCAAGTGCCCGCTAGGTTACCTACATAGTCCAAGTGCACATTCCTTAACCTAGATAGTCCAAGTGCCCGCTGGTAACCTACATAGTCCAAGGGCCCTCTAGGTAACCTTGATAGTCCAAGTGCCTTCTAGTTAACCTACATAGTCCAAGGGCCCGCTAGTTAACATATATTGTCCAAGTGCCCGCTAGGGAACCTACATAGTTCAAGTGCCCGATAGGGAACCTACATAGTCCTAGGGCCCGCTAGTTAACCTAGATATTCCAAGTGCCCGCTAGTTAACCTAGATCGTCCAATGTCCGCTAGTTAACCTACATCGTCCAATTTCCCGTTAGATAACCTAGAAAGTACTAGTGCCCGCAAGGTAACCTACATAGTACAAGTGCCCGCTAGGTAACCTAGATATTCCAAGTTCCTGTTAGCTAACCTAGATAATCCAAGTGCCCGCTAGGTAACCTACATAGTCCAAGTGCCCTTTCGTTAACCTAGATAGTCCAAGTGCCCGCTAGGTAACCTACATAGTCAAAGGGTCCCCTAGGTAACCTATATAGTCCAAGTGCCCATTACCTAACCTAGATAGTCCAATTGCCCGCTATGCAACATACATAGTCCAACTGCCCGCTAGGTAACCTAGATAGTCCAAGTGCCCGCTAGGTAACTTACGTAGTCCAAATGCCCGCTAGGCAACCTAGATAGTCCAAGTGCCCGTTCGTTAACCTAGATAGCCAAGTGCCTGCTAGTAACCTAGACAGTCCAAGTGTCTGCTAGGTAACCTACATAGTCCAAATGCCCGTTCATTAACCTACATAGTCCAAGGGCCCACTAGTTAACCTAGATCGTCCAAATGTCCTCTAGTTAACCTACATAGTCAATGCACGCTAGTTAACCTACATAGTCCAAGTGCCGCTAGGTAACCTACAAAGTGCAAGTGTCCCCTAGTTAACCTACATAGTCCAAGTGCCCGGTAGTTAACATAGATAGTCCAAGTGCGCACTAGTTAACATAGATAGTCCAAGTGCCCGCTAGGGAACGTACATAGTCCAAGTGCCCGCTAGGTAACCTAGATAGTGCATGTGCCCGGTAGTTAACCTACATAGTCCAAGTGCCCGCTAGGTAACCTAGATAGTTCAAGGGCCCGCTAGTTAACTTACATAGTCCAAGTGCCCGGTAGTTAATTACATAGTCCAAGTGCCCGCTCTGGAACCTACATAGTCCAAGTGCCTGCTAGGGAACCTACATAATTAAAGTGTCCGTAGGGAACATATAGAATCCAAGTGCCCGCTAGGGAATCTACATAGTCCAAGGGCCCGCTAGTTAACGTAGATAGTCCAAGTGCCGCTAGATAATCTACATAGTCCAAGGGCCCGCTAGTTAACGTAGATAGTCCAAGTGCCGCTAGATAATCTACATAGTCCAAGGGCCCGCTAGTTAACCTACATAGTCCAAGTACGCGCTACTTAACCTACATCGTCCAAGTGCGCGCTAGTTAACCTACATAGTCCAAGGGCCCGCTATTTAACATATATTGTCCAAGTGCCCGCTAGGGCACTTACATAGTCCAAATGCCCGCTAGGCAACCTAGATTGTCCAAGTGCCCGTTCGTTAACCTAGACAGCCAAGTGCCCGCTAGGTAACCTAGACAGTCCAAGTGTCTGCTAGGTAACCTACATAGTCCAAATGCCTGTTCGTTAACCTACATAGTCCAAGGGCCCACAAGTTAACCTAGATCGTCCAAATGTCCTCTAGTTAACCTACATAGTCCAAATGCATGCTAGTTAACCTACATAGTCCAAGTGCCGCTAGGTAACCTACATAGTGCAAGTGTCCCCTAGTTAACCTACTTAGTCCAAGTGCCCGGTAGTTAACATAGAAAGTCCAAGTGCCCACTAGTTAACATAGATAGTCCAAGTGCCCGCTAGGGAACGTACATAGTCCAAGTGGCCGCTAGGTAACCTACATAGTGCATGTGCCCGGTAGTTAACCTACATAGTCCAAGTGCCCGCTAGGTAATCTAGATAGTCCAAGGGCCCGCTAGTTAACCGACATAGTCCAAGTGCCCGGTAGTTAACTTACATAGTCCAAGTGCCCGCTCTGGAACCTACATAGTCCAAGTGCCTGCTAGGGAACCTACATAGTTCAAGTGTCCGTAGGGAACATACAGAATCCAAGTGCCCGCTAGGGAATCTACATAGTCCAAGGGCCCGCTAGTTAATGTAGATTGTCCAAGTGCCGCTAGATAATCTACATAGTCCAAGGGCCCGCTAGTTAACCTACATAGTCCAAGTACGCGCTACTTAACCTAGATCGTCCAATGTCCGCTAGTTAACCTATATAGTCCAATTTCCCGTTAGGTAACTTAGATAGTACTAGTGCCCGCAAGGTAACCTACATAGTACAAGTGCCCGCTAGGTAACCTAGATATTCCAAGTTCCTGTTAGCTAACCTAGATAATCCAAGTGCCCGCTAGGTAACCTACATAGTCCAAGTGCCCGCTAGGTAACGTAGATAGCCCAAGTGCCCGCTAGGGAACATACATAGTCCAAGTGCCCGCTAGGTAACCTAGATAGTCCAAGTGCCCGCTAGTTAACCTAGATAGTCAAATTGCCTGCTAGGTAACCTAAATAGTCCAAGTGCCCGCTAGGGAACCTACATAGTCCAAGTGCCCGCTAGGTAACCTAGATAGTCCAATTGCCCGTTAGCTAACCTAGATAGTCAAAGTGTCCGCTAGTTAACCTACATAGTCCAAGTGCCCGTTCGTTAACGTAGATAGGCCAATTTCCTGCTAGGTAACCTAGGCTGTCCAAGTGCCCGCTAGGTTACCTACATAGTCCAAGTGCACATTCCTTAACCTAGATAGTCCAAGTGCCCGCTGGTAACCTACATAGTCCAAGGGCCCTCTAGGTAACCTTGATAGTCCAAGTGCCTTCTAGTTAACCTACATAGTCCAAGTGCCCGCTAGGTAACATACATAGTACAAGTGCCCACTAGGTAACCTAAATAATCCAAATGCCCGCTAGGGAAACTACATAGTCCATGTGCCCGCTAGTTAACCAAGATAGTCCAAGTGCCCGCTAGTAAACCTAGATAGTCCAAGGGCCCGCTAGTTAATCTAGATAGTCTAAGTGCCCGTTAGTTAACCTACATAGTCCAAGTGCCCGTTAGGTAACCTAGATAGTCCAAAGGCCCGTCTGGAAACCCACATAGTCCAAGTGCCCACTAGAGAACTTACATAGTCCAAGGGCCCGCTAGGGAACCTACATAATCCAAGTGCCCGTTAGTTAACCTAGATAGTCCAAGTGCCCGCTTGGTAACCTAGATAGTCCAACAGCCCGCTAGGTAACCTACATACTCCAAGAACCCACTAGGTAACGTAGATAATTCAAGTGCCAGCTAGGTAACCTAGATAGTCCAAGTGCCCGCTAGTTAACCTAGATAGTCCAGGTGCCCGCTAGTTAACCAGGATCATCAAAGTGCCCTCTAGTTAACTTACGTAGTCCAAAGGCCTGCTAGTTAACCTACATAGAGCAATGGCCCACTAGTTAACCTTGATAGTCCAAGTGCCCGCTAGTTAACCTACAAAGTCCAAGTTCCCGCTAGGTAACCTAGACAGTCCAAGTGACCATTAGGTTACCTACATAGTCCAAGTGCCCGTTCGTTAACCTACATAGTCCAAGTGCCCGCTAGGTAACGTAGATAGCCCAAGTGCCCGCTAGGGAACATACATAGTCCAAGTGCCCGCTAGGTAACTTAGATAGTCCAAGTGCCCGCTAGTTAACCTACATAGTCCAAGTGCCTCCTAGGTAAACTACATAGTCCAAGCACCCACTAGGTAACCTAGACAGTCCAATTGCCCCCTAGTTAACCTAGACAGTCCAAGTACCCGATAGGGAACCTACACAGTCCAAGTGCTCGCTAGGCAACCTACATAGTCCAAGTGCCCGTTAGTTAACCTAGATAGTCAAATTGCCTGCTAGGTAACCTAAATAGTCCAAGTGCCCGCTAGGGAACCTACATAGTCCAAGTGCCCGCTAGGTAACCTAGATAGTCCAATTGCCCGTTCGTTAACGTAGATAGGCCAATATCCTGCTAGGTAACCTAGACAGTCCAAGTGCCCGCTAGGTTACCTACATAGTCCAAGTGCACATTCCTTAACCTAGATAGTCCAAGTGCCCGCTGGTAACCTACATAGTCCAAGGGCCCGCTAGGTAACCTTGATAGTCCAAGTGCCTTCTAGTTAACCTACATAGTCCAAGTGCCCGCTAGGTAACATACATAGTACAAGTGCCCACTAGGTAACCTAAATAATCCAAATGCCCGCTAGGGAAACTACATAGTCCATGTGCCCGCTAGTTAACCTAGATAGTCCAAGTGCCCGCTAGTAAACCTAGATAGTCCAAGGGCCCGCTAGTTAATCTAGATAGTCTAAGTGCCCGTTAGTTAACCTACATAGTCCAAGTGCCCGTTAGGTAACCTAGATAGTCCAAATGCCCGTCTGGAAACCCACATAGTCCAAGTGCCCACTAGAGAACTTACATAGTCCAAGGGCCCGCTAGGGAACCTACATAATCCAAGTGCCCGTTAGTTAACCTAGATAGTCCAAGTGCCCGCTTGGTAACCTAGATAGTCCAACAGCCCGCTAGGTAACCTACATACTCCAAGAACCCACTAGGTAACGTAGATAATTCAAGTGCCAGCTAGGTAACCTAGATAGTCCAAGTGCCCGCTAGGTAACCTACAAAATCTAAGTGCCCGCTAGGTTATCTATGTAGTCCAAATGCCCGTAGGGAATCTATATAGTCCAAGGGCCCGCTTGTTAACGTAGATAGTCCAAGTGCCGCTAGTTAATCTACATAGTCCAAGGGCCCGCTAGTTAACCTACATAGTCCAAGTACCCGCTAGTTAACCTAGATCGTCCAAGTGCCCGCTCGGTAACCTATATAGTCCAAGGGCCCACTAGTTAACCTACAGATTCCAAGGGCCCGCTAGGTAACCTACAAAATCTAAGTGCCCGCTAGGTTATCTATATAGTCCAAATGCCCGCTAGGGAACCTACATAGTCCAAGTGCCCGCTAGTTAACCTACATCGTCCAAGTGCCCGCTAGTTAACCAACATAGTCAATGGGCCCTCTAGTTAACCTACATAGTGCAAGAGCCCGCTAGTTAACATAGATCGTGCAAGTGTCTGCTAGTTAACCTACATAGTCCAAGTGCCAGTTAGCTAACCTAGTTAATCCAAGGGCCCGCTAGTTGACTTACATAGTCCAAGTGCCCGCTAGTTAACCTAGATAGTCCTAGTGCCCGTTAGTTAACCTAGAGTGTCCAAGTGCCCACTAGGGGACGTACTTAGTCCACGTGCCCGTTAGCTAACCTAGATAGTCCAAGTGCCCGCTAGTTAACATTGACCATGCAAGTGCCCTCTAGTTAACCTAGATCGTCCAAGTGTCCGCTAGTTAACCAACATAGTCCAAGGGCCCGCTAGTTAACCTAAGTAGTCCAAGGTCCGCTAGTTAACCTAGATACTCCAAGTGCTCGCAAGTTAACCTACATAGTACAAGGGCCCGCTAGTTGACCTAGATAGTCCAAGTGTCCGCTAGTTAACCTAGATAGTCCAAGTGCCCGCTAGGTAACCTAAGTAGTCCAAATGTTCGATAGGAATCCTACATACTCCAAGGGCCTGCTAGGTAACCTACATAGTCCAAGTGCCCGTTCGTTAACCTAGATAGTACAAGTGCCCGCTAGGTAACCTAGACTGTCCAAGTGCCCGCTAGGTTACCTACATATTACAAGTGCCCGTTCGTTAACCTAGATAGTCCAAGTGCCCGCTAGTTACCCTTGATCATCCAAGTGCCCGCTAGTTATCCTACATAGTCCAAGTGCCTGAGAGGGAACCTACATAGTCCAAGTGTCCGCAGAGGAACATACATAGTCCTAGTGCCCGCTAGGTAACCTAGATATTCCAAGTTCCTGTTAGCTAACCTAGATAATCCAAGTGCCCGCTAGGTAACCTACATAGTCCAAGTGCCCTTTCGTTAACCTAGATAGTCCAAGTGCCCGCTAGGTAACCTACATAGTCAAAGGGTCCGCTAGGTAACCTATATAGTCCAAGTGCCCGTTACCTAACCTAGATAGTCCAATTGCCCGCTATGCAACATACATAGTCCAAGTGCCCGCTAGTTAATCTACATATTCCAACTGCCCGCTAGGTAACCTAGATAGTCCAAGTGCCCGCTAGGGAACTTACATAGTCCAAATGCCCGCTAGGCAACCTAGATCGTCCAAGTGCCCGTTTTTTAACCTAGACAGCCAAGTGCCCGCTAGGTAACCTAGACAGTCCAAGTGTCTGCTAGGTAACCTACGAAGTCCAAATGCCTATTCGTTAACCTACATAGTCCAAGGGCCCACTAGTTAACCTAGATCGTCCAAGTGTCCTCTAGTTAACCTATATTTTCCAAGTGCCCGCTAGGGAACCTACATAGTCCTAGTGCCCGATAGGGAACCTACATAGTCCTAGGGCCCGCTAGTTAACCTAGATATTCCAAGTGCCCGCTAGTTAACCTAGATCGTCCAATGTCCGCTAGTTAACCTACATAGTCCAATTTCCCGTTAGGTAACCAGATAGTACTAGTGCCCGCAAGGTAACCTACATAGTACAAGTGCCCGCTAGGTAACCTAGATATTCCAAGTTCCTGTTAGCTAACCTAGATAACCCAAGTGGCCGCTAGGTAACCTACATAGTCCAAGTGCCCTTTCGTTAACCTAGATAGTCCAAGTGCCCGCTAGGTAACCTACATAGTCAAAGGGTCCGCTAGGTAACCTATATAGTCCAAGTGCCCGTTACCTAACCTAGATAGTCCAATTGCCCGCTATGCAAAATACATAGTCCAAGTGCCCGCTAGTTAATCTACATAGTCCAACTGCCCGCTAGGTAACCTAGATAGTCCAAGTGCCCGCTAGGTAACTTACATAGTCCAAATGCCTGCTAGGCAACCTAGATATTCCAAATGCCCGTTCGTTAACCAGATAGCCAAGTGCCCGCTAGGTAACCTAGACAGTTCAAGTGTCTGCTAGGTAACCTACATAGTCCAAATGCCCGTTCGTTAACCTACATAGTCCAAGGGCCCACTAGTTAACCTAGATCGTCCAAGTGTCCTCTAGTTAACCTACATAGTCCAAATGCACGCTAGTTAACCTACATAGTCCAAGTGCCGCTAGGTAACCTACAAGTGCAAGTGTCCCCTAGTTAACCTACATTGTCCAAGTGCCCGGTAGTTAACATAGATAGTCCAAGTGCCCGCTAGGGAACGTACATAGTCCAAGTGCCCGCTAGGTAACCTAGATAGTGCATGTGCCCGGTAGTTAACCTACATAGTCCATGTGCCCGCTAGGTAACCTAGATAGTCCAAGTGCCTGCTAGATAACCTACATAGTCCAAGTGCCCAGTAGTTAACTTACATAGTTCAAGTGCCCGCTCTGGAACCTACATGGTCCAAGTGCCTGCTAGGGAACCTGCATAGTTCAAGTGTCCGTAGGGAACATACAGAGTCCAAGTGCCCGCTAGGGAATCTACATAGTCCAAGGGCCCGCTAGTTAACTTACATAGTCCAAATACGCGCTAGTTAACCTTGATCGTCCAAGTGTGCGCTAGTAACCTACATAGTCCAAGGGCCCGCTAGTTAACCTATATTGTCCAAGTGCCCGCTAGGGAACCTACATAGTCCAAGTGCCCGATAGGGAACCTACATAGTCCTAGGGCCCGCTAGTTAACCTAGATATTCCAAGTGCCCGCTAGTTAACCTAGATCGTCCAAGTGTCCGCTAGTTAATCTACATAGTCCAATTTCCCGTTAGGCAACCTAGATAGTACAAGTGCCCGCAAGGTAACCTACATAGTCCTAGTGCCCGCTAGGTAACCTAGATATTCCAAGTTCCTGTTAGCTAACCTTGATAATCCAAGTGCCCGCTAAGTAACCTACATAGTCCAAGTGCCCTTTCGTTAACCTAGATAGTCCAAGTGCCCGCTAGGTAACCTACATAGTCAAAGGGTCCGCTAGGTAACCTATATAGTCCAAGTGCCCGTTACCTAACGTAGATAGTCCAATTGCCCGCTATGCAACATACATAGTCCAAGTGCCCGCTAGTTAATCTACATATTCCAACTGCCCGCTAGGTAAACTAGATAGTCCAAGTGCCCGCTAGGTAACTTACATAGTCCAAATTCCCGCTGGGCAACCTAGATAATCCAAGTGCCCGTTCTTTAACCTAGATAGCCAAGTGCCCGCTAGGTAACCTAGACAGTCCAAGTGTCTGCTAGGTAACCTACATAGTCCAAATGCCCGTTCGTTAACCTACATAGTCCAAGGGCCCACTAGTTAACCTAGATCGTCCAAGTGTCCTCTAGTTAACCTACATAGTCCAAATGCACACTAGTTAACCTACATAATCCAAGTGCCGCTAGGTAACCTACATAGTGCACTTGTCCCCTAGTTAACCTACATAATCCAAGTGCCCGGTAGTTAACATAGATAGTCCAAGTGCCCACTAGGGAACGTACATTGTCCAAGTGCCCACTAGGTAACCTAGATAGTGCATGTGCCCGGTAGTTAACCTACATAGTCCAAGTGCCCGCTAGGTAACCTAGATAGTCCAAGGGCCCGCTAGATAGCCTACATAGTCTAAGTGCCCGGTAGTTAACTTACATAGTCCAAGTGCCCACTAGGTAACCTACATAGTCCAAGTGCATGCTAGGGAATCTACAGAGTTCAAGTGTCCGTAGGGAACATACAGGGTCCAAGTGCCCGCTAGGGAATCTACATAGTCCAAGGGCCCGCTAGTTAACCTACATAGTCCAAATAAGCGCTAGTTAACCTAGATCGTCCAAGTGCGCGCTAGTTAATCTACATAGTCCACGGGCCCGCTAGTCAACCTATATAGTCCAAGTGCCCGCTGGGGAACCTACATAGTCCAAGTGCCCGATCGGGAACCTACATAGTCCTAGGGCCCGTTAGTTAACCTAGATATTCCACGTGCCTGTTAGTTAATCTATATCGTCCAAGTGTCCTCTAGTTAACCTACATAGTCCTAATGCACGCTAGTTAACCTACATAGTCCAAGTGCCGCTAGGTAACCTACATAGTACAAGTGTCCCCTAGTTAACCTACATAGTCCAAGTGCCCGGTAGTTAACATAGATAGTCCAAGTGCCCACTAGTTAACATAGATAGTCCAAGTGCCCGCTAGGGAACGTACATAGTCCAAGTGCCCGCTAGTTAACCTAGATAGTGCATGTGCCCGGTAGTTAACCTACATAGTCCAAGTGCCCGCTAGGTAACCTAGATAGTCCAAGTGCCCGCTAGTTAACCTACATAGTCCAAGAACCCGCTAGTTAGCGTAGATAGTCCCATGCCCGCTAGTTTACCTACATTGTCCAAGGGCCCACTAGTTAACTAAGATATTCCAAGTGCCCGCTAGTTAACCTACATAGTCACAGTGCTCTTACGGAACCTATATAGTACAAGTGCCCGCTAGGGAACCTACATAGTCAAGTTGCCCGCTAGTGAACCTGCATTGTACAAGTGCCCGCTAATCAACATAGATAGTCCAAGTGCCCGCTAGTTAACCTTGATCATCCAAGTGCCCGCTAGTTAACCTACATAGTCCAAGTGCCTGAGAGGGAACATACATAGTCCAAGTGCCCGCAGAGGAACCTACATAGTCCAAGTGCCCGCTAGTTAACCTAGATAGTCCAAGTGCCTGCTAGTTAACCTAGATAGTCCAGGTGCCCGCTAGTTAACCAGGATCATCAAAGTGCCCTCTAGTTAACTTACGTAGTCCAAAGGCCTGCTAGTTAACCTACATAGAGCAATGGCCCACTAGTTAACCTTGATAGTCCAAGTGCCCGCTAGTTAACCTTCAAAGTCCAAGTTCCCGCTAGGTAACCTAGACAGTCCAAGTGACCATTAGGTTACCTACATAGTCCAAGTGCCCGTTCGTTAACCTACATTGTCCAAGTGCCCGCTAGGTAACGTAGATAGCCCAAGTGCCCGCTAGGGAACATACATAGTCCAAGTGCCCGCTAGGTAACCTAGATAGTCCAAGTGCCCGCTAGTTAACCTAGATAGTCAAATTGCCTGCTAGGTAACCTAAATAGTCCAAGTGCCCGCTAGGGAACCTACATAGTCCAAGTGCCCGCTAGGTAACCTAGATAGTCCAATTGCCCGTTAGCTAACCTAGATAGTCAAAGTGTCCGCTAGTTAACCTACATAGTCCAAGTGCCCGTTCGTTAACGTAGATAGGCCAATTTCCTGCTAGGTAACCTAGGCTGTCCAAGTGCCCGCTAGGTTACATACATAGTCCAAGTGCACATTCCTTAACCTAGATAGTCCAAGTGCCCGCTGGTAACCTACATAGTCCAAGGGCCCTCTAGGTAACCTTGATAGTCCAAGTGCCTTCTAGTTAACCTACATAGTCCAAGTGCCCGCTAGGTAACATACATAGTACAAGTGCCCACTAGGTAACCTAAATAATCCAAATGCCCGCTAGGGAAACTACATAGTCCATGTGCCCGCTAGTTAACCTAGATAGTCCAAGTGCCCGCTAGTAAACCTAGATAGTCCAAGGGCCCGCTAGTTAATCTAGATAGTCTAAGTGCCCGTTAGTTAACCTACATAGTCCAAGTGCCCGTTAGGTAACCTAGATAGTCCAAAGGCCCGTCTGGAAACCCACATAGTCCAAGTGCCCACTAGAGAACTTACATAGTCCAAGGGCCCGCTAGGGAACCTACATAATCCAAGTGCCCGTTAGTTAACCTAGATAGTCCAAGTGCCCGCTTGGTAACCTAGATAGTCCAACAGCCCGCTAGGTAACCTACATACTCCAAGAACCCACTAGGTAACGTAGATAATTCAAGTGCCAGCTAGGTAACCTAGATAGTCCAAGTGCCCGCTAGTTAACCTAGATAGTCCAGGTGCCCGCTAGTTAACCAGGATCATCAAAGTGCCCTCTAGTTAACTTACGTAGTCCAAAGGCCTGCTAGTTAACCTACATAGAGCAATGGCCCACTAGTTAACCTTGATAGTCCAAGTGCCCGCTAGTTAACCTACAAAGTCCAAGTTCCCGCTAGGTAACCTAGACAGTCCAAGTGACCATTAGGTTACCTACATAGTCCAAGTGCCCGTTCGTTAACCTACATAGTCCAAGTGCCCGCTAGGTAACGTAGATAGCCCAAGTGCCCGCTAGGGAACATACATAGTCCAAGTGCCCGCTAGGTAACTTAGATAGTCCAAGTGCCCGCTAGTTAACCTACATAGTCCAAGTGCCTCCTAGGTAAACTACATAGTCCAAGCACCCACTAGGTAACCTAGACAGTCCAATTGCCCCCTAGTTAACCTAGACAGTCCAAGTACCCGATAGGGAACCTACACAGTCCAAGTGCTCGCTAGGGAACCTACATAGTCCAAGTGCTCGCTAGGCAACCTACATAGTCCAAGTGCCCGTTAGTTAACCTAGATAGTCAAATTGCCTGCTAGGTAACCTAAATAGTCCAAGTGCCCGCTAGGGAACCTACATAGTCCAAGTGCCCGCTAGGTAACCTAGATAGTCCAATTGCCCGTTCGTTAACGTAGATAGGCCAATATCCTGCTAGGTAACCTAGACAGTCCAAGTGCCCGCTAGGTTACCTACATAGTCCAAGTGCACATTCCTTAACCTAGATAGTCCAAGTGCCCGCTTGTAACCTACATAGTCCAAGGGCCCGCTAGGTAACCTTGATAGTCCAAGTGCCTTCTAGTTAACCTACATAGTCCAAGTGCCCGCTAGGTAACATACATAGTACAAGTGCCCACTAGGTAACCTAAATAATCCAAATGCCCGCTAGGGAAACTACATAGTCCATGTGCCCGCTAGTTAACCTAGATAGTCCAAGTGCCCGCTAGTAAACCTAGATAGTCCAAGGGCCCGCTAGTTAATCTAGATAGTCTAAGTGCCCGTTAGTTAACCTACATAGTCCAAGTGCCCGTTAGGTAACCTAGATAGTCCAAATGCCCGTCTGGAAACCCACATAGTCCAAGTGCCCACTAGAGAACTTACATAGTCCAAGGGCCCGCTAGGGAACCTACATAATCCAAGTGCCCGTTAGTTAACCTAGATAGTCCAAGTGCCCGCTTGGTAACCTAGATAGTCCAACAGCCCGCTAGGTAACCTACATACTCCAAGAACCCACTAGGTAACGTAGATAATTCAAGTGCCAGCTAGGTAACCTAGATAGTCCAAGTGCCCGCTAGGTAACCTACAAAATCTAAGTGCCCGCTAGGTTATCTATGTAGTCCAAATGCCCGTAGGGAATCTATATAGTCCAAGGGCCCGCTTGTTAACGTAGATAGTCCAAGTGCCGCTAGTTAATCTACATAGTCCAAGGGCCCGCTAGTTAACCTACATAGTCCAAGTACCCGCTAGTTAAACTAGATCGTCCAAGTGCCCGCTAGGTAACCTATATAGTCCAAGGGCCCACTAGTTAACCTACAGATTCCAAGGGCCCGCTAGGTAACCTACAAAATCTAAGTGCCCGCTAGGTTATCTGTATAGTCCAAATGCCCGCTAGGGAACCTACATAGTCCAAGTGCCCACTAGTTAACCTACATCGTCCAAGTGCCCGCTAGTTAACCAACATAGTCAATGGGCCCACTAGTTAACCTACATAGTGCAAGAGCCCGCTAGTTATCATAGATCGTGCAAGTGTCTGCTAGTTAACCTACATAGTCCAAGTGCCAGTTAGCTAACCTAGTTAATCCAAGGGCCCGCTAGTTGACTTACATAGTCCAAGTGCCCGCTAGTTAACCTAGATAGTCCTAGTGCCCGTTAGTTAACCTAGAGTGTCCAAGTGCCCACTAGGGGACGTACTTAGTCCAAGTGACCGTTAGCTAACCTAGATAGTCTAAGTGCCCGCTAGTTAACATTGACCATCCAAGTGCCCGCTAGTTAACCTAGATAGTCCAAGTGCATGCTAGTTAACCTAGATAGTCCAAGTGCCCTCTAGTTAACCTAGATCGTCCAAGTGTCCGCTAGTTAACCAACATAGTCCAAGGGCCCGCTAGTTAACCTAAGTAGTCCAAGGTCCGCTAGTTAACCTAGATACTCCAAGTGCTCGCAAGTTAACCTACATAGTACAAGGGCCCGCTAGTTGACCTAGATAGTCCAAGTGTCTGCTAGTTAACCTAGATAGTCCAAGTGCCCGCTAGGTAACCTAAGTAGTCCAAATGTTCGATAGGAATCCTACATACTCAAAGGGCCTGCTAGGTAACCTACATAGTCCAAGTGCCCGTTCGTTAACCTAGATAGTACAAGTGCCCGCTAGGTAACCTAGACTGTCCAAGTGCCCGCTAGGTTACCTACATATTACAAGTGCCCGTTCGTTAACCTAGATAGTCCAAGTGCCCGCTAGTTAACCTTGATCATCCAAGTGCCCGCTAGTTATCCTACATAGTCCAAGTGCCTGAGAGGGAACCTACATAGTCCAAGTGCCCGCAGAGGAACCTACATAGTCCAAGTGCCCGCTAGGTAACCTAGATATTCCAAGTTCCTGTTAGCTAACCTAGATAATCCAAGTGCCCGCTAGGTAACCTAAATAGTCCAGGTGCCCTTTCGTTAACCTAGATAGTCCAAGTGCCCGCTAGGTAACCCACATAGTCAAAGGGTCCGCTAGGTAACCTATATAGTCCAAGTGCCCGTTACCTAACCTAGATAGTCCAATTGCCCGCTATGCAACATACATAGTCCAATTGCCCGCTAGTTAATCTACATAGTCCAAATGCCCACTAGGTAACCTAGATAGTCCAAGGGCCCGCTAGGGAACTTACATAGTCCAAATGCCCGCTAGGCAACTTAGATAGTCCAAGTGCCCGTTCTTTAACCTAGACAGCCAAGTGCCCGCTAGGTAACCTAGACAGTCCAAGTGTCTGCTAGGTAACCTACATAGTCCAAATGCCTGTTCGTTAACCTACATAGTCCAAGGGCCCACTAGTTAACCTAGATTGTCCAAGTGTCCTCTAGTTAACCTATATTGTCCAAGTGCCCGCTAGGGAACCTACATATTGCAAGTGCCCGATAGGGAACCTACATAGTCCTAGGGCCCGCTAGTTAACCTAGATATTCCAAGTGCCCGCTAGTTAACCTAGATCGTCCAATGTCCGCTAGTTAACCTACATAGTCCAATTTCCCGTTAGGTAACCTAGATAGTACTAGTGCCCGCAAGGTAAACTACATAGTACAGGTGCCCGCTAGGTAACCTAGATATTCCAAGTTTCTGTTAGCTAACCTAGATAATCCAAGTGCCCGCTAGGTAACCTACATAGTCCAAGTGCCCTTTCGTTAACCTAGATAGTCCAAGTGCCCGCTAGGTAACCTACATAGTCAAAGGGTCTGCTAGGTAACCTATATAGTCCAAGTGCCCGTTACCTAACCTAGATAGTCCAATTGCCCGCTATGCAACATACATAGTCCAAGTGCCCGCTAGTTAATCTACATAGTCCAACTGCCGGCTAGGTAACCTAGATAGTCCAAGTGCCCGTTCTTTAACCTAGACAGCAAAGTGCCCGCTAAGTAACCTAGACAGTCCAAGTGTCTGCTAGGTAACCTACAAAGTCCAAATGCCTATTAGTTAACCTACATAGTCCAAGGGCCCACTAGTTAACCTAGATCGTCCAAGTGTCCTCTAGTTAACCTATATTGTCCAAGTGCCCGCTAGGGAACCTACATAGTCCAAGTGCCCGATAGGGAACCTACATAGTCCTAGGGCCCGCTAGTTAACCTAGATATTCCAAGTGCCCGCTAGTTAACATAGATCGTCCAATGTCCGCTAGTTAACCTACATAGTCCATTTTCCCGTCAGGTAACCAGATAGTACTAGTGCCCGCAAGGTTACCTACATAGTCCAAGTGCCCGCTAGTTAATCTACATAGTCCAACTGCCCGCTAGGTAACCTAGATAGTCCAAGTGGCCGCTAGGTAACTTACATAGTCCAAATGCCCGCTAGGCAACCTAGATAGTCCAAGTGCCCGTTCATTAACCTAGATAGCCAAGTGCCCGCTAGTAACCTAGACAGTCCAAGTGTCTGCTAGGTAACGTACATAGTCCAAATGCCCGTTCGTTAACCTACATATTCCAAGGGCCCACTAGTTAACCTAGATCGTCCAAGTGTCCTCTAGTTAACCTACATAGTCCAAATGCACGCTAGTTAACCTACATAGTCCAAGTGCCGCTAGGTAACCTACATAGTGTAAGTGTCCCCTAGTTAACCTACATAGTCCAAGTGCCCGGTAGTTAACATAGATAGTCCAAGTGCGCACTAGTTAACATAGATAGTCCAAGTGCCCGCTAGGTAACCTAGATAGTCCAAGGGCCCGCTAGTTAACCTACATAGTCCAAGTGCCCGGTAGTTAACTTACATAGTCCAAGTGCCCGCTCTGGAACCTACATAGTCCAAGTGCCTGCTAGGGAACCTACATAATTCAAGTATCCGTAGGGAAAATATAGAGTCCAATTGCCCGCTAGGGAATCTACATAGTCCAAGGGCTCGCTAGTTAACGTAGATAGTCCAAGTGCCGCTAGATAATCTACATAGTCCAAGGGCCCGCTAGTTAACCTACATAGTCCACGTACGCGCTAGTTAACCTAGATCGTCCAAGTGCGCGCTAGTTAACCTACATAGTCCAAGTGCCCTTTCGTTAACCTAGATAGTCCAAGTGCCCGCTAGGTATCCTACATAGTCAAAGGGTCTGCTAGGTAACCTATATAGTCCAAGTGCCCGTTACCTAACCTAGATAGTCCAATTGCCCGCTATGCAACATACATAGTCCAAGTGCCCGCTAGTTAATCTACATAGTCCAACTGCCCGCTAGGTAACCTAGATAGTCCAAGTGCCCGCTAGGGAACTTACATAGTCCAAATGCCCGCTAGGCAACTTAGATAGTCCAAGTGCCCGTTCTTTAACCTAGACAGCCAAGTGCCCGCTAGGTAACCTAGACAGTCCAAGTGTCTGCTAGGTAACCTACAAAGTCCAAATGCCTATTCGTTAACCTACATAGTCCAAGGGCCCACTAGTTAACCTAGATCGTCCAAGTGTCCTCTAGTTAACCTATATTGTCCAAGTGCCCGCTACGGAACCTACATAGTGCAAGTGCCCGATAGGGAACCTACATAGTCCTAGGGCCCGCTAGTTAACCTAGATATTCCAAGTGCCCGCTAGTTTACATAGATCGTCCAATGTCCGCTAGTTAACCTACATAGTCCATTTTCCCGTTAGGTAACCAGATAGTACTAGTGCCCGCAAGGTAACCTACATAGTCCAAGTGCCCGCTAGTTAATCTACATAGTCCAACTGCCCGCTAGGTAACCTAGATAGTCCAAGTGCCCGCTAGGTAACTTACATAGTCCAAATGCCCGCTAGGCAACCTAGATAGTCCAAGTGCCCGTTCATTAACCTAGATAGCCAAGTGCCCGCTAGTAACCTAGACAGTCCAAGTGTCTGCTAGGTAACGTACATAGTCCAAACGTTAACCTACATAGTCCAAGGGCCCACTAGTTAACCTAGATCGTCCAAGTGTCCTCTAGTTAACCTACATAGTCCAAATGCACGCTAGTTAACCTACATAGTCCAAGTGCCGCTAGGTAACCTACATAGTGTAAGTGTCCCCTAGTTAACCTACATAGTCCAAGTGCCCGGTAGTTAACATAGATAGTCCAAGTGCGCACTAGTTAACATAGATAGTCCAAGTGCCCGCTAGGGAACATACATAGTCCAAGTGCCCGCTAAGTAACCTAGATAGTGCATGTGCCCGGTAGTTAACCTACATAGTCCAAGTGCCCGGTAGTTAACTTACATAGTCCAAGTGCCCGCTCTGGAACCTACATATTCCAAGTGCCTGCTAGGGAACCTACATAATTCAAGTGTCCGTAGGGAACATATAGAGTCCAATTGCCCGCTAGGGAATCTACATTGTCCAAGGGCCCGCTAGTTAACGTAGATAGTCCAAGTGCCGCTAGATAATCTACATAGTCCAAGGGCCCGCTAGTTAACCTACATAGTCCACGTACGCGCTAATTAACCTAGATCGTCCAAGTGCGCGCTAGTTAACCTACATAGTCCAAGGGCCCGCTAGTTAACCTAGATCGTCCAATTGTCCGCTAGTTAACCTACATAGTCCACGGCCCGTTCGGTAACCTAGATAGTCCAAGAGCCCTTTAGGGAACCGAGATAGTCCAAGTGCCCGCTAGGGAACCTACATAGTCCAATTGCCCGCTCTGGAGCATACATAGTCCAAGTGCCCGTTAGTTAACCTAGATAATCCAAGTGCCCGCTAGTTAACCTAGATAGTCCAAGTGCCCGCTAGGTAACCTACATAGTCCAAGTGCCCGCTAGGTAACCTATATAGTGCAAATGCCCGTTAAGTAACCTACATAGTCCAAGTGCCCGCTAGTTAACCTAGATAGTCCAAGTGCCCGCTAGTTAACCTTGATAGTCCAAGTGCCTTCTAGTTAACCTAATTAGTCCAAGTGCCCGCTAGGTAACCTACATAGTCCAAGTGCCCACTAGGTAACCTAAATAATCCAAATGCCGGCTAGGGAAACTACATAGTCCAAGTGCCCGCTAGTTAACCTAGATAGTCCAAGTGCCCGCTAGTAAACCTAGATAGTCCAAGGACCCGCTAGTTAATCAAGATAGTCCAAGGGCCTTCTAGTTAACCTAGATAGTCCAAGTGCCCGCTAGGGGACATACATAGTTCAAGTGCTTGCTAGGTAACCTAGATAGTCCAAGGTCCTGCTAGTTAACCTTGATCATCCAAGTGCCCGCTAGTTAACCTACATAGTCCAATGCCCGATAGGGAACCTACATAGTCCATGTGCCCGCTGAGGAACCTACATAGTCCAATTACCCGATAGGGAACCTACATATTCCAAGTGCCCGTTAGGGAACCTAGATAGTCCAAATGCCGGTAGGGAACATATATAGTCCAAATGCCCGCTAGGGAACCTACATAGTCAAAGTGCCCGCTAGGGAACCTGCATTGTAAAAGTGCCCGCTAATTAACCTAGATAATCCAAGTGCCCACTAGTTAACCTAGATAGTCCAAATGCCCGCTAGTTAACCTTGATCATCCAAGTGCCCGCTAGTTAACCTACATAGTCCAAGTTCCTGATAGGGAACCTACATGGTCCAAGTGCCCGATAAGGAACCTACATATTCCAAGTGCCCGTTAGGGAACATAGATAGTCCAAGTGCCCGTAGGGAACCTACATAGTCCAAGTGCCCGCTAGGGAACCTACATAGTCAAAGTGCCCGCTAGGGAACCTGCATTGTGCAAGTGCCCGCTAGTTAACCTAGATAGTCCACGTGCCCACTAGTTAACTTACATAGTCCAAGGTCAGCTAGTTAACCAAGATAGTCGAAGTGCCCGCTAGTTAACCTACATGATCCAAGGTCAGCTAGTTAACCTAGATAGTCCAAGTGACCGCTAGTTAACCTACATAGTCCAAGAACCCGCTAGTTAGCCTAGATAGTCCAAGGGCCCGCTAGTTTACCTACATAGTCCAAGGGCCCGCTAGTTAACCTAGATATTCCAAGTGCCCGCTAGTTAACCTACATAGTCAAAGTGCCCTTAGGGAAACTATATAGTCCAAGTGCCCGCTAGGGAACCTATATAGTCAAATTGCCCGCTAGGGAACCTGCATTGTACAAGTGTCCGCTAATCAACCTAGATAGTCCATGTGCCCGCTAGTTAACCTAGATAGTCCAAGTGCCCGCTAGTTAACCTTGATCATCCAAGTGCCCGCTAGTTAACCTACATAGTCCAAGTGCATGAGAGCGAACCTACATAGTCCAAGTGCCCGCAGAGGAACCTACATAGTCCAAGTGCCCGCTAGGTAACCCAGATATTCCAAGTTCCTGTTAGCTAACCTAGATAATCCAAGTGGCCGCTAGGTAACCTACATAGTCCAAGTGTCCTTTCGTTAACCTAGATAGTCCAAGTGCCCGGTAGTTAACCTACATATTCCAAGTGCCCGATAGGGAACCTACATTGTCCTAGGGCCCACTAGCTAACCTAGATATTCCAAGTGCCCGCTAGTTAACCTAGATCGTCCAAGTGTCCGCTAGTTAATCTACATAGTCCAATTTCCCGTTAGGCAACCTAGATAGTACAAGTGCCCGCAAGGTAACCTACATAGTCCAAGTGCCCGCTAGGTAACCTAGATATTCCAAGTTCCTGTTAGCTAACCTAGATAATCCAAGTGGCCGCTAGGTAACCTACATAGTCCAAGTGCCCTTTCGTTAACCTAGATTGTCCAAGTGCCCGGTAGTTAACCTACATAGTCCAAGTGTCCGCTAGGTAACCTAGATAGTCCAAGTGCCCGCTAGATAACCTACATAGTCCAAGTGCCCGGTAGTTAACTTACATAGTTCAAGTGCCCGCTCTTTAACCTACATAGTCCAAGTGCCTGCTAGGGAACCTACATAGTTCAAGTGTCCGTAGGGAACATACAGAGTCCAAGTGCCCGCTAGGGAATCTACATAGTCCAAGGGCCCGATAGTTAACTTACATAGTCCAAATACGCGCTAGTTAACCTTGATTGTCCAAGTGTGCGCTAGTAACCTACATAGTCCAAGGGCCCGATAGGGAACCTACATAGTCCTAGGGCCCGCAAGTTAACCTAGATATTCCAAGTGCCCCCTAGTTAACCTAGATCGTCCAAGTGTCCGCTAGTTAATCTACATAGTCCAATTTCCCGTTAGGTAACCTAGATAGTACAAGTGCCCGCAAGGTAACCTACATAGTCCAAGTGCCCGCTAGGTAACCTAGATATTCCAAGTTCCTGTTAGCTAACCTAAATAATCCAAGTGCCCGCTAGGTAACCTACATAGTCCAAGTGCCCTTTCGTTAACCTAGATAGTCCAAGTGCCCGCTAGGTAACCTACATAGTCAAAGGGTCCGCTAGGTAACCTAAATAGTCCAAGTGCCCGTTACCTAACGTAGATAGTCCAATTGCCCGCTATGCAACATACATAGTCCAAGTATCCGCTAGTTAATCTACATATTCGAACTGCCCGCTAGGTAAACTAGATAGTCCAAGTGCCCGCTAGGTAACTTACATAGTCCAAGGTCCACTAGTTAACCTAGATAGTCCAAGTGCACGCTAGTTAACCTACATAGTACAAGGGCCCGCTAGTTGACCTAGATAGTCCAAGTTCCCGCTAGTTAACCTAGATAGTCAAAGTGCCCGCTAGTTAACCTAAGTAGTACAAATGTCCGATAGGGATCCTACATAGTCCAAGTGCCCGCTAGTTAACCTACATAGTCCAAGTCCCCGCTAGGTAACCTAGACAGTCCAAGTGACCATTATGTTACCTACATAGTCCAAGTGCACGCTAGGTAACCTAGATAGTCCAAGTGCCCGCTAGTTAACCTACATAGTCCAAGTGCCTGCTAGGTAAACTACATAGTCCAAGGGCCCACTAGGTAACCTAGACAGTCCAATTGCCCGCTAGTTAACCTAGACAGTCCAAGTGCCCGCTGGGAACCTACATAGTCCAAGTGCTCGCTATGCAACCTACATAGTCCAAGTGCCCGTTAGTTAACCTAGATAGTCAAAGTGCCTGCTAGGTAACCTAAATATTCCAAGTGCCCGCTAGGGAACCTACATAGTCCAAGTGCCCGCTAGGTAACCTAGATAGTCCAATTGCCCGTTAGCTAACCTAGATAGTCGAAGTGTCCGCTAGTCAACCTACATAGTCCAAATAAGCGCTAGTTAACCTAGATCGTCCAAGTGCGTGCTAGTTAACCTACATAGTCCAAGGGCCCGCTAAGGAACCTACATAGTCCAAGTGCCCGATAGGGAACCTACATAGTCCTAGGGCCCGCTAGTTAACCTAGATATTCCAAGTGCCCGCTAGTTAACCTAGATCGTCCAAGTGTCCTCTAGTTAACCTACATAGTCCAAATGCACGCTACTTAACCTACATAGTCCAAGTGCCGCTAGGTAACCTACATAGTGCAAGTGTCCCCTAGTTAACCTACATAGTCCAAGTGCCCGCTAGTTAACATAGATAGTCCAAGTGCCCACTAGTTAACATAGATAGTCCAAGTGCCCGATACGGAACCTACATTGTCCAATTGCCCGGTAGTTAACATAGATAGTCCAAGTGCCCACTAGGGAACCTACATAGTCCAAGTCCCCACTAGGTAACCTAGATAGTGCATGTGCCCTGTAGTTAACCTACATATTCCAAGTGCCCGCTAGGTAACATAGATAGTCCAAGGGCCCGCTAGTTAACCTACGTAGTCCAAGTGCCCGGTAGTTAACTTACATAGTCCTAGTGCCCGCTCTGGAACCTACATAGTCCAAGTGCCTGCTAGGGAACCTACATAGTTCAAGTGTCCGTAGGGAACATACAGAGTCCAAGTGCCCGCTAGGGAATTTACATAGTCCAAGGGCCCCCTAGTTAACGTAGATAGTCTAAGTGCCGCTAGATAATCTACATAATCCAAGGGCCCGCTTGTTAACCTACATAGTCCAAGAACGCTCTACTTAACCTAGATCGTCCAAGTGCGCGCTAGTTAACCTACATAGTCCAAGTGCCCGCTAGTTAACCTAGATAGTCCAAGTGCCCGCTAGTTAACCTAGATAGTCCAGGTGCCCGCTAGTTAACCAGGATCATCAAAGTGCCCTCTAGTTAACTTACGTAGTCCAAAAGCCTGCTAGTTAACCTACATAGAGCAATGGCCCACTAGTTAACCTTGATAGTCCAAGTGCCCGCTAGTTAACCTACATAGTCCAAGTGCCCGCTAGGTAACGTAGATAGCCCAAGTGCCCGCTAGGGAACATACATAGTCCAAGTGCCCGCTAGGTAACCTAGATAGTCCAAGTGCCCGCTAGTTAACCTACATAGTCCAAGTGCCTCCTAGGTAAACTACATAGTCCAAGCACCCACTAGGTAACCTAGACAGTCCAATTGCCCCCTAGTTAACCTAGACAGTCCAAGTACCCGATAGGGAACCTACATAGTCCAAGTGCTCGCAAGGGAACCTACATAGTCCAAGTGCTCGCTAGGCAACCTACATAGTCCAAGTGCCCGTTAGTTAACCTAGATAGTCAAATTGCCTTCTAGGTAACCTAAATAGTCCAAGTGCCCGCTAGGGAACCTACATAGTCCAAGTGCCCGCTAGGTAACCTAGATAGTCCAATTGCCCGTTAGCTAACCTAGATAGTCGAAGTGTCCGCTAGTTAACCTACATAGTCCAAGTGCCCGTTCGTTAACATAGATAGGCCAATTGCCTGCTAGGTAACCTAGACAGTCCAAGTGCCCGCTAGGTTACCTACATAGTCCAAGTGCACATTCCTTAACCTAGATCGTCTAAGTGCCCGCTGGTAACCTACATAGTCCAAGGGCCCGCTAGGTAACTTTGATAGTCCAAGTGCCTTCTAGTTAACCTACATAGTCCAAGTGCCCGCTAGGTAACATACATAGTCCAAGTGCCCACTAGGTAACCTAAATAATCCAAATGCCCGCTAGGGAAACTACATAGTCCATGTGCCCGCTAGTTAACCTAGATAGTCCAAGTGCTCGCTAGTAAACCTAGATAGTCCAAGGGCCCGCTAGTTAATCTAGATAGTCTAAGTGCCCGCTAGTTAACCTAGATAGTCCAAGTGCCCGCTAGGGAACCTACATAGTCCAAGTGCCCGTTAGGTAACCTAGATAGTCCAAATGCCCGTCTGGAAACCCACATAGTCCAAGTGCCCACTAGAGAACTTACATAGTCCAAGGCCCCGCTAGGGAACCTACATAATCCAAGTGCCCGTTAGTTAACCTAGATAGTCCAAGTGCCCGCTTGGTAACCTAGATAGTCCAACAGCCCGCTAGGTAACCTACATACTCCAAGAACCCACTAGGTAACGTAGATAATTCAAGTGCCAGCTAGGTAACCTAGATAGTCCAAGTGCCCGCTAGGTAACCTACATAGTCCAAGTGCCCGTTCGTTAACCTAGATAGAACAAGTGCCCGCTAGGTAACCTAGACTGTCCAAGTGCCCGCTAGGTTACCTACATATTACAAGTGCCCGTTCGTTAACCTAGATAGTCCAAGTGCCCGCTAGGAAATCTACATAGTCCAAGGGCCCGCTAGGTAACCTAGATAGTCCAAGTGCCCGCTAGGTAACCTAGAGTCCAAGTACTTGCTAGTTAACCTACATAGTCCAAGTGCCCACTATGTAACCTAGATAGTCAAAGTGCCCGTTAGGTAACCTAGATAGTCCAAGTGCGCGCTAAGGTATGTACATAGTCCAAGTGCCTGCTAGGAAACCTAGATACCCAAGTGCCCGCTATTTAAAATACATAGTCAAATTGCCCGCCAGATAACCTAAGTAGTACAAATGTCTGATAGGGATCCTACATAGTCTAAGTGCCCGCTAGGTAACCTACATAGTCCAAGTGCCCATTCGTTAATCTAGATAGTCAAAGTGCCCGCTAGGTAACGTAGACAGTCCAAGTGCCCGCTAGCTTACCTACATAGTCCAAGTGCCCGTTCGTTAACCTAGATAGTCCAAGTGCCCGCTAGGTTACCTAGACAGTCCAAGTGCCCGCTAGTTAACCTACATAGTCCAAGTGCCCCATAGGGAACCTACATAATCCAAGTGCCCGCTAGGGAACCTACATAGTCCAAGTGCCTGCTAGGCAACCTACATAGTTCAAGTGCCCGTTAGTTAACCTAGATAGTCAAAGTGCCTGCTAGTTATACTAGATAGTCCAAGTGCCCGCTAGGTAACCTACATAGTCCAAGTTCCCGCTTGGTAACCTTAATAGTCCAAATGCCTGCTAGGTAAACTACATAGTCCAAGTGCCCGTTAGTTAACCTAGATATTCCAAGTGCCTGCAAGTAAACCTACATAATCCATGGGCCCGCTAGTTAACCTACATGGTGCAAGGGCCCAATAGTTAACCTACATAGTCCACGTGCCCGCTAGGTAGCAGAGATTGTCCAAGTGCCCGCCAGGGATTCTTCATAATCCAAGTGCCCGCTAGTTAACCTAGATAGTCCTAGTTTCCGTTAGTTAACCTAGATAGTCCAAGTGCCCACTAGGGGACGTACATAGTCCAAGTGCCCGCTAGTTAACCTACATAGTCCAAGGTCCACTAGTTAACCTAGATAGTCCAAGTGCCCGCTAGTTAACCTAAATAGTACAAGGGCCCGCTAGTTGACCTAGATAGTCAAGTGCCCGCTAGTTAACCTAAGTAGTACAAATGTCCGATAGGGATCCTACATAGTCCATGTGCCCGCTAGTTAACCTACATAGTCCACGTCCCCGCTAGGTAACCTAGACAGTCCAAGTGACCATTATGTTACCTACACAGTCCAAGTGCCCGCTAGGTAACCTAGATAGTCCAAGTGCCCGCTAGTTAACCTACATAGTCCAAGTGCCTGCTAGGTAAACTACATAGTCCAAGTGCCCACTAGGTAACCTTGACAGTCCAATTACCTGCTAGTTAACCTAGACAGTCCAAGTACCCGATAGGGAACCTACATAGTCCATGTGCCCGCTGGGAACCTACATAGTCCAAGTGCCCGTTAGTTAACCTAGATAGTCAAAGTGCCTGCTAGGTAACCTAAATAGTCCAAGTGCCCTCTAGGGAACCTACATAGTCCAAGTGCCCGCTAGATAACCTAGATAGTCCAATTGCCCGTGAGCTAACCTAGATAGTCAAAGTGTCCGCTTGTTAACCTACATAGTCCAAGTGCCCGTTCGTTAACCTAGATAGTCCAAGTGCCCGCTAGGTAACCTAAGTAGTCCAAATGTCCGATAGGGATCCTACATAGTCCAAGTGCCCGCTAGGTAACCTACATAGTCCAAGTGCCCGTTCGTTAACCTAGATAGGCCAAGTGCCCGCTAGGTAACCTAGACAGTCCAAGTGCCCGCTAGGTTAGCTACATAGTCCAAGTGCACGTTCGTTAACCTAGATAGTCCAAGTGCCCGCTGGAAACCTACATAGTTCAAGGGCCCGCTAGGTAACCTTGATAGTCCAAGTGCCTTCTAGTTAACCTACATAGTCCAAGTGCCCGCTAGGTAACCTACATAGTCCAAGTGCCCACTAGGTAACCTAAATAATCCAAATGCCTGCTAGGGAAACTACATAGTCCAAGTGCCCGCTAGTTAACTTAGATAGTCCAAGTGCCCGCTAGTAAACCTAGATAGTCCAAGGGCCCGCTAGTTAACCTACATAGTCCAAGGGCCCTCTAGTTAACCTAGATAGTCCATGTGTCTGCTAGGGGACGTACATAGTCCAAGTGCTCGCTAGGCAACCTACATAATTCAAGTGCCCGTTAGTTAACCTAGATAGTCAAAGTGCCTGCTAGGTAACCTAAATAGTCCAAGTGCCCGCTAGGTTACCTACATAGTCCAAGTGCACGTTCGTTAACCTAGATAGTCCAAGTGCCCGCTGGTAACCTACATAGTCCAAGTGCCCGCTAGGTAACCTAGATAATCCAATTGCCCGTTAGCTAACCTAGATAGTAGAAGTGTCCGCTAGTTAACCTACATAGTCCAAGTGCCCATTCGTTAACCTAGATAGGCCAAGTGCCCGCTAGGTAACCTAGACAGTCCTAGTGCCTGCTAGTTTACCTACATAGTCCAAGTGCACGTTCGTTAACCTAGATAGTCCAAGTGCCCGCTGGTAACCTACATAGTCCAAGGGCCCACTAGGTAACCTTGATAGTCCAAGTGCCTTCTAGTTAACCTACATTGTCCAAGTGCCCGCTAGGTAACCTACATAGTCCAAGTGCCCACTAGGTAACCTAAATAATCCAAATGCCCGCTAGGGAAACTACATAGTCCAAGTGCCCGTTAGTTGACGTAGATAGTCCAAGTGCCGGCTAGGAAACCTTGATAGTCCAAGTTCCCGCTAGTTAACCTACATAGTCAAATTGGCCGCTAGTTAACCTAAGTAGTACAAATATCTGATAGGGATCCTACATAGTCCAAGTGCCCGCTAGGTAACCTACATATTCCAAGTGCCCATTCGTTAACCTAGATAGTCAAAGTGCCCGCTAGGTAACCTAGACAGTCCAAGTGCCCGCTAGCTTACCTACATAGTCCAAGTGCCCATTCGTTAACCTAGATAGTCCAAGTGCCCGCTAGGTTACCTAGACAGTCCAAGTGCCCGCTAGTTAACCTACATAGTCCAAGTGCCCACTATGTAACCTTGATAGTCAAAGTGCCCGTTAGGTAACCTAGCTAGTCCAAGTGCCCGCTAGGTAACTTATATTGTTCAAGTTCCCGCTAGGTAACCTAGATACTCAAAGTGCCCGTTACCTAACCTAGATAGTCCAAGTGCCCGCTAAGCAACCTACATAGTCCAATTTCCCGTTCATTAACCTAGAATTCCAAGTGCTCGCTAGTTAACCTAGATAGTCCAAGGGCCCGTTAGTTAACCTAGATAGTCCAATTGCCCACTAGGGGACGTACATAGTCCAAGTGCCCGCTAGGTAACCTAGATAGTCCAAGTGCGCGCTAGGGTATGTACATAGTCCAAGTGCCTGCTAGGAAACCTAGATAGCCCAAGTGCCCGCTATTTAACCTACATAGTCAAATTGCCCGCTAGATAACCTAAGTAGTACAAATGTCTGATAGGGATCCTACATAGTCCAAGTGCCCGCTAGGTAACCTACATAGTCCAAGTCCCCATTCGTTAACCTAGATAGTCAAAGTGCCCGCTAGGTAACGTAGACAGTCCAAGTGCCCGCTAGCTTACCTACATAGTCCAAGTGCCCGTTCGTTAACCTAGATAGTACAAGTGCCCGCTAGGTTACCTAGAAAGTCCAAGTGCCCGCTAGTTAACCTACATAGTCCAAGTGCCCGATAGGAAACCTACATAATCCAAGTGCCAGATAGGGAACCTACATAATCCAAGTGCCCGCTAGGGAACCTACATAGTCCAAGTGTCTGCTAGGCAACCTACATAGTCCAAGTGCCCGTTAGTAAACCTAGATAGTCAAAGTGCCTGCTAGTTAAACTAGATAGTCCAAGTGCCCGCTAGGTAACCTACATAGTCCAAGTTCCCGCTTGGTAACCTTAATAGTCCAAAAGCCTGCTAGGGAAACTACATAGTCCAAGTGCCCGCTAGTTAACCTAGATAGTCCAAGTGCCTGCTAGAAAACCTACATAATCCATGGGCCCGCTAGTTAACCTACATGGTGCAAGGGCCCGCTAGTTAACCTACATAGTCCACGTGCCCGCTAGGTAACCTAGATAGTTCAAGTGCCCGCTGGTAACCTCCATAGTCCAAGGGCCCACTAGGTAACCTTGATAGTCCAAGTGCCTTCTAGTTAACCTACATTGTCCAAGTGCCCGCTAGGTAACCTACATAGTCCAAGTGCCCACTAGGTAACCTAAATAATCCAAATGCCCGCTAGGGAAACTACATAGTCCAAGTGCCCGTTAGTTGACGTAGATAGTCCAAGTGCCTGCTAGGAAACCTTGATAGTCCAAGTGCCCGCTAGTTAACCTACATAGTCAAATTGGCCGCTAGTTAACCTAAGTAGTACAAATGTCTGATAGGGATCCTACATAGTCCAAGTGCCCGCTAGGTAATCTACATAGTCCAAGTGCCCATTCGTTAACCTAGATAGTCAAAGTGCCCGCTAGGTAACCTAGACAGTCCAAGTGCCCGCTAGTTAACCTACATAGTCCAAGTACCCGCTAGTTAACCTAGATCGTCCAAGTGCCCGCTAGGTAACCTATATAATCCAAGGGCCCACTAGTTAACCTAGATAGTCCAAGTGCCCGCTAGTTAACCTACATAGTACAAGGGCCCGCTAGTTGACCTACATAGTCCAAGTTCCCGCTAGTTAACCTAGATAGTCAAAGTGCCCGCTAGTTAACCTAAGTAGTACAAATGTCCGATAGGGATCCTACATAGTCCTAGTGCCCGCTAGGTAACCTACATAGTCCAAGTTCCCGCTTGGTAACCTTAATAGTCCAAATGCCTGCTAGGGAAACTACATAGTCCAAGTGCCCGCTAGTTAACCTAGAGAGTCCAAGTGCCTGATAGTAAACCTACATAATCCATGGGCCCGCTAGTTAACCTACATAGTCCAAGTACCCGCTAGTTAACCTAGATCGTCCAAGTGCCCGCTAGGTAACCTATATAATCCAAGGGCCCACTAGTTAACCTACATAGTCCAAGGGCCCGCTAGGTAACCTACAAAGTCTAAGTGCCCGCTAGGTTATCTATATAGTCCAAATGCCCGCTAGGGAACCTACATAGTCCAAGTGCCCGCTAGGGGACGTACATAGTCCAAGTGCCCGCTAGTTAACCTACATAGTCCAAGGTCCACTAGTTAACCTAGATAGTCCAAGTGCCCGCTAGTTAACCTACATAGTACAAGGGCCAGCTAGTTGACCTAGATAGTCCAAGTTCCCGCTAGTTAACCTAGATAGTCAAAGTGCCCGCTAGTTAACCTAAGTAGTACAAATGTCCGATAGGGATCCTACATAGTCCAAGTGCCCGCTAGTTAACCTACATAGTCCAAGTCCCCGCTAGATAACCTAGACAGTCCAAGTGACCATTATGTTACCTACATAGTCCAAGTGCCCGCTATGTAACCTAGTTAGTCCATGTGCCCGCTAGTTAACCTACTTAGTCCAAGTGCCCACTAGGTAACCTAGACAGTTCAATTACCCGCTAGTTAACCTAGACAGTCCAAGTACCCGATAGGGAACCTACATAGTCCATGTGCCCGCTGGGAACATACATAGTCCAAGTGCCCACTAGGCAACCTACATAGTCCAAGTGCCCGTTAGTTAACCTAGATAGTCAAAGTGCCTGTTAGGTAACCTACATAGTCCAAGTGCCCGCTAGGGAACCTACATAGTTCAAGTGCCCGCTAGGTAACCTAGATAGTCCAATTGCCCGTGAGCTAACCTAGATAGTCGAAGTGTCCGCTTGTTAACCTACATAGTCCAAGTGCCCGTTCATTAACCTAGATAGTCCAAGTGCCCGCTAGGTAACCTACATAGTCCAAGTGCCCGTTCGTTAACCTAGATAGGCCAAGTGCCCGCTAGTTAACCTAGACAGTCCAAGTGCCCGCTAGGTTACCTAAATAGTCCAAGTGCACGTTCGTTAACCTAGATAGTCCAAGTGCCCGCTGGTAACCTACATAGTTCAAGGGCCCGCTAGGTAACCTTGATAGTCCAAGTGCCTTCTAGTTAACCTACATAGTCCAAGTGCCCGCTAGGGAAACTACATAGTCCAAGTCCCCGCTAGTTAACTTAGATAGTCCAAGTGCCCGCTAGTTAACTTAGATAGTCCAAGTGCCCGCTAGTTAACCTAGATCGTCCAAGTGCCCGCTAGTTAACCTAGATAATCCAAGTGCCCGATAGTTAACCTACATAGTCCAAGTGCCCGCTAGTTAACCTACATAGTCCAAGTCCCCGCTAGGTAACCTAGACAGTCCAAGTGACCATTATGTTACCTACATAGTCCAAGTGCACGCTAGGTAACCTAGATAGTCCAAGTGCCCGCTAGTTAACCTACATAGTCCAAGTGACTGCTAGGTAAACTACATAGTCCAAGGGCCCACTAGGTAACCTAGACAGTCCAATTGCCCGCTAGTTAACCTAGACAGTCCAAGTGCCCGCTGGGAACCTACATAGTCCAAGTGCTCGCTAGGCAACCTACATAGTCCAAGTGCCCGTTAGTTAACCTAGATAGTCAAAGTGCCTGCTAGGTAACCTAAATAGTCCAAGTGCCCGTTAGTTAACCTAGATAGTCCAAGTGCCCGCTAGGTAACCTAGATAGTCCAATTGCCCGTTAGCTAACCTAGATAGTCGAAGTGTCCGCTAGTTAACCTACATAGTCCAAGTGCCCGTTCGTTAACCTAGATAGTCCAAGTGCCCTCTAGGTAACCTAAGTAGTCCAAATGTCCGATAGGGATCCTACATAGTCCAAGTGCCCGCTAGGTAACCTACATAGTCCAAGTGCCCGTTCATTAACCTAGATAGGCCAAGTGCCCGCTAGGTAACCTAGACAGTCCACGCGCCCGCTAGCTTACCTACATAGTCCAAGTGCACGTTCGTTAACCTAGATAGTCCAACTGCCCGCTGGTAACCTACATAGTCCAAGGACCCGCTAGGTAACCTTGATAGTCCAAGTGCCTTCTAGTTAACCTACATAGTCCAAGTGCCCGCTAGGTAACCTACATATTCCAAGTGCCCACTAGGTAACCTAAATAATCCAATTGCCCGCTAGGGAAACTACCTAGTCCAAGTGCCCGCTAGTTAACCTAGATAGTCCAAGTGCCCGCTAGTAATCCTAGATATTCCAAGGGCCCGCTCGTTAATCTAGATAGTCCAAGTGCCCGCTAGTTAACCTAGATAGTCCAAGTACCCGCTAGTTAACCTAGATAATCCATGGGCCCGCTAGTTAATCTACATAGTCCCAGTGCCCGCTATTTAACCTAGATAGTCCAAGTGCCCGCTAGTTAACCTAGATAATCCAAGTGCCCGATAGGTAACCTACATAGTCCAAGGACACTCTAGTTAACCTAGATAGTCCAAGTGCCCTCTACTTAACCTAGATAGTCCATGTGCCCGCTAGGGGACGTACATAGTCCAAGTGCTCACCTAGCAACCTACATAGTCCAAGTGCCCGTTAGTTAACCTAGATAGTCAAAGTGCCTGCTAGGTAACCTAAATAGTCCAAGTGCCCGCTACGTTACCTACATAGTCCAACTGCACGTTCGTTAACCTAGAGAGTCCAAGTGCCCGCTGTTAACCCACATAGTCCAAGGGCCCACTAGGTAACCTTGATAGTTCAAGTGCCTTCTATTTAACCTACATTGTCCAAGTGCCCGCTAGGTAACCTACATAGACCAAGTGCCCACTAGGTAACCTAAATAATCCAATGCCCGGTAGGGAAACTACATAGTCCAAGTGCCCGTTAGTTGACCTAGATAGTCCAAGTGCCGGCTAGGAAACCTTTATAGTCCAAGTGCCCGCTAGTTAACCTACATCGTCCAAGGGCCCGCTAGTTAACCTACATATTCCAAGGTCCGCTAGTTAACCTATATAGTCCAAGTTCCCGCTAGTTAACCTACATAGTACAAAGGCCCGCTAGTTGACCTAGATAGTCCAAGTGCCCGCTAGTTAACCTAGATAGTCCAAGTGCCCGCTAGTTAACCTAAGATGTCCAAATATCCGATAGGCATCCTATATAGTCCAAGTGCCCACTAGGTAACCTACATAGTCCAAGTGCCCGTTCCTTAACCTAGATAGTCAAAGTGCCCGCTAGGT
Source organism: Tenrec ecaudatus (assembly GCF_050624435.1). Lineage (NCBI taxonomy): Eukaryota > Metazoa > Chordata > Mammalia > Afrosoricida > Tenrecidae > Tenrec > Tenrec ecaudatus. The sequence continues at coordinate 504,390 of NW_027459703.1, read as the reverse complement.
TACCTAGACAGTCCACGTGCCCGCTAGGTTACCTACATAGTCCAAGTGCCCGTTCGTTAACCTAGATAGTCCAAGTGCCCGCTAGGTTACCTAGACAGTCCAAGTGCCCACTAGTTAACCTACATAGTCCAATTGCCCGATAGGGAACCCACATAATCCAAGTGCCCGATAGGGAACCTACATAATCCAAGTGCCCGCTAGGTAACCTACATAGTCCAAGTGCCCGCCAGGCAACTTACATAGTCCAAGTGCCCCTTAGTTAACCTAGATAGTCCAAGTGCCCACTAGGGGACGTACATAGTCCAAGTGCCCGCTAGGTAACCTACATAGTCCAAGACCCCGATGGTAACCTAAATAGTCCAAATGCTCGCTAGGGAAACTACATAGTCCAAGTGCCTGTTAGTTAACCTACATAGTCTAAATGCACGCTAGTTAACCTACATAGTCCAAGTTCCGCTTGGTAACCTACATAGTGCACGTGTCCCCTAGTTAACCTACATAGTCCAAGTGCCCGGTAGTTAACATAGATAGTCCAAGTGCCCACTAGTTAACATAGATAGTCCAAGTGCCCGCTAGGGAACGTACATAGTCCAAGTGCCCGCTAGGTAACCTAGACAGTGCATGTGCCCGGTAGTTAACCTACATAGTCCAAGTGCCCGCTAGGTAACCTAGATAGTCCAAGGGCCCGCTAGTTAACCTACATAGTCCAAGTGCCCGGTAGTTAACTTACATAGTCCAAGTGCCCCCTCTGGAACCAACATAGTCCAAGTGCCTGCTAGGGAACCTACATAGTTCAAGTGTCCGTAGGGAACATATAGAGTCCAAGTGCCCGCTAGGGTATCTACATAGTCCAAGGGCCCGCTAGTTAACGTAGATAGTCCAAGTGCCGCTAGATAATCTACATAGTCCAAGGGCCCGCTAGTTAACCTACATAGTCCAAGTACGCGCTACTTAACCTAGATTGTCTAAGTGCGCGCTAGTTAACATACATAGTCCAAGTGCCCGCTAGTTAACCTAGATAGTCCAAGTCCCGCTACTTAACCTAGATAGTCCAGGTGCCCGCTAGTTAACTAGGATCATCAAAGTGCCCTCTAGTTAACTTACATAGTCCAAAGGCCTGCTAGTTAACCTACATACAGCAAGGGCCCACTAGTTAACCTTGATAGTCGAAGTGTCCGCTAGTTAACCTACATAGTCCAAGTGCCAGTTCATTAACGTAGATAGGCCAAGTGCCTGCTAGGTAACCAAGACAGTCCAATGCCCGCTAGGTTACCTACATAGTCCAAGTGCACATTCCTTAACCTAGATAGTCCAAGTGCCCGCTGGTAACTTACATAGTCCTAGGGCCCGCTAGGTAACCTTGATAGTCCAATTGCCTTCTAGTTAACCTACATAGTCCAAGTGCCGGCTAGGTAACATACATAGTCCAAGTGCCCACTAGGTAACCTAAATAATCCAAATGCCCGCTAGGGAAACTACATAGTCCAAGTGCCCGCTAGTAAACCTAGATAGTCCAAGGGCCCGCTAGTTAATCTAGATAATCTAAGTGCCCGCTAGTTAACCTAGATAGTCCAAGTGCCCGCTAGGGAACCTACATAGTCCAAGTGCCCGTTAGGTAACCTAGATAGTCAAAATGCCCGTCAGGAAACCCACATAGTCCAAGTGCCCGCTAGAGAACTTACATATTCCAAGGGCCTGCTAGGGAACCTACATAATCCAAGTGCCCGTTAGTTAACCTAGATAGTCCAAGTGCCCGCTTGGTAACCTAGATAGTCCAACAGCCCCCTAGGTAACCTATATAGTCCAAGGGCCCACTAGTTAACCTACATAGTCAAAGGGCCCGCTAGGTAACCTACAAAGTCTAAGTGCCCGCTAGGTTATCTGTATAGTCCAAATGCCCGCTAGGGAACCTACATAGTGCAAGTGCCCGCTAGTTAACCTACATCATCCAAGTGCCCGCTAGTTAACCAACATAGTCAATGGGCCCGCTAGTTAACCTACATAGTCCAAGTGCCCGCTAGTTAACCTAGATAGTCCAAGTGTCCGCTAGTTAACCTACATAGTCCAAGTGCAAGTTAGCTAACCTAGTTAGTCCAATGGCCCGCTAGTTGACTTACATAGTTCAAGTGCCCGCTAGTTAACCTAGATAGTCCTAGTGCCCGTTAGTTAACCTAGAGTGTCCAAGTGCCCACTAGGGGACGTACTTAGTCCAAGTGCAGGCTAGTTAACATTGACCATCCAAGTGCCCGCTAGTTAACCTAGATAGTCCAAGTGCACGCTAGTTAACCTAGATAGTCCAAGTGCCCTCTAGTTAACCTAGATAGTCCAAGTGCACGCTAGTTAACCAATATTGTCCAAGGGCCCGCTAGTTAACCTAAGTAGTCCAAGGTCCGCTAGTTAACCTAGATACTCCAAGTGCTCGCTAGTTAACCTACATAGTACAAGGGCCCGATAGTTGACCTAGATAGTCCAAGTGTCCGCTAGTTAACCTAAGTAGTCCAAATGTCCGATAGGAATCCTACATAGTCCAAATGCCCGCTAGGTAACCTACATAGTCCAAGTGCCCGTTCGTTAACCTAGATAGTACAAGTGCCCGCTAGGAAATCTACATAGTCCAAGGGCCCGCTAGGTAACTTAGATAGTCCAAATGCCCGCTAGGTAACCTAGAGTCCAAGTGCTTGCTAGTTAACCTACATAGTCCAAGTGCCCACTATGAAACCTAGGTAGTCAAAGTACCCGTTAGGTAACCTAGATAGTCCAAGTGCCCGCTAGGTAACTTATATTGTCCAAGTTCCCGCTAGGTAACCTAGATACTCAAAGTGCCCGTTACCTAACCTAAATAGTCCAAGTGCCCGCTAAGCAACCTACATAGTCCAAGTTTCCGTTCATTAACCTAGAAGTCCAAGTGCCCGCTAGGTAACCTAGATAGTCCAAGTGCTCGCTAGTTAACCTAGATAGTCCAATTGCTCACTAGGGTACGTACAGAGTCCAAGTGCCCGCTAGGTAACCTAGATAGTCCAAGTGCGCGCTACGGTATGTACATAGTCAAGTGCCTGCTAGGAAACCTAGATAGCCCAAGTGCCCGCTATTTAACCTACATAGTCAAATTGCCCTCTAGATAACCTAAGTAGTACAAATGTCTGATAGGGATCCTACATAATCCAAGTGCCCGCTAGGTAACCTATGCAGTCCAAGTGCCCGCTAGCTTACCTACATAGTCAAAGTGCCCGTTCGTTAACCTAGATGGTCCAAGTGCCCGCTAGGTTACCTAGACAGTCCAAGTGCCCGCTAGTTAACCTACATAGTCCAAGTGCCCGATAGGGAACCTACATAATCCAAGTGCCTGATAGGGAACCTAGATAATCCAAGTGCCCTCTAGGGAACCTACATAGTCCAAGTGCCCGCTAGGCAACCTACATAGTCCAAGTGCCCGTTAGTTAACCTAGATAGTCAAAGTGCCTGCTAGTTAAACTAGATAGTCCAAGTGCCCGCTAGGTAACCTACATAGTCCAAGTTCCCGCTTGGTAACCTTAATAGTCCAAATACATGCTAGGGAAACTACATAGTCCAAGTGCCCGCTAGTTAACCTAGATAGTCCAAGTGCCTGCTAGTAAACCAACATAATCCATGGGCCCGCTAGTTAATCTACATAGTGCAAGGGCCCGCTAGTTAACCTAGATCGTGAAAGTGTCCGCTAGTTAACCTACATAGTCCACATGCCCGCTAGGTAAACTAGATAGTCCAAGTGCCCGCTAGGTAACCTAGAGTCCAAGTGCTTGCTAGTTAACCTACATAGTCCAAGTGCCCACTATGTAACCTAGATAGTCAAAGTGCCCGTTAGGTAACCTAGATAGTCCAAGTGCCCGCTAGGTAACTTATATTGTCCAAGTTCCCGCTAGGTAACCTAGATACTCAAAGTGCCCGTTACCTAACCTAGATAGTCCAAGTGCCCGCTAAGCAACGTACATAGTCCAAGTGCCCGTTCATTAACCTAGAATTCCAAGGGCCCGCTAGGTAACCTAGACAGACAAAGTGCCCGCTAGGTAACCTAGATAGTCCAAGTGCCCGCTAGTTAACCTAGATTGGCCAAGTGCCCGCTAGGGATCCTTCATAATCCATGTGCCTGCTAGGTAACCTAGATAGTCCAAGTGCTCGCTAGTTAACCTAAATAGTCCTAGTGCTCGTTAGTTAACCTACATAGTACAAGGGCCGCTAGTTGACCTAGATAGTCCAAGTGCACGCTAGTTAACCTAAGTAGTACAAATGTCCGATAGGGATCCTACATTGTCCAAGTGCACGCTAGTTAACCTACATAGTCCAAGTCCCCGCTAGGTAACCTAGACAGTCCAAGTGACCATTAGGTTACCTACATCGTCCAAGTGCCCGTTCGTTAACCTACATAGTCCAAGTGCCCGCTAGGTAACGTAGATAGCCCAAGTGCCCGCTAGGAAACGTACATAGTCCAAGTGCCCTCTAGTTAACCCAGACAGTCCAAGTACCCGATAGGGAACCTACATATTCCAACTGCCCGCTGGGAACCTACATAGTCCAAGTTTTCGCTAGGCAACCTACATAGTCCAAGTTCCCGTTAGTTAACCTCGATAGTCAAAGTGCCTGCTAGGTAACCTAAATAGTCCAAGTGCCCGCTAGGGAACCTACATACTCCAAGTGCCCGCTAGGTAACCTAGATAGTCCAATTGCCCGTTATCTAACCTAGATAGTCGAAGTGTCCGCTAGTTAACCTACATAGTCCAAGAGCCCGTTCGTTAACCTAGATAGTCCAAATGCCCGCTAGGTAACTTAAGTAGTCCAAATATCCGATAGGGATCCTACATAGTCCAAGTGCCCGCTAGGTAACCTACATAGTCCAAGTGCCCGTTCGTTAACCTACATAGTCCAAGTGCCCGCTAGGTAACCTAGATAGTCCAATTGCCCGTTAGCTAACCTAGATAGTCGAAGTGTCCGCTAGTTAACCTACATAGTCCAAGTGCACGTTCGTTAACCTAGATAGTCCAAGTGCCCGCTAGGGGACGTACATAGTCCAAGTGTTCGCTAGGCAACTTACATAGTCCAAGTGCCCGTTAGTTAACCTAGATAGTCAAAGAGCCTGCTAGGTAACCTACATAGTCCAAGTGCCCGCTAGGGAACCTACATAGTCCATGTGCCCTCTAGGTAACCTAGATAGTTCAAGTGCCCGCAAGTTAACCTAGATTGTCCAAGTGCCCGCTAGGGATCCTTCATAATCCAAGTGCCTGCTAGGTAACCTAGATAGTTCAAGTGCCCGCTAGTTAACCTAGATAGTCCTAGTGCCCGTTAGTTAACCTAGATAGTCCAATTCCGCGCTGGGGTATGTACATAGTCCAAGTGCCTGCTAGGAAACCTAGATAGTCCAAGTGCCCACTAGTTAACCTACATAGTCCAAGGGCACGCTAGGTAACCTACATAGTCCAAGGTCCGCTATTTAACCTAGATAGTCCAAGTGCCCGCTAGCTAACCTATGTAGCACAAATGTCCGATAGGGATCCTACCTAGTCCAAGTGCCCGCTAGTTAACCTACATAGTCCAAGTCCCCGCTATGTAACCTAGACAGTCCAAGTGACCATTAGGTTACCTACATAGTCCAAGTGCCCGTTAGTTAACCTACATTGTCCAAGTGCCCGCTAGGTAACGTAGATAGCCCAAGTGCCCGCTAGGAAACGTACATAGTCCAAGTGCCTTCTAGGTAACCTAGATAGTCCAAGTGCCCGCTAGTTAACCTACATAGTCCAAGTCCCCGCTATGTAACCTAGACAGTCCAAGTGACCATTAGGTTACCTACATAGTCCAAGTGCCCGTTCGTTAACCTACATTGTCCAAGTGCCCGCTAGGTAACGTAGATAGCCCTAGTGCCCGCTAGGAAACGTACATAGTCCAAGTGCCTTCTAGGTAACCTAGATAGTCCAAGTGCCCGCTAGTTAACCTACATAGTCCAAGGGCCTGCTAGGTAAACTACATAGTCCAAGTGCCCACTAGGTAACCTAGACAGTCCAATTGCCCGCTAGTTAACCTAGACAGTCTAAGTACCCGATAGGGAACCTACATAGTCCTAGTGCCCGCTAGGGAACCTACATAGTCCAAGTGCTCGCTAGGTAAACTACATAGTCCAAGTGCCCACTAGGTAACCTAGACAGTCCAATTGCCCGCTAGTTAACCTAGACAGTCCAAGTACCCGATAGGGAACCTACATAGTCCAACTTCCCGCTGGGACCCTACATAGTCCAAGTGCTCGCTAGGCAACCTACATAGTCCAAGTGCCCGTTAGTTAACCTAGATAGTCAAAGTGCCTGCTAGGTAACCTAAATAGTCCAAGTGCCCGCTAGGGAACCTAGATAGTCCAATTGCCCGTTAGCTAACCTAGATAGTCGAAGTGTCCGCTAGTTAACCTACATAGTCCAAGAGCCCGTTCGTTAACCTAGATAGTCCAAGTGCCTTCTAGTTAACCTACATAGTCCAAGTGCCCGGTAGGGAACCTACATAGTCCAAGTGCTCGCTAGGTAAACTACATAGTCCAAGTGCCCACTAGGTAACCTAGACAGTCCAATTGCCCGCTAGTTAACCTAGACAGTCCAAGTACCCGATAGGGAACCTACATAGTCCAACTTCCCGCTGGGACCCTACATAGTCCAAGTGCTCGCTAGGCAACCTACATAGTCCAAGTGCCCGTTAGTTAACCTAGATAGTCAAAGTGCCTGCTAGGTAACCTAAATAGTCCAAGTTCCCGCTAGGTAACCTAGATAGTCCAATTGCCCGTTAGCTAACCTAGATAGTCGAAGTGTCCGCTAGTTAACCTACATAGTCCAAGAGCCCGTTCGTTAACCTAGATAGTCCAAGTGCCTTCTAGTTAACCTACATAGTCCAAGTGCCCGCTAGGTAACCTTCATAGTCCATGGGCCCGCTAGTTATCCTATATAGTCCAAGGTCCGCTAGTTAACCTAGATAGTCCAAATGCTCGCTAGTTAACCTAGATAGTCCAAGTACCCGCTAGTTAACCTAAGTAGTCTAAATGTCCGACATGGATCCGACATAGTCCAAGTGCCCGCTAGGTAACCTACATAGTCCAAGTGCCCGTTCGTTAACCTAGATAGTCAAAGTGCCTGCTAGGTAACCTAGACAGTCCAAGTGCCCGCTATGGTTACCTACATAGTCCAAGTGCCCGTTCGTTAACCTAGATAGTCCAAGTGCCCGCTAGGTTACCTAGACAGTCCAAGTGCCCGCTAGTTAACCTACATAGTCCAAGTGCCCGAAAGGTCACCTACATAGTCCAAGTGCCTGATAGGGAACCTACATAATCCAAGTGCCCGATAGGGAACCTACATAATCCAAGTGCCCGCTAGGGAACCTACAAATTCCAAGTGCCCGCTAGGGAACCTACATAGTCCAAGTGCCCGTTAGTTAACCTAGATAGTCCAAGTGCCCACTAGGGGATGTACATAGTCCAAGTGCCCGCTAGGTAACCTACATAGTCCAAGTTCCCGATGGTAACCTAAATAGTACAAATGCCCGCTAGGGAAACTACATAGTCCAAGTGCCTGCTAGTTAACCTAGATAGTCCAAGTGCCTGCTAGTAAACCTACAGAATCCATGGGCCCGCTAGTTAACCTACATAGTGCAATGGCTGGCTAGTTAACCTAGATCGTGCAAGTGTCCGCTAGTTAACCTACATAGTCCACGTGCCTGCTAGGTTACCTAGATAGTCCAAGTACCCGCTAGGCATCCTTCATAATCCAAGTGCCTGCTAGGTAACCTAGATAGTCCAAGTGCCCGCTAGTTAACCTAGATAGTCCTAGTACCCGTTAGTTAACCTAGATAGTCCAAGTGCCCACTAGGGGACGTACATAGTCCAAGGGCCCGCTAGTTAACTTACATAGTCCAAGGTCCGTTAGTTAACCTAGATAGTCCAAGTGCTCGCTAGTTAACCTACATAGTACAAGGGCCCGCTAGTTGACTTAGATAGTCCAAGTGCCCGCTAGTTAACCTAGATAGTCAAAGTGCCCGCTAGTTAACCTAAGTAGTACAAATGTCCGATAGGGATCCTACATAGTCCAAATGCCCGCAAGTTAACCTACATAGTCCAAGTCGCTGCTAGGTAACCTTGACAGTCCAAGTGACCATTAGGTTACCTACATAGTCCAAGTGCCCGTTCGTTAACCTACATAGTCCAAGTGCCCGCTAGGAAACGTACATAGTCCAAGTGCCCTCTAGGTAACCTAGATAGTCCAAGTGCCTGCTAGTTAACATAGACAGTCCAAGTACCCGATAGGGAACCTACATAGTCCAACTGCCCGCTGGGAACCTACATAGTCCAAGTGCTCGCTATACAACCTACATAGTCCACGTGCCCATTAGTTAACCTAGATAGTCAAAGTGCCTGCTAGGTAACCTAAAATCCAAGTGCCCGCTAGGGAACCTACATAGTCCAAGTGCCCGCTAGGTAACCTAGATAGCCCAATTGCCCGTTAGCTTACCTAGATAGTCGAAGTGTCCGCTAGTTAACCTACATAGTCCAAGAGCCCGTTCGTTAACCTAGATAGTCCAAGTGCCCTCTAGGTAACCTCAGTAGTCCAAATGTGCGATAGGGAACCTACATAGTCCAAGTGCCCGCTAGGTAACCTACATAGTCCAAGTGCCCGTTAGTTAACCTAGATAGTCCAAGTGCCCACTAGGGTACGAACATAGTCCAAGTGCCCGCTAGGTAACCTAGATAGTCCAAGTGCGCTTTAGGGTATGTACATAGTCCGAGTGCCGGCTAGGAAAACTAGATAGTCCAAGTGCCCGGTAGTTAACCTACATAGTCCAAGGTCCGCTAGTTAACCTAGATAGTCCAAGTGCCCGCTAGTTAACCTAAATATTCCAAGTGCCCGCTACTTAACCTAAGTAGTCCAAATGTCCGATAGGGATCCTACATAGTCCAAGTGCCCGCTAGGTAACCTATATAGTTCAAGTGCCCCTTCGTTAACCTAGATAGTCAATGTGCCCGCTAGGTAACCTAGACAGTCCAAGTGCCCGCTAGGTTACCTACATAGTCGAAGTGCCCGTTCGTTAACCTAGATAGTCCAAGTGCCCGCTAGGTTACCTAGACAGTCCAAGTGCCCGCTAGTTAACCTACATAGTCCAAGTGCCCGAAAGGTACCTACATAGTCCAAGTGCCCGATAGGGAACCTACATAATCCAAGTGCCTGATAGGGAACCTACATAATCCAAGTGCCCGCTAGGGAACCTACATATTCCAAGTGCCCGATAGGCAACCTACATAGTCCAAGTGCCCGTTAGTTAACCTAGATAGTCCAAGTGCCCACTAGGGGACGTACATAGTCCAAGTGCCCGCTAGGTAACCTACATAGTCCAAGTTCCCGATGGTAACCTAAATAGTACAAATGCCCGCTAGGGAAACTACATAGTCCAAGTGCCTGCTAGTTAACCTAGATAGTCCAAGTGCCTGCTAGTAAACGTACATAATCCATGGGCCCGCTAGTTAACCTACATAGTGCAATGGCTGGCTAGTTAACCTAGATCGTGCAAGTGTCCGCTAGTTAACCTACATAGTCCACGTGCCTGCTAGGTAACCTAGATAGTCCAAGTACCCGCTAGGCATCCTTCATAATCCAAGTGCCTGCTAGGTAACCGAGATAGTCCAAGTGCCCGCTAGTTAACCTAGATAGTCCTAGTACCCGTTAGTTAACCTAGATAGTCCAAGTGCCCACTAGGGGACGTACATAGTCCAAGGGCCCGCTAGTTAACTTACATAGTCCAAGGTCCGTTAGTTAACCTAGATAGTCCAAGTGCTCGCTAGTTAACCTACATAGTACAAGGGCCCGCTAGTTGACTTAGATAGTCCAAGTGCCCGCTAGTTAACCTAGATAGTCAAAGTGCCCGCTAGTTAACCTAAGTAGTACAAATGTCCGATGGGGATCCTACATAGTCCAAATGCCCGCTAGTTAACCTACATAGTCCAAGTCCCTGCTAGGTAACCTTGACAGTCCAAGTGACCATTAGGTTACCTACATAGTCCAAGTGCCCGTTCGTTAACCTACATAGTCCAAGTGCCCGCTAGGAAACGTACATAGTCCAAGTGCCCTCTAGGGAACCTAGATTGTCCAAGTGCCCGCTAGTTAACCTACATAGTCCAAGTGCCTGCTAGGTAAACTACATAGTCCAAGTGCCCACTAGGTAACCTAGACAGTCCAATTGCCCGCTAGTTAACCTAGACAGTCCAAGTACCCGATAGGGAACCTACATAGTCCAACTGCCCGCTGGGAACCTACATAGTCCAAGTGCTCGCTATACAACCTACCATAGTCCACGTGCCCGTTAGTTAACCTAGATAGTCAAAGTGCCTGCTAGGTAACCTAAATAGTCCACGTGCCCGCTAGGGAACCTACATAGTCCAAGTGCCCGCTAGGTAACCTAGATATTCCAATTGCCCGTTAGCTAACCTAGATAGTCGAAGTGTCCGCTAGTTAACCTACATAGTCCAAGAGCCCGTTCGTTAACCTAGATAGTCCAAGTGCCCTCTAGGTAACCTCAGTAGTCCAAATGTGCGATAGGGAACCTACATAGTCCAAGTGCCCGCTAGGTAACCTACATAGTCCAAGTGCCCGTTAGTTAACCTAGATAGTCCAAGTGCCCACTAGGGTACGAACATAGTCCAAGTGCCCGCTAGGTAACCTAGATAGTCCAAGTGCGCTTTAGGGTATGTACATAGTCCGAGTGCCGGCTAGGAAAACTAGATAGTCCAAGTGCCCGGTAGTTAACCTACATAGTCCAAGGTCCGCTAGTTAACCTAGATAGTCCAAGTGCCCGCTAGTTAACCTAAATATTCCAAGTGCCCGCTACTTAACCTAAGTAGTCCAAATGTCCGATAGGGATCCTACATAGTCCAAGTGCCCGCTAGGTAACCTACATAGTTCAAGTGCCCCTTCGTTAACCTAGATAGTCAATGTGCCCGCTAGGTAACCTAGACAGTCCAAGTGCCCGCTAGGTTACCTACATAGTCCAAGTGCCCGTTCGTTAACCTAGATAGTCCAAGTGCCCGCTAGGTTACCTAGACAGTCCAAGTGCCCGCTAGTTAACCTACATAGTCCAAGTGCCCGAAAGGTCACCTACATAGTCCAAGTGCCTGATAGGGAACCTACATAATCCAAGTGCCCGATAGGAAACCTACATAATCCAAGTGCCCGCTAGGGAACCTACATATTCCAAGTGCCCGATAGGCAACCTACATAGTCCAAGTGCCCGTTAGTTAACCTAGATAGTCCAAGTGCCCACTAGGGGGTGTACATAGTCCAAGTGCCCGCTAGGTAACCTACATAGTCCAAGTTCCCGATGGTAACCTAAATAGTACAAATGCCCGCTAGGGAAACTACATAGTCCAAGTGCCTGCTAGTTAACCTAGATAGTCCAAGTGCCTGCTAGTAAACCTACATAATCCATGGGCCCGCTAGTTAACCTACATAGTGCAATGGCTGGCTAGTTAACCTAGATCGTGCAAGTGTCCGCTAGTTAACCTACATAGTCCACGTGCCTGCTAGGTAACCTAGATAGTCCAAGTGCCCGCTAGTTAACCTAGATAGTCCTAGTACCCGTCAGTTAACCTAGATAGTCCAAGTGCCCACTAGGGGACGTACATAGTCCAAGGGCCCGCTAGTTAACTTACATAGTCCAAGGTCCGTTAGTTAACCTAGATAGTCCAAGTGCTCGCTAGTTAACCTACATAGTACAAGGGCCCGCTAGTTGACTTAGATAGTCCAAGTGCCCGCTAGTTAACCTAGATAGTCAAAGTGCCCGCTAGTTAACCTAAGTAGTACAAATGTCCGATAGGGATCCTACATAGTCCAAATGCCCGCTAGTTAACCTACATAGTCCAAGTCCCTGCTAGGTAACCTTGACAGTCCAAGTGACCATTCGGTTACCTACATAGTCCAAGTGCCCGTTCGTTAACCTACATAGTCCAAGTGCCCGCTAGGAAACGTACATAGTCCAAGTGCCCTCTAGGTAACCTAGATAGTCCAAGTGCCCGCTAGTTAACCTACATAGTCCAAGTGCCTGCTAGGTAAACTACATATTCCAAGTGCCCACTAGGTAACCTAGACAGTCCAATTGCCCGCTAGTTAACCTAGACAGTCCAAGTACCCGATAGGGAACCTATATAGTCCAACTGCCCGCTGGGAACCTACATAGTCCAAGTGCTCGCTATACAACCTACATAGTCCACGTGCCCGTTAGTTAACCTAGATAGTCAAAGTGCCTGCTAGGTAACCTAAATAGTCCACGTGCCCGCTAGGGAACCTACATAGTCCAAGTGCCCGCTAGGTAACCTAGATAGTCCAATTGCCCATTAGCTAACCTAGATAGTCGAAGTGTCCGCTAGTTAACCTACATAGTCCAAGAGCCCGTTCGTTAACCTAGATAGTCCAAGTGCCCTCTAGGTAACCTCAGTAGTCCAAATGTGCGATAGGGAACCTACATAGTCCAAGTGCCCGCTAGGTAACCTACATAGTTCAAGTGCCCCTTCGTTAACCTAGATAGTCAATGTGCCCGCTAGGTAACCTAGACAGTCCAAGTGCCCGCTAGGTTACCTACACAGTCCAAGTGCCCGTTTGTTAACCTAGATAGTCCAAGTGCCCGCTAGGTTACCTAGACAGTCCAAGTGCCCGCTAGTTAACCTACATAGTCCAAGTGCCCGAAAGGTCACCTACATAGTCCAAGTGCCCGATAGGGAACCTACATAATCCAAGTGCCCGCTAGGGAACCTACATATTCCAAGTGCCCGATAGGCAACCTACATAGTCCAAGTGCCCGTTAGTTAACCTAGATAGTCCAAGTGCCCACTAGGGGACGTACATAGTCCAAGTGCCCGCTAGGTAACCTACATAGTCCAAGTTCCCGATGGTAACCTAAATAGTACAAATGCCCGCTAGGGAAACTACATAGTCCAAGTGCCTGCTAGTTAACCTAGATAGTCCAAGTGCCTGCTAGTAAACCTACATAATCCATGGGCCCGCTAGTTAACATACATATTGCAATGGCTGGCTAGTTAACCTAGATCGTGCAAGTGTCCGCTAGTTAACCTACATATTCCACGTGCCTGCTAGGTTACCTAGATAGTCCAAGTACCCGCTAGGCATCCTTCATAATCCAAGTGCCTGCTAGGTAACCTAGATAGTCCAAGTGCCCGCTAATTAACCTAGATAGTCCTAGTACCCGTTAGTTAACCTACATAGTCCAAGGTCCGCTAGTTAACCTAGATAGTCCAAGTGCCCGCTAGTTAACCTAAATATTCCAAGTGCCCGCTACTTAACCTAAGTAGTCCAAATGTCCGATAGGGATCCTACATAGTCCAAGTGCCCGCTAGGTAACCTACATAGTTCAAGTGCCCCTTCGTTAACCTAGATAGTCAATGTGCCCGCTAGGTAACCTAGACAGTCCAAGTGCCCGCTAGGTTACCTACATAGTCCAAGTGCCCGTTCGTTAACCTAGATAGTCCAAGTGCCCGCTAGGTTACCTAGACAGTCCAAGTGCCCGCTAGTTAACCTACATAGTCCAAGTGCCCGAAAGGTCACCTACATAGTCCAAGTGCCTGATAGGGAACCTACATAATCCAAGTGCCCGATAGGGAACCTACATAATCCAAGTGCCCGCTAGGGAACCTACATATTCCAAGTGCCCGATAGGCAACCTACATAGTCCAAGTGCCCGTTAGTTAACCTAGATAGTCCAAGTGCCCACTAGGGGACGTACATAGTCCAAGTGCCCGCTAGGTAACCTACATAGTCCAAGTTCCCGATGGTAACCTAAATAGTACAAATGCCCGCTAGGGAAACTACATAGTCCAAGTGCCTGCTAGTTAACCTAGATAGTCCAAGTGCCTGCTAGTAAACCTACATAATCCATGGGCCCGCTAGTTAACCTACATAGTGCAATGGCTGGCTAGTTAACCTAGATCGTGCAAGTGTCCGCTAGTTAACCTACATAGTCCACGTGCCTGCTAGGTAACCTAGATAGTCCAAGTGCCCGCTAGTTAACCTAGATAGTCCTAGTACCCGTTAGTTAACCTAGATAGTCCAAGTGCTCGCTAGTTAACCTACATAGTACAAGGGCCCGCTAGTTGACTTAGATAGTCCAAGTGCCCGCTAGTTAACCTAGATAGTCAAAGTGCCCGCTAGTTAACCTAAGTAGTACAAATGTCCGATAGGGATCCTACATAGTCCAAATGCCCGCTAGTTAACCTACATAGTCCAAGTCCCTGCTAGGTAACCTTGACAGTCCAAGTGACCATTAGGTTACCTACATAGTCCAAGTGCCCGTTCGTTAACCTACATAGTCCAAGTGCCCGCTAGGAAACGTACATAGTCCAAGTGCCCTCTAGGGAACCTAGATTGTCCAAGTGCCCGCTAGTTAACCTACATAGTCCAAGTGCCTGCTAGGTAAACTACATAGTCCAAGTGCCCACTAGGTAACCTAGACAGTCCAATTGCCCGCTAGTTAACCTAGACAGTCCAAGTACCCGATAGGGAACCTACATAGTCCAACTGCCCGCTGGGAACCTACATAGTCCAAGTGCTCGCTATACAACCTACCATAGTCCACGTGCCCGTTAGTTAACCTAGATAGTCAAAGTGCCTGCTAGGTAACCTAAATAGTCCACGTGCCCGCTAGGGAACCTACATAGTCCAAGTGCCCGCCAAGTAACCTAGATAGTCCAATTGCCCGTTAGCTAACCTAGATAGTCGAAGTGTCCGCTAGTTAACCTACATAGTCCAAGAGCCCGTTCGTTAACCTAGATAGTCCAAGTGCCCTCTAGGTAACCTCAGTAGTCCAAATGTGCGATAGGGAACCTACATAGTCCAAGTGCCCGCTAGGTAACCTACATAGTCCAAGTGCCCGTTAGTTAACCTAGATAGTCCAAGTGCCCACTAGGGTACGAACATAGTCCAAGTGCCCGCTAGGTAACCTAGATAGTCCAAGTGCGCTTTAGGGTATGTACATAGTCCGAGTGCCGGCTAGGAAAACTAGATAATCCAAGTGCCCGGTAGTTAACCTACATAGTCCAAGGTCCGCTAGTTAACCTAGATAGTCCAAGTGCCCGCTAGTTAACCTAAATATTCCAAGTGCCCGCTACTTAACCTAAGTAGTCAAAATGTCCGATAGGGATCCTACATAGTCCAAGTGCCCGCTAGGTAACCTACATAGTTCAAGTGCCCCTTCGTTAACCTAGATAGTCAATGTGCCCGCTAGGTAACCTAGACAGTCCAAGTGCCCGCTAGGTTACCTACATAGTCCAAGTGCCCGTTCGTTAACCTAGATAGTCCAAGTGCCCGCTAGGTTACCTAGACAGTCCAAGTGCCCGCTAGTTAACCTACATAGTCCAAGTGCCCGAAAGGTCACCTACATAGTCCAAGTGCCTGATAGGGAACCTACATAATCCATGTGCCCGATAGGAAACCTACATAATCCAAGTGCCCGCTAGGGAACCTACATATTCCAAGTGCCCGATAGGCAACCTACATAGTCCAAGTGCGCGTTAGTTAACCTAGATAGTCCAAGTGCCCACTAGGGGACGTACATAGTCCAAGTGCCCGCTAGGTAACCTACATAGTCCAAGTTCCCGATGGTAACCTAAATAGTACAAATGCCCGCTAGGGAAACTACATAGTCCAAGTGCCTGCTAGTTAACCTAGATAGTCCAAGTGCCTGCTAGTAAACCTACATAATCCATGGGCCCGCTAGTTAACCTACATAGTGCAATGGCTGGCTAGTTAACCTAGATCGTGCAAGTGTCCGCTAGTTAACCTACATAGTCCACGTGCCTGCTAGGTAACCTAGATAGTCCAAGTGCCCGCTAGTTAACCTAGATAGTCCTAGTACCCGTTAGTTAACCTAGATAGTCCAAGTGCTCGCTAGTTAACCTACATAGTACAAGGGCCCGCTAGTTGACTTAGATAGTCCAAGTGCCCGCTAGTTAACCTACATAGTCAAAGTGCCCACTAGTTAACCTAAGTAGTACAAATGTCCGATAGGGATCCTACATAGTCCAAATGCCCGCTAGTTAACCTACATAGTCCAAGTCCCTGCTAGGTAACCTTGACAGTCCAAGTGACCATTCGGTTACCTACATAGTCCAAGTGCCCGTTCGTTAACCTACATAGTCCAAGTGCCCGCTAGGAAACGTACATAGTCCAAGTGCCCTCTAGGTAACCTAGATAGTCCAAGTGCCCGCTAGTTAACCTACATAGTCCAAGTGCCTGCTAGGTAAACTACATAGTCCAAGTGCCCACTAGGTAACCTAGACAGTCCAATTGCCCGCTAGTTAACCTAGACAGTCCAAGTACCCGATAGGGAACCTATATAGTCCAACTGCCCGCTGGGAACCTACATAGTCCAAGTGCTCGCTATACAACCTACATAGTCCACGTGCCCGTTAGTTAACCTAGATAGTCAAAGTGCCTGCTAGGTAACCTAAATAGTCCACGTGCCCGCTAGGGAACCTACATAGTCCAAGTGCCCGCTAGGTAACCTAGATAGTCCAATTGCCCATTAGCTAACCTAGATAGTCGAAGTGTCCGCTAGTTAACCTACATAGTCCAAGAGCCCGTTCGTTAACCTAGATAGTCCAAGTGCCCTCTAGGTAACCTCAGTAGTCCAAATGTGCGATAGGGAACCTACATAGTCCAAGTGCCCGCTAGGTAACCTACATAGTTCAAGTGCCCCTGCGTTAACCTAGATAGTCAATGTGCCCGCTAGGTAACCTAGACAGTCCAAGTGCCCGCTAGGTTACCTACATAGTCCAAGTGCCCGTTCGTTAACCTAGATAGTCCAAGTGCCCGCTAGGTTACCTAGACAGTCCAAGTGCCCGCTAGTTAACCTAGGCAGTCCAAGTGCCCGAAAGGTCACCTACATAGTCCAAGTGCCCGATAGGGAACCTACATAATCCAAGTGCCCGATAGGGAACCTACATAATCCAAGTGCCCGCTAGGGAACCTACATATTCCAAGTGCCCGATAGGCAACCTACATAGTCCAAGTGCACGTTAGTTAACCTAGATAGTCCAAGTGCCCACTAGGGGACGTACATAGTCCAAGTGCCCGCTAGGTAACCTACATAGTCCAAGTTCCCGATGGTAACCTAAATAGTACAAATGCCCGCTAGGGAAACTACATAGTCCAAGTGCCTGCTAGTTAACCTAGATAGTCCAAGTGCCTGCTAGTAAACGTACATAATCCATGGGCCCGCTAGTTAACCTACATAGTGCAATGGCTGGCTAGTTAACCTAGATCGTGCAAGTGTCCGCTAGTTAACCTACATATTCCACGTGCCTGCTAGGTTACCTAGATAGTCCAAGTACCCGCTAGGCATCCTTCATAATCCAAGTGCCTGCTAGGTAACCTAGATAGTCCAAGTGCCCGCTAATTAACCTAGATAGTCCTAGTACCCGTTAGTTAACCTAGATAGTCCAAGTGCCCACTAGGGGACGTACATAGTCCAAGGGCCCGCTAGTTAACTTACATAGTCCAAGGTCCGTTAGTTAACCTAGATAGTCCAAGTGCTCGCTAGTTAACCTACATAGTACAAGGGCCCGCTAGTTGACTTAGATAGTCCAAGTGCCCGCTAGTTAACCTAGATAGTCAAAGTGCCCGCTAGTTAACCTAAGTAGTACAAATGTCCGATAGGGATCCTACATAGTCCAAATGCCCGCTAGTTAACCTACATAGTCCAAGTCCCTGCTAGGTAACCTTGACAGTCCAAGTGACCATTAGGTTACCTACATAGTCCAAGTGCCCGTTCGTTAACCTACATAGTCCCAGTGCCCGCTAGGAAACGTACATAGTCCAAGTGCCCTCTAGGTAACCTAGATAGTCCAAGTGCCCGCTAGTTAACCTACATAGTCCAAGTGCCTGCTAGGTAAACTACATAGTCCAAGTGCCCACTAGGTAACCTAGACAGTCCAATTGCCCTCTAGTTAACCTAGGCAGTCCAAGTACCCGATAGGGAACCTACATAGTCCAACTGCCCGCTGGGAACCTACATAGTCCAAGTGCTCGCTATACAACCTACATAGTCCACGGGCCCGTTAGTTAACCTAGATAGTCAAAGTGCCTGCTAGGTAACCTAAATAGTCCAAGTGCCCGCTAGGGAACCTACATACTCCAAGTGCCCGCTAGGTAACCTAGATAGTCCAATTGCCCGTTATCTAACCTAGATAGTCGAAGTGTCCGCTAGTTAACCTACATAGTCCAAGAGCCCGTTCGTTAACATAGATAGTCCAAATGCCCGCTAGGTAACCTAAGTAGTCCAAATATCCGATAGGGATCCTACATAGTCCAAGTGCCCGCTAGGGAACCTACATATTCCAAGTGCCCGATAGGCAACCTACATAGTCCAAGTGCCCGTTAGTTAACCTAGATAGTCCAAGTGCCCACTAGGGGCCTACATAGTCCAAGTGCCCGCTAGGTAACCTACATAGTCCAAGTTCCCGATGGTAACCTAAATAGTACAAATGCCCGCTAGGGAAACTACATAGTCCAAGTGCCTGCTAGTTAACCTAGATAGTCCAAGTGCCTGCTAGTAAACCTACATAATCCATGGGCCCGCTAGTTAACATACATAGTGCAATGGCTGGCTAGTTAACCTAGATCGTGCAAGTGTCCGCTAGTTAACCTACATATTCCACGTGCCTGCTAGGTTACCTAGATAGTCCAAGTACCCGCTAGGCATCCTTCATAATCCAAGTGCCTGCTAGGTAACCTAGATAGTCCAAGTGCCCGCTAATTAACCTAGATAGTCCTAGTACCCGTTAGTTAACCTAGATAGTCCAAGTGCCCACTAGGGGACGTACATAGTCCAATGGCCCGCTAGTTAACTTACATAGTCCAAGGTCCGTTAGTTAACCTAGATAGTCCAAGTGCTCGCTAGTTAACCTACATAGTACAAGGGCCCGCTAGTTGACTTAGATAGTCCAAGTGCCCGCTAGTTAACCTAGATAGTCAAAGTGCCCGCTAGTTAACCTAAGTAGTACAAATGTCCGATGGGGATCCTACATAGTCCAAATGCCCGCTAGTTAACCTACATAGTCCAAGTCCCTGCTAGGTAACCTTGACAGTCCAAGTGACCATTAGGTTACCTACATAGTCCAAGTGCCCGTTCGTTAACCTACATAGTCCAAGTGCCCGCTAGGAAACGTACATAGTCCAAGTGCCCTCTAGGTAACCTAGATAGTCCAAGTGCCCGCTAGTTAACCTACATAGTCCAAGTGCTGCTAGGTAAACTACATAGTCCAAGTGCCCACTAGGTAACCTAGACAGTCCAATTGCCCTCTAGTTAACCTAGGCAGTCCAAGTACCCGATAGGGAACCTACATAGTCCAACTGCCCGCTGGGAACCTACATAGTCCAAGTGCTCGCTATACAACCTACATAGTCCACGGGCCCGTTAGTTAACCTAGATAGTCAAAGTGCCTGCTAGGTAACCTAAATAGTCCACGTGCCCGCTAGGGAACCTACATAGGCCAAGTGCCCGCTAGGTAACCTAGATAGTCCAATTGCCCATTAGCTAACCTAGATAGTCGAAGTGTCCGCTAGTTAACCTACATAGTCCAAGAGCCCATTCATTAACCTAGATAGTCCAAGTGCCCTCTAGGTAACCTCAGTAGTCCAAATGTGCGATAGGGAACCTACATTGTCCAAGTGCCCGCTAGGTAACCTACATAGTCCAAGTGCCCGTTAGTTAACCTAGATAGTCCAAGTGCCCACTAGGGTACGAACATAGTCCAAGTGCCCGCTAGGTAACCTAGATAGTCCAAGTGCGCTTTAGGGTATGTACATAGTCCGAGTGCCGGCTAGGAAAACTAGATAGTCCAAGTGCCCGGTAGTTAACCTACATAGTCCAAGGTCCACTAGTTAACCTAGATAGTCAATGTGCCCGCTAGGTAACCTAGACAGTCCAAGTGCCCGCTAGGTTACCTACATAGTCCAAGTGCCCGTTCGTTAACCTAGATAGTCCAAGTGCCCGCTAGGTTACCTAGACAGTCCAAGTGCCCGCTAGTTAACCTACATAGTCCAAGTGCCCGATAGGGAACCTACATAATCCAAGTGCCCGCTAGGTAACCTACATAATCCAAGTGCCCGCTAGGGAACCTACATAGTTCAAGTGTACGCTAGGCAACCTACATAGTCCAAGTGCCCACTAGGGGACGTACATCGTCGAAGTGCCCGCTAGGTAACCTACATAGTCCAAGTTCGCGATGGTAACCTAAATAGTCCAAATGCCCGCTAGGGAAACTACATAGTCCAAGTGCCTGCTAGTTAACCTAGATAGTCCAAGTGTCTGCTAGTAAACCTACATAATCCATGGGCGCGCTAGTTAACCTAAATAGTGCAATGGCCCGCTAGTAAACCTAGATCGTGCAAGTGTCCGCTAGTTAACCTACATAGTCCACATGCCTGCTAGGTAACCTAGATAGTCCAAGTGCCTGCTAGGCATCCTTCATAATCCAAGTGCCTGCTAGGTAACCTAGATAGTCCAAGTGCCCGCTAGTTAACCTAGATAGTCCTAGTGCCCGTTAGTTAACCTAGATAGTCCAAGTGCCCACTAGGGGACGTACATAGTCCAAGGGCCCACTAGTTAACCTACATAGTACAAGGCCCGCTAGTTCACCTAGATAGTCCAAGTGCCCGCTAGTTAACCTAGAGAGTCAAAGTTCCCGTAGGTTAACCTAAGTAATACAAAAGTCCGATAGGGATCCTACATAGTCCAAGTGCCCGCTAGTTAACCTACATAGTCCAAGTCCTCGCTAGGTAACCTAGACAGTCCAAGTGACCTTTAGGTTACCTACATAGTCCAAGTGCCCGATCGTTAACCTACATAGTCCTAGTGCCCGCTAGGAAACGTACATAGTCCAAGTGCCCTGTAGGTAACCTAGATAGTTCTAGTGCCCGCTAGTTTACCTACCTAGTCCAAGTGCCTGCTAGGTAAACTACATAGTCCAAGTGCCCACTAGGTAACCTAGACAGTCCAATTGCCCGCTAGTTAACCTAGACAGTCCAAGTACCCGATAGGGAACCTACATAGTCCAAGTGCCCGCTAGGGAACCTACATAATCCAAGTGCAAGCAAGGTAAAGTACATAGTCCAAGTGCCCACTAGGTAACCTAGACAGTCCAATTGCCCGCTACTTAACCTAGACAGTCCAAGTACCCGATAGGGAACCTACATAGTCCAACTGTCCGCTGGGAACCTACATAGTCCAAGTGCTCGCTAGGCAACCTACATAGTCCAAGTGCCCGTTAGTTAACCTAGATAGTCAAAGTGCCTGCTAGGTTACCTAAATAGTCCAAGTGCCCGCTAGGGAACCTACATAGTCCAAGTGCCCGCTAGGTAACCTAGATAGTCCAATTGCCCGTTAGCTAACCTAGATATTCGAAGTGTCCGCTAGTTAACCTACATAGTCCAAGTGCACGTTCGTTAACCTAGATAGTCCAAGTGCCCGCTAGGGGACGTACATAGTCCAAGTATTCGCTAGGCAACCTACATATTCAAGTACCCGTTAGTTAACCTAGGTAGTCAAAGTGCCTGCTAGGTAACCTACATAGTCCAAGTGCCCGCTAGGGAAAATACATAGTCCATGTGCCCTCTAGGTAACCTAGATAGTCCAAGTGCCCGCTAGTTAACCTAAATTGTCCATGTGCCCCCTAGGGATCCTTCATAATCCAAGTGTCCGCTAGGTAACCTAGATAGTCCAAGTGCCCGCTAGTTAACCTAGATAGTCCTAGTGCCCGTTAGTTAACCTAAATAGTCCAAGTGCGTGCTGGGGTATGTACATAGTCCAAGTGCCTGCTAGGAAACCTAGATAGTCCAAGTGCCCACTAGTTAACCTACATAGTCCAAGGTCACGCTAGGTAACCTATATAGTGCAAGGTCCGCTATTTAACCTAGATAGTCCAAGTGCCCGCTAGCTAACATAGCGAGTCAAAGTGCCCGCTAGTTAACCTATGTAGTACAAATGTCCGATAGGGATCCTACCTAGTCCAAGTGCCCGCTATTTAACCTACATAGTCCAAGTCCCCGCTATGTAACCTAGACAGTCCAAGTGACCATTAGGTAACCTACATAGTCCAAGTGCCCGTTCGTTAACCTACATTGTCCAAGTGCCCGCTAGGTAACGTAGATAGCCCAAGTGCCCGCTAGGAAACGTACATAGTCCAAGTGCCTTCTAGGTAACCTAGATAGTCCAAGTGCCCGCTAGTTAACCTACATAGTCCAAGTGCCCACTAGGTAACCTAGACAGTCCAATTGCCCGCTAGTTAACCTAGACAGTCCAAGTACCCGATAGGGAACCTACATAGTCCTAGTGCCCGCTAGGGAACCTACATAGTCCAAGTGCTCGCTAGGTAAACTACATAGTCCAAGTGCCCACTAGGTAACCTAGACAGTCCAATTGCCCGCTAGTTAACCTAGACAGTCCAAGTACCCGATAGGGAACCTACATAATCCAACTGCCCGCTGGGACCCTACATAGTCCAAGTGCTCGCTAGGCAACCTATATTGTCCAAGTGCCCGTTAGTTAACCTAGATAGTCAAAGTGCCTGCTAGGTAACCTAAATAGTCCAAGTGCCCGCTAGGGAACCTACATAGTCCAAGTTCCCGCTAGGTAACCTAGATAGTCCAATTGCCCGTTAGCTAACCTAGATAGTCGAAGTGTCCGCTAGTTAACCTACATAGTCCAAGAGCCCGTTCGTTAACCTAGATAGTCCAAGTGCCCGCTAGGTAATCTAAGTAGTCCAAATGTCCGATAGGGATCCTACATAGTCCAAGTGCCCGATAGGGAACCTACATAATCCAAGTGCCCACTAGGGAACCTACATATTCCAAGTGCCCGATAGGCAACCTACATAGTCCAAATGCCCGTTAGTTAACCTAGATAGTCCAAGTGCCCACTAGGGGACGTACATAGTCCAAGTGCCCGCTAGGTAACCTACATGGTCCAAGTTCCCGATGGTAACCTAAATAGTACAAATGCCCGCTAGGGAAACTACATAGTCCAAGTGCCTGCTAGTTAACCTAGATAGTCCAAGTGCCTGCTAGTAAACCTACATAATCCATGGGCTCGCTAGTTAACCTAAATAGTGCAATGGCCCGCTAGTAAACCTAGATCGTGCAAGTGTCCGCTAGTTAACCTACATAGTCCACGTGCCTGCTAGGTAACCTAGATAGTCCAAGTGCCTGCTAGGCATCCTTCATAATCCAAGTGCCTGCTAGGTAACCTAGATTGTCCAAGTGCCCGCTA
This sequence comes from Tenrec ecaudatus, assembly GCF_050624435.1. NCBI lineage: Eukaryota > Metazoa > Chordata > Mammalia > Afrosoricida > Tenrecidae > Tenrec > Tenrec ecaudatus. The sequence continues at coordinate 481,074 of NW_027459703.1, read as the reverse complement.
GTTAACCTAGATAGTCCTAGTGCCCGTTAGTTAACCTAAATAGTCCAAGTGCGTGCTGGGGTATGTACATAGTCCAAGTGCCTGCTAGGAAACCTAGATAGTCCAAGTGCCCACTAGTTAACCTACATAGTCCAAGGGCACGCTAGGTAACCTATATAGTGCAAGGTCCGCTATTTAACCTAGATAGTCCAAGTGCCCGCTAGCTAACATAGCGAGTCAAAGTGCCCGCTAGTTAACCTATGTAGTACAAATGTCCGATAGGGATCCTACCTAGTCCAAGTGCCCGCTATTTAACCTACATAGTCCAAGTCCCCGCTATGTAACCTAGACAGTCCAAGTGACCATTAGGTAACCTACATAGTCCAAGTGCCCGTTCGTTAACCTACATTGTCCAAGTGCCCGCTAGGTAACGTAGATAGCCCAAGTGCCCGCTAGGAAACGTACATAGTCCAAGTGCCTTCTAGGTAACCTAGATAGTCCAAGTGCCCGCTAGTTAACCTACATAGTCCAAGTGCCCACTAGGTAACCTAGACAGTCCAATTGCCCGCTAGTTAACCTAGACAGTCCAAGTACCCGATAGGGAACCTACATAGTCCTAGTGCCCGCTAGGGAACCTACATAGTCCAAGTGCTCGCTAGGTAAACTACATAGTCCAAGTGCCCACTAGGTAACCTAGACAGTCCAATTGCCCGCTAGTTAACCTAGACAGTCCAAGTACCCGATAGGGAACCTACATAGTCCAACTGCCCGCTGGGACCCTACATAGTCCAAGTGCTCGCTAGGCAACCTATATTGTCCAAGTGCCCGTTAGTTAACCTAGATAGTCAAAGTGCCTGCTAGGTAACCTAAATAGTCCAAGTGCCCGCTAGGGAACCTACATAGTCCAAGTTCCCGCTAGGTAACCTAGATAGTCCAATTGCCCGTTAGCTAACCTAGATAGTCGAAGTGTCCGCTAGTTAACCTACATAGTCCAAGAGCCCGTTCGTTAACCTAGATAGTCCAAGTGCCCGCTAGGTAATCTAAGTAGTCCAAATGTCCGATAGGGATCCTACATAGTCCAAGTGCCCGATAGGGAACCTACATAATCCAAGTGCCCACTAGGGAACCTACATATTCCAAGTGCCCGATAGGCAACCTACATAGTCCAAATGCCCGTTAGTTAACCTAGATAGTCCAAGTGCCCACTAGGGGACGTACATAGTCCAAGTGCCCGCTAGGTAACCTACATGGTCCAAGTTCCCGATGGTAACCTAAATAGTACAAATGCCCGCTAGGGAAACTACATAGTCCAAGTGCCTGCTAGTTAACCTAGATAGTCCAAGTGCCTGCTAGTAAACCTACATAATCCATGGGAGCGCTAGTTAACCTAAATAGTGCAATGGCCCGCTAGTAAACCTAGATCGTGCAAGTGTCCGCTAGTTAACTTACATAGTCCACGTGCCTGCTAGGTAACCTAGATAGTCCAAGTGCCTGCTAGGCATCCTTCATAATCCAAGTGCCTGCTAGGTAACCTAGATAGTCCAAGTGCCCGCTAGTTAACCTAGATAGTCCTAGTGCCCGTTAGTTAACCTAGATAGTCCAAGTGCCCACTAGTGGAAGTACATAGTCCAAGGGCCCACTAGTTAACCTACATAGTACAAGGCCCGCTAGTTCACCTAGATAGTCCAAGTGCCCGCTAGTTAACCTAGAGAGTCAAAGTTCCCGCTAGTTAACCTAAGTAATACAAAAGTCCGATAGGGATCCTACATAGTCCAAGTGCCCGCTAGTTAACCTACATAGTCCAAGTCCTCGCTAGGTAACCTAGACAGTCCAAGTGACCATTAGGTTACCTACATAGTCCAAGAGCCCGCTAGGAAACGTACATAGTCCAAGTGCCCTGTAGGTAACCTAGATAGTTCTAGTGCCCACTAGTTTACCTACCTAGTCCAAGTGCCTGCTAGGTAAACTACATAGTCCAAGTGCCCACTAGGTAACCTAGACAGTCCAATTGCCCGCTAGTTAACCTAGACAGTCCAAGTACCCGATAGGGAACCTACATAGTCCAAGTGCCCGCTAGGGAACCTACATAATCCAAGTGCAAGCAAGGTAAAGTACATAGTCCAAGTGCCCACTAGGTAACCTAGACAGTCCAATTGCCCGCTACTTAACCTAGACAGTTCAAGTACCCGATAGGGAACCTACATAGTCCAACTGTCCGCTGGGAACCTACATAGTCCAAGTGCTCGCTAGGCAACCTACATAGTCCAAGTGCCCGTTAGTTAACCTAGATAGTCAAAGTGCCTGCTAGGTTACCTAAATAGTCCAAGTGCCCGCTAGGGAACCTACATAGTCCAAGTGCCCGCTAGGTAACCTAGATAGTCCAATTGCCCGTTAGCTAACCTAGATAGTCGAAGTGTCCGCTAGTTAACCTACATAGTCCAAGTGCACGTTCGTTAACCTAGATAGTCCAAGTGCCCGCTAGGGGACGTACATAGTCCAAGTATTCGCTAGGCAACCTACATATTCAAGTACCCGTTAGTTAACCTAGGTAGTCAAAGTGCCTGCTAGGTAACCTACATAGTCCAAGTGCCCGCTAGGGAAAATACATAGTCCATGTGCCCTCTAGGTAACCTAGATAGTCCAAGTGCCCGCTAGTTAACCTAAATTGTCCATGTGCCCCCTAGGGATCCTTCATAATCCAAGTGTCCGCTAGGTAACCTAGATAGTCCAAGTGCCCGCTAGTTAACCTAGATAGTCCTAGTGCCCGTTAGTTAACCTAAATAGTCCAAGTGCGTGCTGGGGTATGTACATAGTCCAAGTGCCTGCTAGGAAACCTAGATAGTCCAAGTGCCCACTAGTTAACCTACATAGTCCAAGGTCACGCTAGGTAACCTATATAGTGCAAGGTCCGCTATTTAACCTAGATAGTCCAAGTGCCCGCTAGCTAACATAGCGAGTCAAAGTGCCCGCTAGTTAACCTATGTAGTACAAATGTCCGATAGGGATCCTACCTAGTCCAAGTGCCCGCTATTTAACCTACATAGTCCAAGTCCCCGCTATGTAACCTAGACAGTCCAAGTGACCATTAGGTAACCTACATAGTCCAAGTGCCCGTTCGTTAACCTACATTGTCCAAGTGCCCGCTAGGTAACGTAGATAGCCCAAGTGCCCGCTAGGAAACGTACATAGTCCAAGTGCCTTCTAGGTAACCTAGATAGTCCAAGTGCCCGCTAGTTAACCTACATAGTCCAAGTGCCCACTAGGTAACCTAGACAGTCCAATTGCCCGCTAGTTAACCTAGACAGTCCAAGTACCCGATAGGGAACCTACATAGTCCTAGTGCCCGCTAGGGAACCTACATAGTCCAAGTGCTCGCTAGGTAAACTACATAGTCCAAGTGCCCACTAGGTAACCTAGACAGTCCAATTGCCCGCTAGTTAACCTAGACAGTCCAAGTACCCGATAGGGAACCTACATAATCCAACTGCCCGCTGGGACCCTACATAGTCCAAGTGCTCGCTAGGCAACCTATATTGTCCAAGTGCCCGTTAGTTAACCTAGATAGTCAAAGTGCCTGCTAGGTAACCTAAATAGTCCAAGTGCCCGCTAGGGAACCTACATAGTCCAAGTTCCCGCTAGGTAACCTAGATAGTCCAATTGCCCGTTAGCTAACCTAGATAGTCGAAGTGTCCGCTAGTTAACCTACATAGTCCAAGAGCCCGTTCGTTAACCTAGATAGTCCAAGTGCCCGCTAGGTAATCTAAGTAGTCCAAATGTCCGATAGGGATCCTACATAGTCCAAGTGCCCGATAGGGAACCTACATAATCCAAGTGCCCACTAGGGAACCTACATATTCCAAGTGCCCGATAGGCAACCTACATAGTCCAAATGCCCGTTAGTTAACCTAGATAGTCCAAGTGCCCACTAGGGGACGTACATAGTCCAAGTGCCCGCTAGGTAACCTACATGGTCCAAGTTCCCGATGGTAACCTAAATAGTACAAATGCCCGCTAGGGAAACTACATAGTCCAAGTGCCTGCTAGTTAACCTAGATAGTCCAAGTGCCTGCTAGTAAACCTACATAATCCATGGGCTCGCTAGTTAACCTAAATAGTGCAATGGCCCGCTAGTAAACCTAGATCGTGCAAGTGTCCGCTAGTTAACCTACATAGTCCACGTGCCTGCTAGGTAACCTAGATAGTCCAAGTGCCTGCTAGGCATCCTTCATAATCCAAGTGCCTGCTAGGTAACCTAGATTGTCCAAGTGCCCGCTAGTTAACCTAGATAGTCCTAGTGCCCGTTAGTTAACCTAAATAGTCCAAGTGCGTGCTGGGGTATGTACATAGTCCAAGTGCCTGCTAGGAAACCTAGATAGTCCAAGTGCCCACTAGTTAACCTACATAGTCCAAGGGCACGCTAGGTAACCTATATAGTGCAAGGTCCGCTATTTAACCTAGATAGTCCAAGTGCCCGCTAGCTAACATAGCGAGTCAAAGTGCCCGCTAGTTAACCTATGTAGTACAAATGTCCGATAGGGATCCTACCTAGTCCAAGTGCCCGCTATTTAACCTACATAGTCCAAGTCCCCGCTATGTAACCTAGACAGTCCAAGTGACCATTAGGTAACCTACATAGTCCAAGTGCCCGTTCGTTAACCTACATTGTCCAAGTGCCCGCTAGGTAACGTAGATAGCCCAAGTGCCCGCTAGGAAACGTACATAGTCCAAGTGCCTTCTAGGTAACCTAGATAGTCCAAGTGCCCGCTAGTTAACCTACATAGTCCAAGTGCCCACTAGGTAACCTAGACAGTCCAATTGCCCGCTAGTTAACCTAGACAGTCCAAGTACCCGATAGGGAACCTACATAGTCCTAGTGCCCGCTAGGGAACCTACATAGTCCAAGTGCTCGCTAGGTAAACTACATAGTCCAAGTGCCCACTAGGTAACCTAGACAGTCCAATTGCCCGCTAGTTAACCTAGACAGTCCAAGTACCCGATAGGGAACCTACATAGTCCAACTGCCCGCTGGGACCCTACATAGTCCAAGTGCTCGCTAGGCAACCTATATTGTCCAAGTGCCCGTTAGTTAACCTAGATAGTCAAAGTGCCTGCTAGGTAACCTAAATAGTCCAAGTGCCCGCTAGGGAACCTACATAGTCCAAGTTCCCGCTAGGTAACCTAGATAGTCCAATTGCCCGTTAGCTAACCTAGATAGTCGAAGTGTCCGCTAGTTAACCTACATAGTCCAAGAGCCCGTTCGTTAACCTAGATAGTCCAAGTGCCCGCTAGGTAATCTAAGTAGTCCAAATGTCCGATAGGGATCCTACATAGTCCAAGTGCCCGATAGGGAACCTACATAATCCAAGTGCCCACTAGGGAACCTACATATTCCAAGTGCCCGATAGGCAACCTACATAGTCCAAATGCCCGTTAGTTAACCTAGATAGTCCAAGTGCCCACTAGGGGACGTACATAGTCCAAGTGCCCGCTAGGTAACCTACATGGTCCAAGTTCCCGATGGTAACCTAAATAGTACAAATGCCCGCTAGGGAAACTACATAGTCCAAGTGCCTGCTAGTTAACCTAGATAGTCCAAGTGCCTGCTAGTAAACCTACATAATCCATGGGAGCGCTAGTTAACCTAAATAGTGCAATGGCCCGCTAGTAAACCTAGATCGTGCAAGTGTCCGCTAGTTAACTTACATAGTCCACGTGCCTGCTAGGTAACCTAGATAGTCCAAGTGCCTGCTAGGCATCCTTCATAATCCAAGTGCCTGCTAGGTAACCTAGATAGTCCAAGTGCCCGCTAGTTAACCTAGATAGTCCTAGTGCCCGTTAGTTAACCTAGATAGTCCAAGTGCCCACTAGTGGAAGTACATAGTCCAAGGGCCCACTAGTTAACCTACATAGTACAAGGCCCGCTAGTTCACCTAGATAGTCCAAGTGCCCGCTAGTTAACCTAGAGAGTCAAAGTTCCCGCTAGTTAACCTAAGTAATACAAAAGTCCGATAGGGATCCTACATAGTCCAAGTGCCCGCTAGTTAACCTACATAGTCCAAGTCCTCGCTAGGTAACCTAGACAGTCCAAGTGACCATTAGGTTACCTACATAGTCCAAGTGCCCGCTAGGAAACGTACATAGTCCAAGTGCCCTGTAGGTAACCTAGATAGTTCTAGTGCCCACTAGTTTACCTACCTAGTCCAAGTGCCTGCTAGGTAAACTACATAGTCCAAGTGCCCACTAGGTAACCTAGACAGTCCAATTGCCCGCTAGTTAACCTAGACAGTCCAAGTACCCGATAGGGAACCTACATAGTCCAAGTGCCCGCTAGGGAACCTACATAATCCAAGTGCAAGCAAGGTAAAGTACATAGTCCAAGTGCCCACTAGGTAACCTAGACAGTCCAATTGCCCGCTACTTAACCTAGACAGTTCAAGTACCCGATAGGGAACCTACATAGTCCAACTGTCCGCTGGGAACCTACATAGTCCAAGTGCTCGCTAGGCAACCTACATAGTCCAAGTGCCCGTTAGTTAACCTAGATAGTCAAAGTGCCTGCTAGGTTACCTAAATAGTCCAAGTGCCCGCTAGGGAACCTACATAGTCCAAGTGCCCGCTAGGTAACCTAGATAGTCCAATTGCCCGTTAGCTAACCTAGATAGTCGAAGTGTCCGCTAGTTAACCTACATAGTCCAAGTGCACGTTCGTTAACCTAGATAGTCCAAGTGCCCGCTAGGGGACGTACATAGTCCAAGTATTCGCTAGGCAACCTACATATTCAAGTACCCGTTAGTTAACCTAGGTAGTCAAAGTGCCTGCTAGGTAACCTACATAGTCCAAGTGCCCGCTAGGGAAAATACATAGTCCATGTGCCCTCTAGGTAACCTAGATAGTCCAAGTGCCCGCTAGTTAACCTAAATTGTCCATGTGCCCCCTAGGGATCCTTCATAATCCAAGTGTCCGCTAGGTAACCTAGATAGTCCAAGTGCCCGCTAGTTAACCTAGATAGTCCTAGTGCCCGTTAGTTAACCTAAATAGTCCAAGTGCGTGCTGGGGTATGTACATAGTCCAAGTGCCTGCTAGGAAACCTAGATAGTCCAAGTGCCCACTAGTTAACCTACATAGTCCAAGGGCACGCTAGGTAACCTATATAGTGCAAGGTCCGCTATTTAACCTAGATAGTCCAAGTGCCCGCTAGCTAACATAGCGAGTCAAAGTGCCCGCTAGTTAACCTATGTAGTACAAATGTCCGATAGGGATCCTACCTAGTCCAAGTGCCCGCTATTTAACCTACATAGTCCAAGTCCCCGCTATGTAACCTAGACAGTCCAAGTGACCATTAGGTAACCTACATAGTCCAAGTGCCCGTTCGTTAACCTACATTGTCCAAGTGCCCGCTAGGTAACGTAGATAGCCCAAGTGCCCGCTAGGAAACGTACATAGTCCAAGTGCCTTCTAGGTAACCTAGATAGTCCAAGTGCCCGCTAGTTAACCTACATAGTCCAAGTGCCCACTAGGTAACCTAGACAGTCCAATTGCCCGCTAGTTAACCTAGACAGTCCAAGTACCCGATAGGGAACCTACATAGTCCTAGTGCCCGCTAGGGAACCTACATAGTCCAAGTGCTCGCTAGGTAAACTACATAGTCCAAGTGCCCACTAGGTAACCTAGACAGTCCAATTGCCCGCTAGTTAACCTAGACAGTCCAAGTACCCGATAGGGAACCTACATAGTCCAACTGCCCGCTGGGACCCTACATAGTCCAAGTGCTCGCTAGGCAACCTACATAGTCCAAGTGCCCGTTAGTTAACCTAGATAGTCAAAGTGCCTGCTAGGTAACCTAAATAGTCCAAGTGCCCGCTAGGGAACCTACATAGTCCAAGTTCCCGCTAGGTAACCTAGATAGTCCAATTGCCCGTTAGCTAACCTAGATAGTCGAAGTGTCCGCTAGTTAACCTACATAGTCCAAGAGCCCGTTCGTTAACCTAGATAGTCCAAGTGCCCGCTAGGTAATCTAAGTAGTCCAAATGTCCGATAGGGATCCTACATAGTCCAAGTGCCCGATAGGGAACCTACATAATCCAAGTGCCCACTAGGGAACCTACATATTCCAAGTGCCCGATAGGCAACCTACATAGTCCAAATGCCCGTTAGTTAACCTAGATAGTCCAAGTGCCCACTAGGGGACGTACATAGTCCAAGTGCCCGCTAGGTAACCTACATGGTCCAAGTTCCCGATGGTAACCTAAATAGTACAAATGCCCGCTAGGGAAACTACATAGTCCAAGTGCCTGCTAGTTAACCTAGATAGTCCAAGTGCCTGCTAGTAAACCTACATAATCCATGGGCCCGCTAGTTAACCTACATAGTGCAATGGCTGGCTAGTTAACCTAGATCGTGCAAGTGTCCGCTAGGTAACCTACATAGTCCACGTGCCTGCTAGGTTACCTAGATAGTCCAAGTACCCGCTAGGCATCCTTCATAATCCAAGTGCCTGCTAGGTAACCTAGATAGTCCAAGTGCCCGCTAGTTAATTTAGATAGTCCTAGTACCCGTTAGTTAACCTAGATAGTCCAAGTGCCCACTAGGGGACCTACATAGTCCAAGGGCCCGCTAGTTAACTTACATAGTCCAAGGTCCGTTAGTTAACCTAGATAGTCCAAGTGCTCGCTAGTTAACCTACATAGTACAAGGGCCCGCTAGTTGACTTAGATAGTCCAAGTGCCCGCTAGTTAACCTAGATAGTCAAAGTGCCCGCTAGTTAACCTAAGTAGTACAAATGTCCGATAGGGATCCTACATAGTCCAAATGCCCGCTAGTTAACCTACATAGTCCCAGTCCCTGCTAGGTAACCTTGACAGTCCAAGTGACCATTAGGTTACCTACATAGTCCAAGTGTCCGTTCGTTAACCTACATAGTCCAAGTGCCCGCTAGGAAACGTACATAGTCCAAGTGCCCTCTAGGTAACCTAGATAGTCCAAGTGCCCGCTAGTTAACCTACATCGTCCAAGTGCCTGCTAGGTAAACTACATATTCCAAGTGCCCACTAGGTAACCTAGACAGTCCAATTGCCCGCTAGTTAACCTAGACAGTCCAAGTACCCGATAGGGAACCTACATAGTCCAACTGCCCGCTGGGAACCTACATAGTCCAAGTGCTCGCTATACAACCTACATAGTCCACGTGCCCGTTAGTTAACCTAGATAGTCAAAGTGCCTGCTAGGTAACCTAAATAGTCCACGTGCCCGCTAGGGAACCTACATAGTCCAAGTGCCCACTAGGTAACCTAGACAGTCCAATTGCCCGCTAGTTAACCTAGACAGTCCAAGTACCCGATAGGGAACCTACATAGTCCAACTGCCCGCTGGGACCCTACATAGTCCAAGTGCTCGCTAGGCAACCTACATAGTCCAAGTGCCCGTTAGTTAACCTAGATAGTCAAAGTGCCTGCTAGGTAACCTAAATAGTCCAAGTGCCCGCTAGGGAACCTACATAGTCCAAGTTCCCGCTAGGTAACCTAGATAGTCCAATTGCCCGTTAGCTAACCTAGATAGTCGAAGTGTCCGCTAGTTAACCTACATAGTCCAAGAGCACGTTCGTTAACCTAGATAGTCCAAGTGCCTTCTAGTTAACCTACATAGTCCAAGTACCCGCTAGGTAACCTTCATAGTCCATGGGACCGCTAGTTATCCTATATAGTCCAAGGTCCGCTAGTTAACCTAGATAGTCCAAATGCTCGCTAGTTAACCTAGATAGTCCAAGTACCCGCTAGTTAACCTAAGTAGTCTAAATGTCCGACATTTATCCGACATAGTCCAAGTGCCCGCTCGGTAACCTACATAGTCCAAGTGCCCGTTCGTTAACCTAGATAGTCAAAGTGCCTGCTAGATAACCTAGACAGTCCAAGTGCCCGCTATGGTTACCTACATAGTCCAAGTGCCCGTTCGTTAACCTAGATAGTCCAAGTGCCCGCTAGGTTACCAAGACAGTCCAAGTGCCCGCTAGTTAACCTACATAGTCCAAGTGCCCGAAAGGTCACCTACATAGTCCAAGTGCCCGATAGGGAACCTACATAATCCAAGTGCCCGATAGGGAACCTACATAATCCAAGTGCCCGCTAGGGAACCTACAAATTCCAAGTGCCCGATAGGCAACCTACATAGTCCAAGGGCCCGTTAGTTAACCTAGATAGTCCAAGTGCCCACTAGGGGACGTACATAGTCCAAGTGCCCGCTAGGTAACCTACATAGTCCAAGTTCCCGATGGTAACCTAAATAATACAAATGCCCGCTAGGGAAACTACATAGTCCAAGTGCCTGCTAGTTAACCTAGATAGTCCAAGTGCCTGCTAGTAAACCTACATAATCCATGGGCCCGCTAGTTAACCTACATAGTGCAATGGCTGGCTAGTTAACCTAGATCGTGCAAGTGTCCGCTAGTTAACCTACATAGTCCACGTGCCTGCTAGGTTACCTAGATAGTCCAAGTACCCGCTAGGCATCCTAAATAATCCAAGTGCCTGCTAGGTAACCTAGATAGTCCAAGTGCTCGCTAGTTAACCTACATAGTACAAGGGCCCGCTAGTTGACTTAGATAGTCCAAGTGCCCGCTAGTTAACCTAGATAGTCAAAGTGCCCGCTAGTTAACCTAAGTAGTACAAATGTCCGATAGGGATCCTACATAGTCCAAATGCCCGCTAGTTAACCTACATAGTCCAAGTCCCTGCTAGGTAACCTTGACAGTCCAAGTGACCATTAGGTTACCTACATAGTCCAAGTGCCCGTTCGTTAACCTACATAGTCCAAGTGCCCGCTAGGAAACGTACATAGTCCAAGTGCCCTCTAGGTAACCTAGATAGTCCAAGTGCCCGCTAGTTAACCTACAAAGTCCAAGTGCCTGCTAGGAAAACTACATAGTCCAAGTGCCCACTAGGTAACCTAGACAGTCCAATTGCCCGCTAGTTAACCTAGACAGTCCAAGTACCCGATAGGGAACCTACATAGTCCAACTGCCCGCTGGGAACCTACATAGTCCAAGTGCTCGCTATACAACCTACATAGTCCACGTGCCCGTTAGTTAACCTAGATAGTCAAAGTGCCTGCTAGGTAACCTAAATAGTCCAAGTGCCCGCTAGGGAACCTACATAGTCCAAGTGCCCGCTAGGTAACCTAGATAGTCCAATTGCCCGTTAGCTAACCTAGATAGTCGAAGTGTCCGCTAGTTAACCTACATAGTCCAAGAGCCCGTTCGTTAACCTAGATAGTCCAAGTGCCCTCTAGGTAACCTCAGTAGTCCAAATGTGCGATAGGGAACCTACATAGTCCAAGTGCTCGCTAGGTAAACTACATAGTCCAAGTGCCCGTTAGTTAACCTAGATAGTCCAAGTGCCCACTAGGGTACGAACATAGTCCAAGTGCCCGCTAGGTAACCTAGATAGTCCAAGTGCGCTTTAGGGTATGTACATAGTCCGAGTGCCGGCTAGGAAAACTAGATAGTCCAAGTGCCCGGTAGTTAACCTACATAGTCCAAGGTCCGCTAGTTAACCTAGATAGTCCAAGTGCCCGCTAGTTAACCTAAATATTCCAAGTGCCCGCTACTTAACCTAAGTAGTCCAAATGTCCGATAGGGATCCTACATAGTCCAAGTGCCCGCTAGGTAACCTACATAGTTCAAGTGCCCCTTCGTTAACCTAGATAGTCAATGTGCCCGCTAGGTAACCTAGACAGTCCAAGTGCCCGCTAGGTTACCTACATAGTCCAAGTGCCCGTTCGTTAACCTAGATAGTCCAAGTGCCCGCTAGGTTACCTAGACAGTCCAAGTGCCCGCTAGTTAACCTACATAGTCCAAGTGCCCGAAAGGTCACCTACATAGTCCAAGTGCCCGATAGGGAACCTACATAATCCAAGTGCCCGATAGGGAACCTACATAATCCAAGTGCCCGCTAGGGAACCTACATATTCCAAGTGCCCGATAGGCAACCTACATAGTCCAAGTGCCCGTTAGTTAACCTAGATAGTCCAAGTGCCCACTAGGGGACGTACATAGTCCAAGTGCCCGCTAGGTAACCTACATAGTCCAAGTTCCCGATGGTAACCTAAATAGTACAAATGCCCGCTAGGGAAACTACATAGTCCAAGTGCCTGCTAGTTAACCTAGATAGTCCAAGTGCCTGCTAGTAAACCTACATAATCCATGGGCCCGCTAGTTAACCTACATAGTGCAATGGCTGGATAGTTAACCTAGATCGTGCAAGTGTCCGCTAGTTAACCTACATAGTCCACGTGCCTGCTAGGTAACCTAGATAGTCCAAGTACCCGCTAGGCATCCTTCATAATCCAAGTGCCTGCTAGGTAACCTAGATAGTCCAAGTGCCCGCTAGTTAACCTAGATAGTCCTAGTACCCGTTAGTTAACCTAGATAGTCCAAGTGCCCACTAGGGGACGTACATAGTCCAAGGGCCCGCTAGTTAACTTACATAGTCCAAGGTCCGTTAGTTAACCTAGATAGTCCAAGTGCTCGCTAGTTAACCTACATAGTACAAGGGCCCGCTAGTTGACTTAGATAGTCCAAGTGCCCGCTAGTTAACCTAGATAGTCACAGTGCCCGCTAGTTAACCTAAGTAGTACAAATGTCCGATAGGGATCCTACATAGTCCAAATGCCCGCTAGTTAACCTACATAGTCCAAGTCCCTGCTAGGTAACCTTGACAGTCCAAGTGACCATTAGGTTACCTACATAGTCCAAGTGCCCGTTCGTTAACCTACATAGTCCAAGTGCCCGCTAGGAAACGTACATAGTCCAAGTGCCCTCTAGGTAACCTAGATAGTCCAAGTGCCCGCAAGTTAACCTACATAGTCCAAGTGCCTGCTAGGTAAACTACATAGTCCAAGTGCCCACTAGGTAACCTAGACAGTCCAATTGCCCGCTAGTTAACCTAGACAGTCCAAGTACCCGATAGGGAACCTACATAGTCCAACTGCCCGCTGGGAACCTACATAGTCCAAGTGCTCGCTATACAACCTACATAGTCCACGTGCCCATTAGTTAACCTAGATAGTCAAAGTGCCTGCTAGGTAACCTAAATAGTCCACGTGCCCGCTAGGGAACCTACATAGTCCAAGTGCCCGCTAGGTAACCTAGATGGTCCAATTGCCCATTAGCTAACCTAGATAATCGAAGTGTCCGCTAGTTAACCTACATAGTCCAAGAGCCCGTTCGTTAACCTAGATAGTCCAAGTGCCCTCTAGGTAACCTCAGTAGTCCAAATGTGCGATAGGGAACCTACATAGTCCAAGTGCCCGCTAGGTAACCTACATAGTCCAAGTGCCCGTTAGTTAACCTAGATAGTCCAAGTGCCCACTAGGGTACGAACATAGTCCAAGTGCCCGCTAGGTAACCTAGATAGTCCAAGTGCGCTTTAGGGTATGTACATAGTCCGAGTGCCGGCTAGGAAAACTAGATAGTCCAAGTGCCCGGTAGTTAACCTACATAGTCCAAGGTCCGCTAGTTAACCTAGATAGTCCAAGTGCCCGCTAGTTAACCTAAATATTCCAAGTGCCCGCTACTTAACCTAAGTAGTCCAAATGTCCGATAGGGATCCTACATAGTCCAAGTGCCCGCTAGGTAACCTACATAGTTCAAGTGCCCCTTCGTTAACCTAGATAGTCAATGTGCCCGCTAGGTAACCTAGACAGTCCAATTGCCCGCTAGGTTACCTACATAGTCCAAGGGCCCGTTCGTTAACCTAGATAGTCCAAGTGCCCGCTAGGTAACCTACATAGTCCAAGTGCCCGTTAGTTAACCTAGATAGTCCAAGTGCCCACTAGGGTACGAACATAGTCCAAGTGCCCGCTAGGTAACCTAGATAGTCCAAGTGCGCTTTAGGGTATGTACATAGTCCGAGTGCCGGCTAGGAAAACTAGATAGTCCAAGTGCCCGGTAGTTAACCTACATAGTCCAAGGTCCGCTAGTTAACCTAGATAGTCCAAGTGCCCGCTAGTTAACCTAAATATTCCAAGTGCCCGCTACTTAACCTAAGTAGTCCAAATGTCCGATAGGGATCCTACATAGTCCAAGTGCCCGCTAGGTAACCTACATAGTTCAAGTGCCCCTTCGTTAACCTAGATAGTCAATGTGCCCGCTAGGTAACCTAGACAGTCCAATTGCCCGCTAGGTTACCTACATAGTCCAAAGGCCCGTTCGTTAACCTAGATAGTCCAAGTGCCCGCTAGGTTACCTAGACAGTCCAAGTGCCCGCTAGTTAACCTACATAGTCCAAGTGCCCGATAGGGAACCTACATAATCCAAGTGCCCGATAGGGAACCTACATAATCCAAGTGCCCGCTAGGGAACCTACATAGTTCAAGTGTACGCTAGGCAACCTACATAGTCCAAGTGCCCACTAGGGGACGTACATCGTCGAAGTGCCCGCTAGGTAACCTACATAGTCCAAGTTCGCGATGGTAACCTAAATAGTCCAAATGCCCGCTAGGGAAACTACATAGTCCAAGTGCCTGCTAGTTAACCTAGATAGTCCAAGTGCCTGCTAGTAAACCTACATAATCCATGGGCGCGCTAGTTAACCTAAATAGTGCAATGGCCCGCTAGTAAACCTAGATCGTGCAAGTGTCCGCTAGTTAACCTACATAGTCCACGTGCCTGCTAGGTAACCTAGATAGTCCAAGTGCCCGCTAGTTAACCTAGATAGTCCTAGTGCCCGTTAGTTAACCTAGATAGTCCAAGTGCCCACTAGAGGACGTACATAGTCCAAGGGCCCACTAGTTAACCTACATAGTTCAAGGGCCCGCTAGTTCACCTAGATAGTCCAAGTGCCCGCTAGTTAACCTAGATAGTCAAAGTGCCCGCTAGTTAACCTAAGTAATACAAAAGTCCGATAGGGATCCTACATAGTCCAAGTGCCCGCTAGTTAACCTACATAGTCCAAGTCCTCGCTAGGTAACCTAGACAGTCCAAGTGACCATTAGGTTACCTACATAGTCCAAGTGCCCGGTCGTTAACCTACATAGTCTAAGTGCCCGCTAGGTAACGTAGATAGCCCAAGTGCCCGCTAGGAAACGTACATAGTCCAAGTGCCCTGTAGGTAACCTAGATAGTTCTAGCGCCCGCTAGTTTACCTACCTAGTCCAAGTGCCTGCTAGGTAACCTAGACAGTCCAATTGCCCGCTAGTTAACCTAGACAGTCCAAGTACCCGATAGGGAACCTACATAGTCCAAGTGCCCGCTAGGGAACGTACATAGTCCAAGTGCTCGCAAGGTAAAGTACATAGTCCAAGTGCCCACTAGGTAACCTAGACAGTCCAATTGCCCGCTACTTAACCTAGACAGTCCAAGTACCCGATAGGGAACCTACATAGTCCAAGTGCCCGCTAGGGACCCTACATAGTCCAAGTGCTCGCAAGGTAAAGTACATAGTCCAAGTGCCCACTAGGTAACCTAGACAGTCCAATTGCCCGCTACTTAACCTAGACAGTCCAAGTACCCGATAGGGAACCTACATAGTCCAACTGTCCGCTGGGAACCTATATAGTCTAAGTGCTCGCTAGGCAACCTACATAGTCCAAGTGCCCGTTAGTTAACCTAGATAGTCAAAGTGCCTGCTAGGTTACCTAAATAGTCCAAGTGCCCGCTAGGGAACCTACATAGTCCATATGCCCGCCAAGTAACCTAGATAGTCCAATTGCCCGTTAGCAAACCTAGATAGTCGAAGTTTCCGCTAGTTAACCTACATAGTCCAAGAGCCCGTTCGTTAACCTAGATAGTCCAAGTGCCCGCTAGGTAATCTAAGTAGTCCAAATGTCCGATAGGGATCCTACATAGTCCAAGTGCCCGCTAGGTAACCTACATAGTGCAAGTGCCCGTTCGTTAACCTAGATAGGCCAAGTGCCCGCTAGGTAACCTAGACAGTCCAAGTGCCCGCTAGGTTACCTACATAGTCCAAGTGCACGTTCGTTAACCTAGATAGTCCAAGTGCCTTCTAGTTAACCTACATAGTCCAAGTGCCCGCTAGGTAACCTACATAGTAACAAAGTGCCCACTAGGTAACCTAAATAATGCAAATGCCCGCTAGTGAAACTATATAGTCGAAGTGCTCGCTAGTTAACCTAGATAGTCCAAGTGCCCGCTAGTAAACCTAGATAGTCCAAGGGCCCGCTAGTTAATCTAGATAGTCCAAGTGCCCGCTAGTTAACCTAGATAGTCCAAGGGCACGCTAGTTAATCTAGGTAGTCCAAGTGCCCGCTAGTTAACCTAGACAGTCTAAGTGCCCGCTAGTTAACCTAGATCGTCCCAGTGCCCGCTAGTTAACCTAGATAATCCAAGTGCCCGATAGTTAACCTACATAGTCCAAGGGCCCTCTAGTTAACCTAGATAGTCCAAGTGCCCGCTAGGGGACGTACATAGTCCAAGTGCTCGCTAGGCAACCTACATAGTCCAAGTGCCCGTTAGTTAACCTAGATAGTCAAAATGCCTGCTAGGTAACCTAAATTGTCCAAGTGCCCGCTAGGGAACCTACATAGTCCAAGTGCCCGCTAGTTAACCTAGATAGTCCAATTGCCCGTTAGCTAACCTAGATAGTCGAAGTGTCCGCTAGTTAACCTACATAGTCCAAGAGCCCGTTCGTTAACCTAGATAGTCCAAGTGCCCTCTAGGTAACCTAAGTAGCCCAAATGTGCGATAGGGAACCTACATAGTCCAAGTGCCCGTTAGTTAACCTAGATAGTCCAAGTGCCCACTAGGGTACGTACGTAGTCCAAATGCCCGCTAGGTAACCTAGATAGTCCAAGTGCGCGCTAGGGTATGTACATAGTCCGAGTGCCGGCTAGGAAAACTAGATAGTCCAAGTGCCCGCTAGTTAACCTACATAGTCCAAGGTCCGCTAGTTAACCTAGATAGTCCAAGTGCCCGCTAGTTAACCTAGATATTCCAAGTGCCCGCTAGTTAACCTTAGTAGTCCAAATGTCCGATAGGGATCCTACATAGTCCAAATGCCCGCTAGGTAACCTACATAGTCCAAGTGCCCCTTCGTTAACCTAGATAGTCAATGTGCCCGCTAGGTAACCTAGACAGTCCAAGTGCCCGCTAGGTTACCTACATAGTCCAAGTGCCCGTTCGTTAACCTAGATAGTCCAAGTGCCCGCTAGGTTACCTAGACAGTCCAAGTGCCCGCTAGTTAACCTACATAGTCCAAGTGCCCGATAGGGAACCTACATAATCCAAGTGCCCGATAGGGAACCTACATAATCCAAGTGCCTGCTAGGGAACCTACATAGTCCAAGTGTACGCTAGGCAACCTACATAGTCCAAGTGCCCACTAGGGGACGTACATAGTCCAAGTGCCCGCTAGGTAACCTACATAGTCCAAGTTCCCGATGGTAACCTAAATAGTCCAAATGCCCGCTAGGGAAACTACATAGTCCAAGTGCCCGTTCGTTAACCTAGATAGTCCAAGTGCCCGCTATGTTACCTAGACAGTCCAAGTGCCCGCTAGTTAACCTACATAATCCAAGTGCCCGATAGGGAACCTACATAATCCAAGTGCCCGATAGGGAACCTACATAATCCAAGTGCCCGCTAGGGAACCTACATAGTTCAAGTGTACGCTAGGCAACCTACATAGTCCAAGTGCCCACTAGGGGACGTACATAGTCGAAGTGCCCGCTAGGTAACCTACATAGTCCAAGTTCGCGATGGTAACCTAAATAGTACAAATGTCCGCTAGGGAAACTACATAGTACAAGTGCCTGCTAGATAACCTAGATAGTCCAAGTGCCTGCTAGTAAACCTACATAATCCATGGGCGCGCTAGTTAACCTAAATAGTGCAATGGCCCGCTAGTAAACCTAGATCGTGCAAGTATCCGCTAGTTAACCTACATAGTCCACGGGCCTGCTAGGTAACCTAGATAGTCCAAGTGCCTGCTAGGCATCCTTCATAATCCAAGTGCCTGCTAGGTAACCTAGATAGTCCAAGTGCCCGCTAGTTAACCTAGATAGTCCTAGTGCCCGTTAGTTAACCTAGATAGTCCAAGTGCCCACTAGGGGACGTACATAGTCCAAGGGCCCACTAGTTAACCTACATAGTACAAGGTCCCGCTAGTTCACCTAGATAGTCCAAGTGCCCGCTAGTTAACCTAGATAGTCAAAGTGCCCGCTAGTTAACCTAAGTAATACAAAAGTCCGATAGGGATCCTACATAGTCCAAGTGCCCGCTAGTTAACCTACATAGTCGAAGTCCTCGCTAGGTAACCTAGACAGTCTAAGTTACCATTAGGTTACCTACATAGTCCAAGTGCCCGGTCGTTAACCTACATAGTCCAAGTGCCCGCTAGGTAACGTAGATAGCCCAAGTGCCCGCTAGGAAACGTACATAGTCCAAGTGCCCTGTAGGTAACCTAGATAGTTCTAGTGCCCGCTACTTTACCTACCTAGTCCAAGTGCCTGCTAGGTAAACTACATAGTCCAAGTGCCCACTAGGTAACCTAGACAGTCCAATTGCCCGCTAGTTAACCTAGACAGTCCAAGTACCCGATAGGGAACCTACATAGTCGAAGTGCCCGCTAGGGAACCTACATAGTCCAAGTGCTCGCAAGGTAAACTACATAGTCCAAGTGCCCACTAGGTAACCTAGACAGTCCAATTGCCCGCTACTTAACCTAGACAGTCCAAGTACCCGATAGGGAACCTACATAGTACAACTGTCCGCTGGGAACCTACATAGTCTAAGTGCTCGCTAGGCAACCTACATAGTCCAAGTGCCCGTTAGTTAACCTAGATAGTCAAAGTGCCTGCTAGGTTACCTAAATAGTCCAAGTGCCCGCTAGGGAACCTACATAGTCCAAGTGCCCGCCAAGTAACCTAGATAGTCCAATTGCCCGTTAGCTAACCTAGATAGTCGAAGTGTCCGCTAGTTAACCTACATAGTCCAAGAGCCCGTTCGTTAACCTAGATAGTCCAAGTGCCCGCTAGGTAATCTAAGTAGTCCAAATGTCCGATAGGTATCCTACATAGTCCAAGTGCCCGCTAGATAACCTCCATAGTCCAAGTGCCCGTTCGTTAACCTAGATAGGCCAAGTGCCCGCTAGGTAACCTCGACAGTCCAAGTGCCCGCTAGTTTACCTACATAGTCCAAGTGCACGTTCGTTAACCTAGATAGTCCAAGTGCCTTCTAGTTAAACTACATAGTCCAAGTGCCCGCTAGGTAACCTACATAGTAACCAATTGCCCACTAGGTAACCTAAATAATGCAAATGCCCGCTAGTGAAACTATATAGTCGAAGTGCTCGCTAGTTAACCTAGATCGTCCAAGTGCCCGCTAGTAAACCTAGATAGTCCTAGGGCCCGCTAGTTAATCTAGGTAGTCCAAGTGCCCGCTAGTTAACCTAGATAGTCCAAGTGCCCGCTAGTTAACCTAGATCGTCCCAGTGCCCGCTAGTTAACCTAGATAATCCAAGTGCCCGATAGTTAACCTACATAGTCCAAGGGCCCTCTAGTTAACCTAGATAGTCCAAGTGCCCGCTAGGGGATGTACATAGTCCAAGTGCTCGCTAGGCAACCTACATAGTCCAAGTGCCCGTTAGTTAACCTAGATAGTCAAAATGCCTGCTAGGTAACCTAAATTGTCCAAGTGCCCGCTAGGGAACCTACATAGTCCAAGTGCCCGCTAGTTAACCTAGATAGTCCAATTGCCCGTTAGCTAACCTAGATAGTCGAAGTGTCCGCTAGTTAACCTACATAGTCCAAGAGCCCGTTCGTTAACCTAGATAGTCCAAGTGCCCTCTAGGTAACCTAAGTAGTCCAAATGTGCGATAGGGAACCTACATAGTCCAAGTGCCCGTTAGTTAACCTAGATAGTCCAAGTTCCCACTAGGGTACGTACGTAGTCCAAGTGCCCGCTAGGTAACCTAGATAGTCCAAGTGCGCGCTAAGGTATGTACATAGTCAGAGTGCCGGCTAGGAAAACTAGATAGTCCAAGTGCCCGCTACTTAACCTACATAGTCCAAAGGCCCGCTAGTTAACCTAGATAGTCCAAGTGCCCGCTAGTTAACCTAGATATTCCAAGTGCCCGCCAGTTAACCTAAGTAGTCCAAATGTCCGATAGGGATCCTACATAGTCCAAATGCCCGCTAGGTAACCTACATAGTCCAAGTGCCCCTTCGTTAACCTAGATAGTCAATGTGCCCGCTAGGTAACCTAGACAGTCCAAGTGCCCGCTGGGTTACCTACATAGTCCAAGTGCCCGTTCGTTAACCTAGATAGTCCAAGTGCCCGCTAGGTTACCTAGACAGTCCAAGTGCCCGCTAGTTAACCTACATAGTCCAAGTGCCCGATAGGGAACCTACATAATCCAAGTGCCCGATAGGGAACCTACATAATCCAAGTGCCCGCTAGGGAACCTACATAGTCCAAGTGTACGCTAGGCAACCTACATAGTCCAAGTGCCCACTAGGGGACGTACATAGTCCAAGTTCCCGCTAGGTAACCTACATAGTCCAAGTTCCCGATGGTAACCTAAATAGTCCAAATGCCCGCTAGGGAAACTACATAGTCCAAGTGCCTGCTAGTTAACCTAGATAGTCCAAGTGCCTGCTAGTAAACCTACATAATCCATGGGCGCGCTAGTTAACCTAAATAGTGCAATGGCCCGCTAGTAAACCTAGATCGTGCAAGTGTCCGCTAGTTAACCTACATAGTCCACGTGCCTGCTAGGTAACCTAGATAGTCCAAGTGCCCGCTAGTTAAACTAGATAGTCCTAGTGCCCGTTAGTTAACCTAGATAGTCCAAGTGCCCACTAGGGTACGTACATAGTCCAAGGGCCCGCTAGTTAACCTACATAGTACAACGGCCCGCTAGTTGACCTAGATATTCCAAGTGCCCACTAGTTAACCTAGATAGTCAAAGTGCCCGCTAGTTAACCTAAGTAATACAAAAGTCCGATAGGGATCCTACATAGTCCAAGAGCCCGCTAGTTAACCTACATAGTCCAAGTCCTCGCTAGGTAACCTAGACAGTCCAAGTGACCATTAGGTTACCTACATAGTCCAAGTGCCCGCAAGGTAACGTAGATAGCCCAAGTGCCCGCTAGGAAACGTACATAGTCCAAGTGCCTTCTAGTTAAACCTACATAGTCCAAGTGCCCGCTAGGTAACCTACATAGTAACCAAGTGCCCACTAGGTAACCTAAACAATGCAAAAGCCCGCTAGTGAAATTATATAGTCGAAGTGCTCGCTAGTTAACCTAGATAGTCCAAGTGCCCGCTAGTAAACCTAGATAGTCCAAGGGCCAGCTAGTTAATCTAGATAGTCCAAGTGCCCGCTAGTTAACCTAGGTAGTCCAAGTGCCCGCTAGTTAACCTAGATAGTCCAAGGGCACTCTAGTAAATCTAGATAGTCCAAGTGCCCGCTAGATAACCTAGATAGTCCAAGTGCCCGCTAGTTAACCTAGATCGTCCAAGTGCCCGCTAGTTAACCTAGATAATCCAAGTGCCCGATAGTTAACCTACATAGTCCAAGGGCCCTCTAGTTAACCTAGATAGTCCAAGTGCCCGCTAGGGGACGTACATAGTCCAAGTGCTCGCTAGGCAACCTACATAGTCCAAGTGCCCGTTAGTTAACCTAGATAGTCAAAGTGCCTGCTAGGTAACCTTAATTGTCCAAGTGCCCGCTAGGGAACCTACATAGTCCAAGTGCCCGCTAGGTAACCTAGATAGTCCAATTGCCCGTTTGGTAACCTAGATAGTCGAAGTGTCCGCTAGTTAACCTACATAGTCCAAGAACCCGTTCGTTAACCTAGATAGGCCAAGTGCCCGCTAGGTAACCTAGACAGTCCAAGTGCCTGCTAGGTTACCTACATAGTCCAAATGCACGTTCGTTAACCTAGATAGTCCAATTGCCCGTTAGCTAACCTAGATAGTCGAAGTGTCCGCTAGTTAACCTACATAGTCCAAGAGCCCGTTCGTTACCCTAGATAGTCCAAGTGCCCTCTAGGTAACCTAAGTAGTCCAAATGTGCGATAGGGAACCTACATAGTCCAAGTGCCCGTTAGTTAACCTAGATAGTCCAAGTTCCCACTAGGGTACGTACGTAGTCCAAGTACCCGCTAGGTAACCTAGATAGTCCAAGTGCGCGCTAGGGTATGTACATAGTCCGAGTGCCGGCTAGGAAAACTAGATAGTCCAAGTGCCCGCTAGTTAACCTACATAGTCCAAGGGCCCGCTAGTTAACCTAGATAGTCCAAGTGCCCGCTAGTTAACCTAGATATTCCAAGTGCCCGCCAGTTAACCTAAGTAGTCCAAATGTCCGATAGGGATCCTACATAGTCCAAATGCCCGCTAGGTAACCTACATAGTCCAAGTGCCCCTTCGTTAACCTAGATAGTCAATGTGCCCGCTAGGTAACCTAGACAGTTCAAGTGCCCGCTGGGTTACCTACATAGTCCAAGTGCCCGTTCGTTAACCTAGATAGTCCAAGTGCCCGCTAGGTTACCTAGACAGTCCAAGTGCCCGCTAGTTAACCTACATAGTCCAAGTGCCCGATAGGGAACCTACATAATCCAAGTGCCCGATAGGGAACCTACATAATCCAAGTGCCCGCTAGGGAACCTACATAGTCCAAGTGTACGCTAGGCAACCTACATAGTCCAAGTGCCCACTAGGGGACGTACATAGTCCAAGTTCCCGCTAGGTAACCTACATAGTCCAAGTTCCCGATGGTAACCTAAATAGTCCAAATGCCCGCTAGGGAAACTACATAGTCCAAGTGCCTGCTAGTTAACCTAGATAGTCCAAGTGCCTGCTAGTAAACCTACATAATCCATGGGCGCACTAGTTAACCTAAATAGTGCAATGGCCCGCTAGTAAACCTAGATCGTGCAAGTGTCCGCTAGTTAACCTACATAGTCCACGTGCCTGCTAGGTAACCTAGATAGTCCAAGTGCCTGCTAGGCATCCTTCATAATCCAAGTGCCTGCTAGGTAACCTAGATAGTCCAAGTGCCCGCTAGTTAACCTAGATAGTCCTAGTGCCCGTTAGTTAACCTAGATAGTCCAAGTGCCCACTAGGGTACGTACATAGTCCAAGGGCCCGCTAGTTAACCTACATAGTACAAGGGCCCGCTAGTTGACCTAGATAGTCCAAGTGCCCGCTAGTTAACCTAGATAGTCAAAGTGCCCGCTAGTTAACCTAAGTAATACAAAAGTCCGATAGGGATCCTACATCGTCCAAGAGCCCGCTAGTTAACCTAGATAGTCAAAGTGCCCGCTAGTTAACCTAAGTAATACAAAAGTCCGATAGGGATCCTACATCGTCCAAGAGCCCGCTAGTTAACCTACATAGTCCAAGTCCTCGCTAGGTAACCTAGACAGTCCAAGTGACCATTAGGTTACCTACATAGTCCAAGTGCCCGCAAGGTAACGTAGATAGCCCAAGTGCCCGCTAGGAAACGTACATAGTCCAAGTGCCCTCTAGGTAACCTAGATAATCCAAGTGCCCGCTAGTTTACCTACATAGTCCAAGTGCCTGCTAGGTAAACTACATAGTCCAAGTGCCCACTAGGTAACCTAGACAGTCCAATTGCCCGCCAGTTAACCTAGACTGTCCAAGTACCCGATAGGGAACCTACATAGTCCAACTGCCCGCTGGGAACCTACATAGTCCAAGTGCTCGCTAGGCAACCTACATAATCCAAGTGCCCGTTAGTTAACCAAGATAGTCAAAGTGCCTGCTAGGTTACCTAAATAGTCCAAGTGCCCGCTAGGGAACCTACATAGTCCAAGTGCCCGCTAGGTAACCTAGATAGTCCAATTGCCCGTTAGCTAACCTAGATAGTCGAAGTGTCCGCTAGTTAACCTACATAGTCCAAGAGCCCGTTCGTTAACGTAGATACTCCAAGTGCCCGCTAGGTAACCTAAGTAGTCCAAATGTCCGATAGGGATCCTACATAGTCC
This sequence comes from Tenrec ecaudatus, assembly GCF_050624435.1. Lineage (NCBI taxonomy): Eukaryota > Metazoa > Chordata > Mammalia > Afrosoricida > Tenrecidae > Tenrec > Tenrec ecaudatus. The sequence goes on along the minus strand of NW_027459703.1, from coordinate 457,134 downwards.
AAGTGCCCGCTAGGTAACCTACATAGTCCACGTGCCCGTTCGTTAACCTAGATAGTCCAAGTGCCCGCTAGGTAACCTAGACAGTCCAAGTGCACGCTAGGTTACCTACATAGTCCAAGTGCACGTTCGTTAACCTAGATAGTCCAAGTGCCTTCTAGTTAAACCTACATAGTCCAAGTGCCCGCTTGGTAACCTACATAGTAACCAAGTGCCCACTAGGTAATCTAAATAATGCAAAAGCCCGCTAGTGAAACTATATAGTCGAAGTGCTCGCTAGTTAACCTAGATAGTCCAAGTGCCCGCTAGTAAACCTAGATAGTCCAAGGGCCAGCTAGTTAATCTAGATAGTCCAAGTGCCCGCTAGTTAACCTAGGTAGTCCAAGTGCCCGCTAGTTAACCTAGATAGTCCAAGGGCACTCTAGTAAATCTAGACAGTCCAAGTGCCCGCTAGTTAACCTAGATAGAACAAGTGCCCGCTAGTTAACCTAGATCGTCCAAGTGCCCGCTAGTTAACCTAGATAATCCAAGTGCCCGATAGTTAACCTACATAGTCCAAGGGCCCTCTAGTTAACCTAGATAGTCCAAGTGCCCGCTAGGGGACGTACATAGTCCAAGTGCTCGCTAGGCAACCTACATAGTCCAAGTGCCCGTTAGTTAACCTAGATAGTCAAAGTGCCTGCTAGGTAACCTAAATTGTCCAAGTGCCCGCTAGGGAACCTACATAGTCCAAGTGCCCGCGAGGTAACCTAGATAGTCCAATTGCCCGTTAGGTAACCTAGATAGTCGAAGTGTCCGCTAGTTAACCTACATAGTCCAAGAACCCGTTCGTTAACCTAGATAGGCCAAGTGCCCGCTAGGTAACCTAGACAGTCCAAGTGCCTGCTAGGTTACCTACATAGTCCAAGTGCACGTTCGTTAACCTAGATAGTCCAAGTACCCTCTGGTAACCTACATAGTCCAAGGGCCCGCTAGGTAACCTTGATAGTCCAAGGTCCTTCTAGTTAACCTACATAGTCCAAGTGCCCCCTAGGTAACCTATATACTCCAAGTGCCCCCTAGGTAACCTAAATAATCCAAATGCCCGCTAGGGAAACTACATAGTCCAAGTGCCCGTTAGTTAACCTAGATAGTCCAAGTGCCCACTAGGGGACGTACATAGTCCAAGTGCCCGCTAGGTAACCTAGATAGTCCAAGTGCGCGCTACGGTATGTACATAGTCCGAGTGCCAGCTAGGAAACCTAGATAGTCCCAGGGCCCGCTAGTTAACCTACATAGTCCAAGGGCCCGCTAGTTAACCTACATAGTCCAAGGTCCACTAGTTAACCTAGATAGTCCAAGTGCCCGCTAGTTAACCTAGATAGTCCAAGTGCCCGCTAGTTAACCTAAGTAGTCCAAATGTCCGATAGGAATCCTACATAGTCCAAGTGCCCGTTCGTTAACCTAGATAGTCAAAGTGCCCGCTAGGTAACCTAGACAGTCCAAGTGCCCGCTAGGTTACCTACATAGTCTAAGTGCCTGTTCGTTAACCTAGACAGTCCAAGTGCCCGCTAGTTAACCATATAGTCCAAGTGCCCGATAGGGACCCTACATAATCCAAGTGCCCGATAGGGAACCTACATAATCCAAGTGCCCGCTAGGGAACCTACAAATCCAAGTGCCCGCTAGGCAACCTACATAGTCCAAGTGCCCGTTAGTTAACCTAGATAGTCCAAGTGCCCACTAGGGGACGTACATAGTCCAAGTGCCCGCTAGGTAACTTACATAGTCCAAGTTCCCGATGGTAACCTAAATAGTCCAAATGCCCGCTAGGGAAAGTACATAGTCCAAGTGCCTGCTAGTTAACCTAGATAGTCCAAGTGCCTGCTAGTAAACCTACATAATCCATGGGCCCGCTAGTTAACCTACAAAGTGCAATGGCCCGCTAGTTAACCTAGATCGTGCAAGTGTCCGGTAGTTAACCTACATAGTCCACGTGCCTGCTAGGTAACCTAGATAGTCCAAGTGCCCGCTAGGCTTCCTTCATAATCCAAGTGCCTGCTAGGTAACCTAGATAGTCCAGGTGCCTGCTAGTTAACCTAGATAGTCCTAGTGCCCGTTAGTTAACCTAGATATTCCAAGTGCCCACTAGGGGACGTACATAGTCCAAGCGCCCCCTAGTTAACCTATATAGTCCATGGTCCGTTAGTTAACCTAGATAGTCCAAGTGCCCGCTAGTTAACCTACATAGTACTTGGGACCGCTAGTTGACCTACATAGTCAAAGTGCCCGCTAGTTATCCTAAGTAGTACAAATGTCCGATAGGGATCCTACATAGTCCAAGTGCCCGCTAGTTAACCTACATAGTCCAAGTCCCCGCTAGGTAACCTAGACAGTCCAAGAGACCATTAGGTTACCTACATAGTCCAAGTGCCCTTTCGTTAACCTACATAGTCCAAGTGCCCGCTAGGTAACGTAGATAGCCTAAGTGCCCACAAGTAAACGTACACAGTCCAAGTGCCCTCTACTTAACTTAGACAGTCCAAGTACCCGATAGGGAACCTACATAGTCCAACTGCCCGCTGGGAACCTACATAGTCCAAGTGCTCGCTAGGCAACCTATATAGTCCAACTGCCCGTTAGTTAACCTAGATAGTCAAAGTGCCTGCTAGGTAACCTAAATAGTCCACGTGCCCGGTAGGGAACCTACATAGTCCAAGTGCCCGCTAGGTAACCTAAGTAGTCCAAATGTCCGATAGGGATCCTACATAGTCCAAGTGCCCGCTAGGTTACCTACATAGTCCAAGTGCACGTTCGTTAACCTAGATAGTCCAAGTGCCCGCTGGTAACCTACATATTCCAAGGGCCCGCTAGGTAACCTTGATAGTCCAAATGCCTTCTAGTTAACCTACATAGTCCAAGTGCCCGCTAGGTACCCTACATAGTGCAGGTGCCCACTAGGTAACCTAAATAATGCAAATGCCCGCTAGGGAAACTACATAGTCAAAGTGGCCGTTAGTTAACCTAGATAGTCCAAGTGCCCACTAGTGGACGTACATAGTCCATGTGCCCGCTAGGTAACCTAGATAGTCCAAGTGCACGCTAGAATATGTACATAGTCCGAGTGCCGGCTAGGAAACCTAGATAGTCCAAGTGCCCGCTAGTTAACCTACATAGTCCAAGGTCCGCTTGTTAACCTAGATAGTCCAAGTGCCCGCTAGTTAACCTACATAGTCCAAGTGCCCGCTAGTTAACTTAAGTAGTCCAAATGTCTGATAGGGATCCTACATATTCCAAGTGCCCGCTAGTTAACCTACATAGTCCAAGTGCCCATTCGTTAACCTAGATTGTCAAAGTGCCCGCTAGGTAACCTAGACAGTCCAAGTGCACGCTAGTTAACCTACATAGTACTTGGGCCCGCTAGTTGACCTACATAGTCAAAGTGCCCGCTAGTTATCCTAAGTAGTACAAATGTCCGATAGGGATCCTGCATAGTCCAAGTGCCCGCTAGTTAACCTACATAGTCCAAGTCCCCGCTAGGTAACCTAGACAGTCCAAGAGACCATTAGGTTACCTACATAGTCCAAGTGCCCTTTCGTTAACCTACATAGTCCAAGTGCCCGCTAGGTAACGTAGATAGCCCAAGTGCCCACAAGTAAACGTACATAGTCCAAGTGCCCTCTACTTAACTTAGACAGTCCAAGTACCCGATAGGGAACCTACATAGTCCAACTGCCCGCTGGGAACCTACATAGTCCAAGTGCTCGCTAGGCAACCTATGTAGTCCAACTGCCCGTTAGTTAACCTAGATAGTCAAAGTGCCTGCTAGGTAACCTAAATAGTCCACGTGCCCGGTAGGGAACCTACATAGTCCAAGTGCCCGCTAGGTAATCTAAGTAGTCCAAATGTCCGATAGGGATCCTACATAGTCCAAGTGCCCGCTAGGTTACCTACATAGTCCAAGTGCACGTTCGTTAACCTAGATAGTCCAAGTGCCCGCTGGTAACCTACATAATCCAAGGGCCCCCTAGGTAACCTTGATAGTCCAAGTGCCTTCTAGTTAACCTACATAGTCCAAGTGCCCGCTAGGTACCCTACATAGTGCAGGTGCCCACTAGGTAACCTAAATAATGCAAATGCCCGCTAGGGAAACTACATAGTCCAAGTGGCCGTTAGTTAACCTAGATAGTCCAAGTGCCCACTAGTGGACGTACATAGTCCATGTGCCCGCTAGGTAACCTAGATAGTCCAAGTGCACGCTAGGATATGTACATAGTCCGAGTGCCGGCTAGGAAACCTACATATTCCAAGTGCCCGCTAGTTAACCTACATAGTCCAAGTGCCCATTCGTTAACCTAGATTGTCAAAGTGCCCGCTAGGTAACCTAGACAGTCCAAGTGCCCGCTAGTTAACCTACATAGTCCAAGTGCCCGATAGGGATCTTACATAATCCAAGTGCCCGATAGGGAACCTACATAATCCAAGTGCCCGCTGGGAACCTACATAGTCCAAGTGCCCGTTAGTTAACCTAGATAGTCCAAGTGCCCACTAGGGGACGTACATAGTCCAAGTGCCCGCTAGGTAACCTATATAGTCCAAGTTCCCGATGGTAACCTAAATAGTCCAAATGCCCGCTAGGGAAACTACATAGTCCAAGTGCCTGCTAGTTAACCTAGATAGTCCAAGTGCCTGCTAGTAAACCTACATAATCCATGGGCCCGCTAGTTAACCTACGTAGTGCAATGGCCTACTAGTTAACCTAGATCGTGCAAGTGTCCGCTAGTTGACCTACATAGTCCACGTGCCTGCTAGGTAACCTAGATAGTCCAAGGGCCCGCTAGGCATCCTTCATAATCCAAGTGCCTGCTAGGTAACCTACATAGTCCAAGTGCCCGCTAGTTAACCTAGATAGTCCTAGTGCCCATTAGTTAACCTAGATAGTCCAAGTGCCCACTAGGGGACGTACATAGTCCAAGGGCCTGCTAGTTAACCTACATAGTCCAAGGTCCGTTAGTTAACCTAGATAGTCCAAGTGCCCGCTAGTTAACCTAGAGAGTCAAAGTGCCCGCTAGTTAACCTAAGTAGTACAAATGTCCGATAGGGATCCTACATAGTCCAAGTCCCCGCTAGGTAACCTAGACAGTCCAAGTGACCATTAGGTTACCTACATAGTCCAAGTGCCCGTTCGTTAAACTACATAGTCCAAGTGCCCACTAGGTAACATAGATAGCCCAAGTGCCCGAGAGGAAATGTACATAGTCTAAGTGCCTAGGTAACCTAGATAGTCCAAGTGCCCGCTAGTTAACCTACATAGTCCAAGTGCCTGCTAGGTAAACTATATAGTCCAAGAGCCCACTAGGTAACCTAGACAGTCCAATTGCCCGCTAGTTAACCTAGACAGTCCAAGTACCCGATAGGGAACCTACATAGTCCAATTGCCCATTAGCTAACCTAGATAGTCGAAGTGTCCGCTAGTTAACCTACATAGTCCAAGTGTCCGTTCGTTAACCTACATAGGCCAAGTGCCCGCTAGGTAACCTAGACAGTCCAAGTGCCCGCTAGGTTACCTTCATAGTCCAAGTGCACGTTCGTTAACCTAGATAGTCCAAGTGCCCCCTGGTAACCTACATAGTCCAAGGGCCCGCAAGGTAACCTTGATAGTCCAAGTGCCTTCTAGATAACCTACATAGTCTAAGTTCCCGCTAGGAAACCTACATAGTCCAAGTGCCCACTAGGTAACCTAAGTAACCCAAATGCCCGCTAGGGAAACTACATAGTCCAAGTGCCCGCTACTTAACCTAGAGAGTCAAAGTGTCCGCTAGTAAACCTAGATAGTCCAAGGGCCCGCTAGTTAATCTAGATAGTCCAAGTGCCCGCTAGTTAACCTAGATAGTCCAAGTGCCCGCTAGTTAACCTAGATAGTCCAAGTGCTCCCTAGTTAACCTAGATCGTCCAAGTGCCCGCTAGTTAACCTAGATAATCCAAGTGCCCGCTAGTTAACCTACATAGTCCAAGGGCCCTCTAGTTAACCTAGATAGTCCAAGTGCCCGCTAGGGAACGTACATAGTCCAAGTGCCCGCTAGGTAACCTATATAGTCCAAGTGTCCGCTAGGTAACCTAGACAGTCCAAGTGCCTGCTAGGTTACATACATAGTCCAAGTGCACGTTCGTTAACCTAGATAGTCCAAGTACCCGCTGGTAACCTACATAGTCCAAGGGCCCGCTAGGTAACCTTGATAGTCCAAGTGCCTTCTAGTTAACCTACATAGTCCAAGTGCCCCCTAGGTAACCTACATAGTCCAAGTGCCCACTAGGCAACCTAAATAATCCAAATGCCCGCTAGGGAAACTACATACTCCAAGTGCCCGTTAGTTAACCTAGATAGTCTAAGTGCCCACTAGGGGACGTACATAGTCCAAGTGCCTGCTAGGTAACCTAGATAGTCCAAGTGCGCGCTAGGGTATGTACATAGTCCGAGTGCCAGCTAGCAAACCTAGATAGTCCCAGTGCCCGCTAGTTAACCTACATAGTCCAAGGGCCCGCTAGTTAACCTACATAGTCCAAGGTCTGCTAGTTAACCTAGATAGTCCAAGTGCCCGCTAGTTAACCTAGATAGTCCAAGTGCCCGCTAGTTAACCTACATAGTACAAGGGCCCGCTAGTTGACCTAGATAGTCAAAGTGTCCGCTAGTTAAACTAAGTAGTACAAATGTCTGATAGGGATCCTACATAGTCCAAATGCACGCTAGTTAACCTACATAGTCCAAGTGCCGCTAGGTAACCTACATAGTGTAAGTGTCCCCTAGTTAACCTACATAGTCCAAGTGCCCGGTAGTTAACATAGATAGTCCAAGTGCGCACTAGTTAACATAGATAGTCCAAGGGCCCGCTAGGGAACGTACATAGTCCAAGTGCCCGCTAGGTAACCTAGATAGTCCAAGGGCCCGCTAGTTAACCTACATAGTCCAAGTGCCCGGTAGTTAACTTACATAGTCCAAGTGCCCGCTCTGGAACCTACATAGTCCAAGTGCCTGCTAGGGAACCTACATAATTCAAGTGTCCGTAGGGAACATATAGAGTCCAATTGCCCGCTAGGGAATCTACATAGTCCAAGGGCCCGCTAGTTAACGTAGATAGTCCAAGTGCCGCTAGATAATCTACATAGTCCAAGGGCCCGCTAGTTAACCTACATAGTCCACGTACGCGCTAGTTAACCTAGATCGTCCAAGTGCGCGCTAGTTAACCTACATAGTCCAAGTGCCCGCTAGTTAACCTAGATCGTCCAAGTGCCCACTAGTTAACCTACATAGTCAATGGGCCCGCTACTTAACCTACATAGTGCAAGAGCCAGCTAGTTAACCTAGTTCGTGCAAGTGTCCGCTAGTTAACCTACATAGTCCAAGTGCCATTTAGCTAACCTAGATAGTCCAAGGGCCTGCTAGTTAACCTACATAGTCCAAGTGCCCGCTGGGTAACCTACAAAGTCCAAGTGTCCGCTAGGTAACCTATATAGTCTACATGCCCGCTAGGGAACCTACATAGTCCAAGTGCCCGCTAGTTAACCTATTGTCCAAGGGACCGCTAGTTAACCTAGATAGGCCATGTACCCGCTAGTTAACCTAGATCGTCCAATTGTCCGCTAGTTAACCTACATAGTCCACGTGCCCGTTCGGTAACCTAGATAGTCCAAGAGCCCTTTAGGGAACCGAGATAGTCCAAGTGCCCGCTAGGGAACCTACATAGTCCAATTGCCCGCTCTGGAACATACATAGTCCATGGGCCCGTTAGTTAACCTAGATAATCCAGTGCCCGCTAGTTAACCTAGATAGTCCAAGTGCCCGCTAGGTAACCTACATAGTCCAAGTGCCCACTAGGTAACCTAAATAATCCAAATGCCCGCTAGGGAAACTACATAGTCCATGTGGCCGCTAGTTAACCTAGATAGTCCAAGTGCCCGCTAGTAAACCTAGATAGTCCAAGGGCCCGCTAGTTAATCTAGATAGTCTAAGTGCCCGTTAGTTAACCTACATAGTCCAAGTGCCCGTTAAGTAACCTAGATAGTCCAAATGCCCGTCTGGAAACCCACATAGTCCAAGTGCCCACTAGAGAACTTACATAGTCCAAGGGCCCGCTAGGGAACCTACATAATCCAAGTGCCCGTTAGTTAACCTAGATAGTCCAAGTGCCCGCTTGGTAACCTAGATAGTCCAACAGCCCGCTAGGTAACCTACATACTCCAAGAACCCACTAGGTAACGTAGATAATTCAAGTGCCAGCTAGGTAACCTAGATAGTCCAAGTGCCCGCTAGGTAACCTACAAAATCTAAGTGACCGCTAGGTTATCTATGTAGTCCAAATGCCCGTAGGGAATCTATATAGTCCAAGGGCCCGCTTGTTAACGTAGATAGTCCAAGTGCCGCTAGTTAATCTACATAGTCCAAGGGCCCGCTAGTTAACCTACATAGTCCAAGTACCCGATAGTTAACCGATATCGTCCAAATGCCCGCTAGGTAACCTATATAGTCCAAGGGCCCACTAGTTAACCTACAGATTCCAAGGGCCCGCTAGGTAACCTACAAAATCTAAGTGCCCGCTAGGTTATCTATATAGTCCAAATGCCCGCTAGGGAACCTACATAGTCCAAGTGCCCGCTAGTTAACCTACATCGTCCAAGTGCCCGCTAGTTAACCAACATAGTCAATGGGCCCACTAGTTAACCTACATAGTGCAAGAGCCCGCTAGTTAACATAGATCGTGCAAGTGTCTGCTAGTTAACCTACATAGTCCAAGTGCCAGTTAGCTAACCTAGTTAATCCAAGGGCCCGCTAGTTGACTTACATAGTCCATGTGCCCGCTAGTTAACCTAGATAGTCCAAGTGCCCGCTAGTTAACCTACATAGTACAAGGGCCCGCTAGTTGACCTAGATAGTCAAAGTGCCCGCTAGTTAAGCTAAGTAGTACAAATGTCTGATAGGGATCCTACATAGTCCAAATGCACGCTAGTTAACCTACATAGTCCAAGTGCCGCTAGGTAACCTACATAGTGTAAGTGTCCCCTAGTTAACCTACATAGTCCAAGTGCCCGGTAGTTAACATAGATAGTCCAAGTGCGCACTTGTTAACATAGATAGTCCAAGTGCCCGCTAGGGAACGTACATAGTTCAAGTGCCCGCTAGGTAACCTAGATAGTCCAAGGGCCCGCTAGTTAACCTACATAGTCCAAGTGCCCGGTAGTTAACTTACATAGTCCAAGTGCCCGCTCTGGAACCTACATAGTCCAAGTGCCTGCTAGGGAACCTACATAATTCAAGTGTCCGTAGGGAACATATAGAGTCCAATTGCCCGCTAGGGAATCTACATAGTCCAAGGGCCCGCTAGTTAACGTAGATAGTCCAAGTGCCGCTAGATTATCTACATAGTCCAAGGGCCCGCTAGTTAACCTACATAGTCCACGTACGCGCTAGTTAACCTAGATCGTCCAAGTGCGCGCTAGTTAACCTAGATCGTCCAAGTGCCCACTAGTTAACCTACATAGTCAATGGGCCCACACTTAACCTACATAGTGCAAGAGCCAGCTAGTTAACCTAGTTCGCGCAAGTGTCTGCTAGTTAACCTACATAGTCCAAGTGCCAGTTAGCTAACCTAGATAGTCCAAGGGCCTGCTAGTTAACCTACATAGTCCAAGTGCCCGCTGGGTAACCTACAAAGTCCAAGTGTCCGCTAGGTAACCTATATAGTCTACATGCCCGCTAGGGAACCTACATAGTCCAAGTGCCCGCTAGTTAACCTATTGTCCAAGGGACCGCTAGTTAACCTAGATAGGCCATGTACCCGCTAGTTAACCTAGATCGTCCAATTGTCCGCTAGTTAACCTACATAGTCCACGTGCCCGTTCGGTAACCTAGATAGTCCAAGAGCCCTTTAGGGAACCGAGATAGTCCAAGTGCCCGCTAGGGAACCTACATAGTCCAATTGCCCGCTCTGGAACATACATAGTCCAAGGGCCCGTTAGTTAACCTAGATAATCCAGTGCCCGCTAGTTAACCTAGATAGTCCAAGTGCCCGCTAGGTAACCTACATAGTCCAAGTGCCCACTAGGTAACCTAAATAATCCAAATGCCCGCTAGGGAAACTACATAGTCCATGTGGCCGCTAGTTAACCTAGATAGTCCAAGTGCCCGCTAGTAAACCTAGATAGTCCAAGGGCCCGCTAGTTAATCTAGATAGTCTAAGTGCCCGTTAGTTAACCTACATAGTCCAAGTGCCCGTTAGGTAACCTAGATAGTCCAAATGCCCGTCTGGAAACCCACATAGTCCAAGTGCCCACTAGAGAACTTACATAGTCCAAGGGCCCGCTAGGGAACCTACATAATCCAAGTGCCCGTTAGTTAACCTAGATAGTCCAAGTGCCCGCTTGGTAACCTAGATAGTCCAACAGCCCGCTAGGTAACCTACATACTCCAAGAAGCCACTAGGTAACGTAGATAATTCAAGTGCCAGCTAGGTAACCTAGATAGTCCAAGTGCCCGCTAGGTAACCTACAAAATCTAAGTGACCGCTAGGTTATCTATGTAGTCCAAATGCCCGTAGGGAATCTATATAGTCCAAGGGCCCGCTTGTTAACGTAGATAGTGCAAGTGCCGCTAGTTAATCTACATAGTCCAAGGGCCCGCTAGTTAACCTACATAGTCCAAGTACCCGCTAGTTAACCTAGATCGTCCAAGTGCCCGCTAGGTAACCTATATAGTCCAAGGGCCCACTAGTTAACCTACAGATTCCAAGGGCCCGCTAGGTAACCTACAAAATCTAAGTGCCCGCTAGGTTATCTATATAGTCCAAATGCCCGCTAGGGAACCTACATAGTCCAAGTGCCCGCTAGTTAACCTACATCGTCCAAGTGCCCGCTAGTTAACCAACATAGTCAATGGGCCCACTAGTTAACCTACATAGTGCAAGAGCCCGCTAGTTAACATAGATCGTGCAAGTGTCTGCTAGTTAACCTACATAGTCCAAGTGCCAGTTAGCTAACCCAGTTAATCCAAGGGCCCGCTAGTTGACTTACATAGTCCATGTGCCCGCTAGTTAACCTAGATAGTCCTAGTGCCCGTTAGTTAACCTAGAGTGTCCAAGTGCCCACTAGGGGACGTACTTAGTCCAAGTGCCCGTTAGCTAACCTAGATAGTCCAAGTGCCCGCTAGTTAACATTGACCATCCAAGTGCCCGCTAGTTAACCTAGATAGTCCAAGTGCATGCTAGTTAACCTAGATAGTCCAAGTGCCCTCTAGTTAACCTAGATCGTCCAAGTGTCCGCTAGTTAACCAACATAGTCCAAGGGCCCGCTAGTTAACCTAACTAGTCCAAGGTCCGCTAGTTAACCTAGATACTCCAAGTGCTCGCAAGTTAACCTACATAGTACAAGGGCCCGCTAGTTGACCTAGATAGTCCAAGTGTCCGCTAGTTAACCTAGATAGTCCAAGTGCCCGCTAGGTAACCTAAGTAGTCCAAATGTTCGATAGGAATCCTACATACTCCAAGGGCCTGCTAGGTAACCTACATAGTCCAAGTGCCCGTTCGTTAACCTAGATAGTACAAGTGCCTGCTAGGTAACCTAGACTGTCCAAGTGCCCGCTAGGTTACCTACATATTACAAGTGCCCGTTCGTTAACCTAGATAGTCCAAGTGCCCGCTAGTTAACCTTGATCATCCAAGTGCCCGCTAGTTAACCTACATAGTCCAAGTGCCTGAGAGGGAACCTACATAGTCCAAGTGCCCGCAGAGGAACCTACATAGTCCAAGTGCCCGCTAGGTAACCTAGATATTCCAAGTTCCTGTTAGCTAACCTAGATAATCCAAGTGCCCGCTAGGTAACCTACATAGTCCAAGTGCCCTTTCGTTAACCTAGATAGTCCAAGTGCCCGCTAGGTAACCTACATAGTCAAAGGGTCCGCTAGGTAACCTATATAGTCCAAGTGCCCGTTTCCTAACCTAGATAGTCCAATTGCCCGCTATGCAACATACATAGTCCAAGTGCCCGCTAGTTAATCTACATATTCCAACTGCCCGCTAGGTAACCTAGATAGTCCAAGTGCCCGCTAGGGAACTTACATAGTCCAAATGCCCGCTAGGCAACTTAGATAATCCAAGTGCCCGTTCTTTAACCTAGACAGCCAAGTGCCCGCTAGGTAACCTAGACAGTCCAAGTGTCTGCTAGGTAACCTACATAGTCCAAATGCCTGTTCGTTAACCTACATAGTCCAAGGGCCCACTAGTTAACCTAGATCATCCAAGTGTCCTCTAGTTAACCTATATTGTCCAAGTGCCCGCTAGGGAACCTACATAGTGCAAGTGCCCGATAGGGAACCTACATAGTCCTAGGGCCCGCTAGTTAACCTAGATATTCCAAGTGCCCGCTAGTTAACCTAGATCGTCCAATGTCCGCTAGTTAACCTACATAGTCCAATTTCCCGTTAGGTAACCTAGATAGTACTAGTGCCCGCAAGGTAACCTACATAGTACAGGTGCCCGCTAGGTAACCTAGATATTCCAAGTCCCTGTTAGCTAACCTAGATAATCCAAGTGCCCGCTAGGTAACCTACATAGTCCAAGTGCCCTTTCGTTAACCTAGATAGTCCAAGTGCCCGCTAGGTAACCTACATAGTCAAAGGGTCCGCTAGATAACCTATATAGTCCAAGTGCCCATTACCTAACCTAGATAGTCCAATTGCCCGCTATGCAACATACATAGTCCAACTGCCCACTAGGTAACCTAGATAGTCCAAGTGCCCGCTAGGTAACTTACATAGTCCAAATGCCCGCTAGGCAACCTAGATAGTCCAAGTGCCCGTTCGTTACCTAGATAGCCAAGTGCCCGCTAGTAACCTAGACAGTCCAAGTGTCTGCTAGGTAACGTACATAGTCCAAATGCCCGTTCGTTAACCTACATAATCCAAGGGCCCACTAGTTAACCTAGATCGTCCAAGTGTCCTCTAGTTAACCTACATAGTCCAAATGCACGCTAGTTAACCTACATAGTCCAAGTGCCGCTAGGTAACCTACATAGTGCAAGTGTACCCTAGTTAACCTACATAGTCCAAGTGCCCGGTAGTTACCATAGATAGTCCAAGTGCGCACTAGTTAACATAGATAGTCCAAGTGCCCGCTAGGGAACGTACATAGTCCAAGTGCCCGCTAGTTAACCTAGATAGTGCATGTGCCCGGTAGTTAACCTACATAGTCCAAGTGCCCGCTAGGTAACCTAGATAGTCCAACTGCCCGCTAGTTAACCTACATAGTCCAAGAACCCGCTAGTTAGCCTAGATAGTCCAAGTGCCCGCTAGTTTACCTACATTGTCCAAGGGCCCACTAGTTAACTAAGATATTCCAAGTGCCCGCTAGTTAACCTACATAGTCACAGTGCTATTACGGAACCTATATAGTACAAATGCCCGCTAGGGAACCTACATAGTCAAATTGCCCGCTAGTGAACCTGCATTGTACATGTGCCCGCTAATCAACCTAGATAGTCCAAGTGCCCGCTTGTTAACCTAGATAGGCCAAGTGCCCGCCAGTTAACCTAGATAGGCCAAGTGCCCGCTAGTTAACCTACATAGTCCAAGTGCCTGAGAGGGAACATACATAGTCCAAGTGCCCGCAGAGGAACCTACATAGTCCAAGTGCCCGCTAGGTAACCTAGATATTCCAAGTTCCTGTTAGCTAACCTAGATAATCCAAGTGCCCGCTAGGTAACCTACATAGTCCAAGTGCCCTTTCGTTAACCTAGATAGTCCAAGTGCCCGCTAGGTAACCTACATAGTCAAAGGGTCTGCTAGGTAACCTATATAGTCCAAGTGCCCGTTACCTAACCTAGATAGTCCAATTGCCCGCTATGCAACATACATAGTCCAAGTGCCCGCTAGTTAATCTACATAGTCCAACTGCCCGCTAAGTAACCTAGATAGTCCAAGTGCCCGCTAGGGAACTTACATAGTCCAAATGCCCGCTAGGCAACTTAGATAGTCCAAGTGCCCGTTCTTTAACCTAGACAGCCAAGTGCCCACTAGGTAACCTAGACAGTCCAAGTGTCTGCTAGGTAACCTACAAAGTCCAAATGCCTATTCGTTAAACTACATAGTCCAAGGGCCCAGTAGTTAACCTAGATCGTCCAAGTGTCTTCTAGTTAACCTATATTGTCCAAGTGCCCGCTACGGAACCTACATAGTCCAAGTGCCCGATAGGGAACCTACATAGTCCTAGGGCCCGCTAGTTAACCTAGATATTCCAAGTGCCCACTAGTTAACCTAGATCGTCCAATGTCCGCTAGTTAATCTACATAGTCCATTTTCCCGTTAGGTAACCAGATAGTACTAGTGCCCGCAAGGTAACCTACATAGTCCAAGTGCCCGCTAGTTAATCTACATAGTCCAACTGCCCGCTAGGTAACCTAGATAGTCAAAGTGCCCGCTAGGTAACTTACATAGTCCAAATGACCGCTAGGCAACCTAGATAGTCCAAGTGCCCGTTCATTAACCTAGATAGCCAAGTGCCCGCTAGTAACCTAGACAGTCCAAGTGTCTGCTAGGTAACGTACATAGTCCAAATGCCCGTTCGTTAACCTACATAGTCCAAGGGCCCACTAGTTAACCTAGATCGTCCAAGTGTCCTCTAGTTAACCTACATAGTCCAAATGCACGCTAGTTAACCTACATAGTCCAAGTGCCGCTAGGTAACCTACATAGTGTAAGTGTCCCCTAGTAAACCTACATAGTCCAAGTGCCCGGTAGTTAACATAGATAGTCCAAGTGCGCACTAGTTAACATAGATAGTCCAAGTGCCCGCTAGGGAACGTACATGGTCCAAGTGCCCGCTAGGTAACCTAGATAGTGCATGTGCCCGGTAGTTAACCTACATAGTCCAAGTGCCTGCTCTGGAACCTACATAGTCCAAGTGCCTGCTAGGGAACCTACATAATTCAAGTGTCCGTAGGGAACATATAGAGTCCAATTGCCCGCTAGGGAATCTACATAGTCCAAGGGCCCGCTAGTTAACGTAGATAGTCCAAGTGCCGCTAGATAATCTACATAGTCCAAGGGCCCGCTAGTTAACCTACATAGTCCACGTACGCGCTAGTTAACCTAGATCGTCCAAGTGCGCGCTAGTTAACCTACATAGTCCAAGTGCCCGCTAGTTAACCTAGATTGTCCAAGTGCCCACTAGTTAACCTACATAGTCAATGGGCCCGCTACTTAACCTACATAGTGCAAGAGCCAGCTAGTTAACCTAGTTCGTGCAAGTGTCCGCTAGTTAACCTACATAGTCCAAGTGTCAGTTAGCTAACCTAGATAGTCCAAGGGCCTGCTAGTTAACCTACATAGTCCAAGTGCCCGCTAGGTAACCTACAAAGTCCAAGTGTCCGCTAGGTAACCTATATAGTCTACATGCCCGCTAGGGAACCTACATAGTCCAAGTGCCCGCTAGTTAACCTATTGTCCAAGGGACCGCTAGTTAACCTAGATAGGCCATGTACCCGCTAGTTATCCTAGATCGTCCAATTATCCGCTAGTTAACCTACATAGTCCACGTGCCCGTTCGGTAACCTAGATAGTCCAAGAGCCCTTTAGGGAACCGAGATAGTCCAAGTGCCCGCTAGGGAACCTACATAGTCCAATTGCCCGCTCTGGAACATACATAGTCCAAGTGCCCGTTAGTTAACCTAGATAATCCAAGTGCCCGCTAGTTAACCTAGATAGTCAAAGTGCCCGCTAGGTAACCTACATAGTCCAAGTGCCCGCTAGGTAACCTATATAGTGCAAATGCCCGTTAAGTAACCTACATAGTCCAAGTGCCCGCTAGTTAACCTAGATAGTCCAAGTGCCCGCTAGTTAACCTTGATAGTCCAAGTGCCTTCTAGTTAACCTAATTAGTCCAAGTGCCCGCTAAGTAACCTACATAGTCCAAGTGCCCACTAGGTAACCTAAATAATCCAAATGCCGGCTAGGGAAACTACATAGTCCAAGTGCCCGCTAGTTAACCTAGATAGTCCAAGTGCCCGCTAGTAAACCTAGATAGTCCAAGGACCCGCTAGTTAATCAAGATAGTCCAAGGGCCCTCTAGTTAACCGAGATAGTCCAAGTGCCCGCTAGGGGACATACATAGTTCAAGTGCTTGCTAGGTAACCTAGATAGTCCAAGGTCCTGCTAGTTAACCTTGATCATCCAAGTGCCCGCTAGTTAACCTACATAGTCCAATGCCCGATAGGGAACCTACATAGTCCATGTGCCCGCTGAGGAACCTACATAGTCCAATTACCCGATAGGGAACCTACATAATCCAAGTGCCCGTTAGGGAACCTAGATAGTCCAAATGCCGGTAGGGAACCTATATAGTCCAAATGCCCGCTAGGGAACCTACATAGTCAAAGTGCCCGCTAGGGAACCTGCATTATACAAGTGCCCGCTAATTAACCTACATAATCCAAGTGCCCACTAGTTAACCTAGATAGTCCAAATGCCCGCTAGTTAACCTTGATCATCCAAGTGCCCGCTAGTTAACCTACATAGTCCAAGTTCCTGATAGGGAACCTACATGGTCCAAGTGCCCGATAGGGAACCTACATATTCCAAGTGCCCGTTAGGGAACATAGATAGTCCAAGTGCCCGTAGGGAACCTACATAGTCCAAGTGCCCGCTAGGGAACCTGCATAGTCAAAGTGCCCGCTAGGGAACCTGCATTGTGCAAGTGCCCGCTAGTTAACCTAGATAGAACAAGTGCCCACAAGTTAACTTACATAGTCCAAGGTCAGCTAGTTAACCAAGATAGTCCAAGTGCCCGCTAGTTAACCTACATGATCCAAGGTCAGCTAGTTAACCTAGATAGTCCAAGTGCCCGCTAGTTTACCTACATAGTCCAAGGGCCCGCTAGTTAACCTAGATATTTCAAGTGCCCGCTAGTTAACCTACATAGTCAAAGTGCCCTTAGGGAAACTATATAGTCCAAGTGCCCGCTAGGGAACCTACATAGTCAAATTGCCCGCTAGGGAACCTGCATTGTACAAGTGTCCGCTAATCAACCTAGATAGTCCAAGTGCCCGCTAATTAACCTAGATAGTCCAAGTGCCCGCTAGTTAACCTTGATCATCCAAGTGCCCGCTAGTTAACCTACATAGTCCAAGTGCCCGCAGAGGAACCTACATAGTCCAAGTGCCCGCTAGGTAACCCAGATATTCCAAGTTCCTGTTAGCTAACCTAGATAATCCAAGTGGCCGCTAGGTAACCTACATAGTTCAAGTGCCCTTTCGTTAACCTAGATAGTCCAAGTGCCCGATAGGGAACCTACATAGTCCTAGGGCCCGCTAGTTAACCTAGATATTCCAAGTGCCCGCTAGTTAACCTAGA
This sequence comes from Tenrec ecaudatus, assembly GCF_050624435.1. NCBI lineage: Eukaryota > Metazoa > Chordata > Mammalia > Afrosoricida > Tenrecidae > Tenrec > Tenrec ecaudatus. Next base: position 439,769 of record NW_027459703.1, on the reverse strand, counting down.
TCGTCCAAGTGTCCGCTAGTTAATCTACATAGTCCAATTTCCCGTTAGGCAACCTAGATAGTACAAGTGCCCGCAAGGTAACCTACATAGTCCAAGTGCCCGCTAGGTAACCTAGATATTCCAAGTTCCTGTTAGCTAACCTAGATAATCCAAGTGGCCGCTAGGTAACCTACATAGTCCAAGTGCCCTTTCGTTAACCTAGATAGTCCAAGTGCCCGGTAGTTAACCTACATAGTCCAAGTGCCCGCTAGGTAACCTAGATAGTCCAAGTGCACGCTAGATAACCTACATAGTCCAAGTGCCCGGTAGTTAACTTACATATGTCAAGTGCCCGCTCTTTAACCTACATAGTCCAAGTGCCTGCTAGGGAACCTACATAGTTCAAGTGTCCGTAGGGAACATACAGAGTCCAAGTGCCCGCTAGGGAATCTACATAGTCCAAGGGCCCGATAGTTAACTTACATAGTCCAAATACGCGCTAGTTAACCTTGATTGTCCAAGTGTGCGCTAGTAACCTACATACTCCAAGGGCCCGGTAGTTAACCTATATAGTCCAAGTGCCCGCTAGGGAACCTACATAGTCCAAGTGCCCGATAGGGAACCTACATAGTCCTAGGGCCCGCTAGTTAACCTAGATATTCCAAGTGCCCGCTAGTTAACCTAGATCGTCCAAGTGTCCGCTAGTTAATCTACATAGTCCAATTTCCCGTTAGGTAACCTAGATAGTACAAGTGCCCGCAAGGTAACCTACATAGTCCAAGTGCCCGCAAGGTAACCTAGATATTCCAAGTTCCTGTTAGCTAACCTAGATAATCCAAGTGCCCGCTAGGTAAACTACATAGTCCAAGTGCCCTTTCGTTACATTGGATAGTCCAAGTGCCCGCTAGGTAACCTACATAGTCAAAGGGTCCGCTAGGTAACCTATATAGTCCAAGTGCCCGTTACCTAACGTAGATAGTCCAATTGCCCGCTATGCAACATACATAGTCCAAGTATCCGCTAGTTAATCTACATATTCCAACTGCCCGCTAGGTAAACTAGATAGTCCATGTGACCGCTAGGTAACTTACATAGTCCAAATTACCGCTGGGCAACCTAGATAGTCCAAGTGCCCGTTCGTTAACCTAGATAGCCAAGTGCCCGTTAGGTAACCTAGACAGTCCAAGTGTCTGCTAGGTAACCTACATAGTCCAAATGCCCGTTCGTTAACCTACATAGTCCAAGGGCCCACTAGTTAACCTAGATCGTCCAAGTGTCCTCTAGTTAACCTACATAGTCCAAATGCACACTAATTAACCTACATAGTCCAAGTGCCGCTAGGTAACCTACATAGTGCAAGTGTCCCCTAGTTAACCTACATAGTCCAAGTGCCCGGTAGTTAACATAGATAGTCCAAGTGCCCGCTAGGGACCGTACATTGTCCAAGTGCCCGCTAGGTAACCTAGATAGTGCATGTGCCCCGTAGTTAACATACATAGTCCAAGTGCCCGCTAGGTAACCTAGATAGTCCAAGGGCCCGCTAGATAACCTACATAGTCCAAGTGCCCGGTGGTTAACTTACATAGTCCAAGCGCCCACTAGGTAACCTACATAGTCCAAGTGCCTGCTAGGGAACCTACAGAGTTCAAGTGTCCTTAGGGAACATACAGAGTACATGTGCCCGCTAGGGAATCTACATAGTCCAAGGGCCTGAGAGTTAACCTACATAGTCCAAATAAGCGCTAGTTAACCTAGATCGTCCAAGTGCGTGCTAGTTAACCTACATAGTCCAAGGGCCCGCTAGTTAACCTATATAGTCCAAGTGCCCGCTAGGGAACCTACATAGTCCAAGTGCCCGATAGGGAACCTACATAGTCCTAGGGCCCGCTAGTTAACCTAGATATTCCAAGTGCCCGCTAGTTAACCTAGATCGTCCAAGTGTCCTCTAGTTAAACTACATAGTCCAAAGGCACGCTACTTAACCTACATAGTCCAAGTGCCGCTAGGTAACCTACATAGTGCAAGTGTCCCCTAGTTAACCTACATAGTCCAAGTGCCCGCTAGTTAACATAGATAGTCCAAGTGCCCACTAGTTAACATAGATAGTCCAAGTGCCCGATAGGGAACCTACATAGTCCAATTGCCCGGTAGTTAACATAGATAGTCCAAGTGCCCACTAGGGAACCTACATAGTCCAAGTCCCCACTAGGAAACCTAGATAGTGCATGTGCCCGGTAGTTAACCTACATATTCCAAGTGCCCGCTAGGTCACATAGATAGTCCAAGGGCCCGCTAGTTAACCTACATAGTCCAAGTGCCCGGTAGTTAACTTACATAGTCCAAGTGCCCGCTCTGGAACCTACATAGTCCAAGTGCCTGCTAGGGAACCTACATATTTCACGTGTCCGTAGGGAACATAGAGAGTCCAAGTGCCCGCTAGGGAATTTACATAGTCCAAGGGCCCGCTAGTTAACGTAGATAGTCTAAGTGCCGCTAGATAATCTACATAATCCAAGGGCCCGCTAGTTAACCTACATAGTCCAAGAACGCGCTACTTAACCTAGATCGTCCAAGTGCGCGCTAGTTAACCTACATAGTCCAAGTGCCCGCAAGTTAACCTAGATAGTCCAGGTGCCCGCTACTTAACCAGGATCATCAAAGTGCCCTCTAGTTAACTTACGTAGTCCAAAGGCCTGCTAGTTAACCTACATAGAGCAATGGCCCACTAGTTAACCTTGATAGTCCAAGTGCCCGCTAGTTAACCTACATAGTCCAAGTTCCCGCTAGGTAACCTAGACAGTCCAAGTGACCATTAGGTTACCTACATAGTCCAAGTGCCCGTTCGTTAACCTACATAGTCCAAGTGCCCGCTAGGTAACGTAGATAGCCCAAGTGCCCGCTAGGGAACATACATAGTCCAAGTGCCCGCTGGGTAACCTAGATAGTCCAAGTGCCCGCTAGTTAACCTACATAGTCCAAGTGCCTCCTAGGTAAACTACATAGTCCAAGCACCCACTAGGTAACCTAGACAATCCAATTGCCCCCTAGTTAACCTAGACAGTCCAAGTACCCGATAGGGAACCTACATAGTCCAAGTGCTCGCAAGGGAACCTACATAGTCCAAGTGTTCGCTAGGCAACCTACATAGTCCAAGTGCCCGTTAGTTAACCTAGATAGTCAAATTGCCTGCTAGGTAACCTAAAGAGTCCAAGTGCCCGCTAGGGAACCTACATAGTCCAAGTGCCCGCTAGGTAACCTAGATAGTCCAATTGCCCGTTAGCTAACCTAGATAGTCGAAGTGTCCGCTAGTTAACCTACATAGTCCAAGTGCCCGTTCGTTAACGTAGATAGGCCAATTGCCTGCTAGGTAACCTAGACAGTCCAAGTGCCCGCTAGGTTACCTACATAGTCCAAGTGCACATTCCTTAACCTAGATAGTCCAAGTGCCCGCTGGTAACCTACATAGTCCAAGGGCCCGCTAGGTAACCTTGATAGTCCAAGTGCCTTCTAGTTAACCTACATAGTCCAAGTGCCCGCTAGGTAACATACATAGTCCAAGTGCCCACAAGGTAACCTAAATAATCCAAATGCCCGCTAGGGAAACTACATAGTCCATGTGCCCGCTAGTTAACCTAGATAGTCCAAGTGCTCGCTAGTGAACCTAGATAGTCCAAGGGCCCGCTAGTTAATCTAGATAGTCTAAGTGCCCGCTAGTTAACTTAGATAGTCCAAGTGCCCGCTAGGGAACCTACATAGTCCAAGTGCCCGTTAGGTAACCTAGATAGTCCAAATGCCCGTCTGGAAACCCACATAGTCCAAGTGCCCACTAGAGAACTTACATAGTCCAAGGGCCCGCTAGGGAACCTACATAATCCAAGTGCCCGTTAGTTAACCTAGATAGTCCAAGTGCCCCCTTGGTAACCTAGATAGTCCAACAGCCCGCTAGGTAACCTACATACTCCAAGAAGCCACTAGGTAACGTAGATAATTCAAGTGCCAGCTAGGTAACCTAGATAGTCCAAGTGCCCGCTTGGTAACCTACAAAATCTTAGTGCCCGCTAGGTTATCTATGTAGACCAAATGCCCGTAGGGAATCTATATAGTCCAAGGGCCCGCTTGTTAACGTAGATAGTGCAAGTGCCGCTAGTTAATCTACATAGTCCAAGGGCCCGCTAGTTAACCTACATAGTCCAAGTACCCGCTAGTTAACCTAGATCGTCCAAGTGCCCGCTAGGTAACCTATATAATCCAAGGGCCCACTAGTTAACCTACAGATTCCAAGGGCCCGCTAGGTAACCTACAAAATCTAAGTGCCCGCTAGGTTATCTATATAGTCCAAATGCCCACTAGGGAACCTACATAGTCCAAGTGCCCGCTAGTTAACCTACATCGTCCAAGTGCCCGCTAGTTAACCAACATAGTCAATGGGCCCACTAGTTAACCTACATAGTGCAAGAGCCCGCTAGTTAACATAGATCGTGCAAGTGTCTGCTAGTTAACCTACATAGTCCAAGTGCCAGTTAGCTAACCTAGTTAGTCCAAGGGCCCGCTAGTTGACTTACATAGTCCAAGTGCCCGCTAGTTAACCTAGATAGTCCTAGTGCCCGTTAGTTAACCTAGAGTGTCCAAGTGCCCACTAGGGGACGTACTTAGTCCAAGTGCCCGTTAGCTAACCTAGATAGTCCAAGTGCCCGCTAGTTAACATTGACCATCCAAGTGCCCGCTAGTTAACCTAGATAGTCCAAGTGCACGCTAGTTAACCTAGATAGTCCAAGTGCCCTCTAGTTAACCTAGATCGTCCAAGTGCCCGCTAGTTAACCAACATAGTCCAAGGGCCCGCTAGTTAACCTAAGTAGTCCAAGGTCCGCTATTTAACCTAGATACTCCAAGTGCTCGCAAGTTAACCTACATAGTACAATGGCCCGCTAGTTGACCTATATAGTCCAAGTGTCTGCTAGTTAACCTAGATAGTCCAAGTGCCCACTAGGTAACCTAAGTAGTCCAAATGTTCGATAGGAATCCTACATACTCCAAGGGCCTGCAAGGTAACCTACATAGTCCAAGTGCCCATTCGTTAACCTAGATAGTACAAGTGCCCGCTAGGTAACCTAGACTGTCCAATGCCCGCTAGGTTACCTACATATTACAAGTGCCCGTTCGTTAACCTAGATAGTCCAAGTGCCCGCTAGGAAATCTACATAGTCCAAGGGCCCGCTAGGTAACCTAGATAGTCCAAGTGCCCGCTAGGTAACCTAGAGTCCAAGTGCTTGCTAGTTAACCTACATAGTCCAAGTGCCCACTATGTAACCTAGATAGTCAAAGTGCCCGTTAGGTAACCTAGATAGTCCAAGTGCCCGCTAAGCAACCTACATAGTCCAAGTGCTCGCTAGTTAACCTAGATAGTCCTAGTGCCCGTTAGTTAACCTAAATAGTCCAATTGCCCACTAGGGGACATACATAGTCCAAGTGCCCGCTAGGTAACCTAGATAGTCCAAGTGCGCGCTAAGGTATGTACATAGTCCAAGTGCCTGCTAGGAAACCTAGATAGCCCAAGTGCCCGCTAGGGAACGTACATGGTCCAAGTGCCCGCTAGGTAACCTAGATAGTGCATGTGCCCGGTAGTTAACCTACATAGTCCAAGTGCCCGCTAGGTAACCTAGATAGTCCAAGGGCCCGCTAGTTAACCTACATAGTCCAAGTGCCCGGTAGTTAACTTACATAGTCCAAGTGCCCGCTCTGGAACCTACATAGTCCAAGTGCCTGCTAGAGAACCTACATAATTCAAGTGTCCGTAGGGAACATATAGAGTCCAATTGCCCGCTAGGGAATCTACATAGTCCAAGGGCCCGCTAGTTAACGTAGATAGTCCAAGTGCCGCTAGATAATCTACATAGTCCAAGGGCCCGCTAGTTAACCTACATAGTCCACGTACGCGCTAGTTAACCTAGATCGTCCAAGTGCGCGCTAGTTAACCTACATAGTCCAAGTGCCCGCTAGTTAACCTAGATCGTCCAAGTGCCCACTAGTTAACCTACATAGTCAATGGGCCCGCTACTTAACCTACATAGTGCAAGAGCCAGCTAGTTAACCTAGTTCGTGCAAGTGTCCGCTAGTTAACCTACATAGTCCAAGTGCCAGTTAGCTAACCTAGATAGTCCAAGGGCCTGCTAGTTAACCTTCATAGTCCAAGTGCCCGCTAGGTAACCTACAAAGTCCAAGTGTCCGCTAGGTAACCTATATAGTCTACATGCCCGCTAGGGAACCTACATAGTCCAAGTGCCCGGTAGTTAACTTACATAGTCCAAGTGCCCGCTCTGGAACCTACATAGTCCAAGTGCCTGCTAGGGAACCTACATAATTCAAGTGTCCGTAGGGAACATATAGAGTCCAATTGCCCGCTAGGGAATCTACATAGTCCAAGGGCCCGCTAGTTAACGTAGATAGTCCAAGTGCCGCTAGATAATCTACATAGTCCAAGGGCCCGCTAGTTAACCTACATAGTCCACGTACGCGCTAGTTAACCTAGATCGTCCAAGTGCGCGCTAGTTAACCTACATAGTCCAAGTGCCCGCTAGTTAACCTAGATCGTCCAAGTGACCATTAGGTTACCTACATAGTCCAAGTGCCCGTTCGTTAACCTACATAGTCCAAGTGCCCGCTAGGTAACGTAGATAGCCCAAGTGCCCGCTAGGGAACATACATAGTCCAAGTGCCCACTGGGTAACCTAGATAGTCCAAGTGCCCGCTAGTTAACCTACATAGTCCAAGTGCCTCCTAGGTAAACTACATAATCCAAGCACCCACTAGGTAACCTAGACAATCCAATTGCCCCCTAGTTAACCTAGACAGTCCAAGTACCCGATAGGGAACCTACATAGTCCAAGTGCTCGCAAGGGAACCTACATAGTCCAAGTGTTCGCTAGGCAACCTACATAGTCCAAGTGCCCGTTAGTTAACCTAGATAGTCAAATTGCCTGCTAGGTAACCTAAAGAGTCCAAGTGCCCGCTAGGGAACCTACATAGTCCAAGTGCCCGCTAGGTAACCTAGATAGTCCAATTGCCCGTTAGCTAACCTAGATAGTCGAAGTGTCCGCTAGTTAACCTACATAGTCCAAGTGCCCGTTCGTTAACGTAGATAGGCCAATTGCCTGCTAGGTAACCTAGACAGTCCAAGTGCCCGCTAGGTTACCTACATAGTCCAAGTGCACATTCCTTAACCTAGATAGTCCAAGTGCCCGCTGGTAACCTACATAGTCCAAGGGCCCGCTAGGTAACCTTGATAGTCCAAGTGCCTTCTAGTTAACCTACATAGTCCAAGTGCCCGCTAGGTAACATACATAGTCCAAGTGCCCACAAGGTAACCTAAATAATCCAAATGCCCGCTAGGGAAACCAAATAGTCCATGTGCCCGCTAGTTAACCTAGATAGTCCAAGTGCTCGCTAGTAAACCTAGATAGTCCAAGGGCCCGCTAGTTAATCTAGATAGTCTAAGTGCCCGCTAGTTAACTTAGATAGTCCAAGTGCCCGCTAGGGAACCTACATAGTCCAAGTGCCCGTTAGGTAACCTAGATAGTCCAAATGCCCGTCTGGAAACCCACATAGTCCAAGTGCCCACTAGAGAACTTACATAGTCCAAGGGCCCGCTAAGGAACCTACATAATCCAAGTGCCCGTTAGTTAACCTAGATAGTCCAAGTGCCCCCTTGGTAACCTAGATAGTCCAACAGCCCGCTAGGTAACCTACATACTCCAAGAAGCCACTAGGTAACGTAGATAATTCAAGTGCCAGCTAGGTAACCTAGATAGTCCAAGTGCCCGCTTGGTAACCTACAAAATCTTAGTGCCGGCTAGGTTATCTATGTAGACCAAATGCCCGTAGGGAATCTATATAGTCCAAGGGCGCGCTTGTTAACGTAGATAGTGCAAGTGCCGCTAGTTAATCTACATAGTCCAAGGGCCCGCTAGTTAACCTACATAGTCCAAGTACCCGCTAGTTAACCTAGATCGTCCAAGTGCCCGCTAGGTAACCTATATAGTCCAAGGGCCCACTAGTTAACCTACAGATTCCAAGGGCCCGCTAGGTAACCTACAAAATCTAAGTGCCCGCTAGGTTATCTATATAGTCCAAATGCCCACTAGGGAACCTACATAGTCCAAGTGCCCGCTAGTTAACCTACATCGTCCAAGTGCCCGCTAGTTAACCAACATAGTCAATGGGCCCACTAGTTAACCTACATAGTGCAAGAGCCCGCTAGTTAACATAGATCGTGCAAGTGTCTGCTAGTTAACCTACATAGTCCAAGTGCCAGTTAGCTAACCTAGTTAGTCCAAGGGCCCGCTAGTTGACTTACATAGTCCAAGTGCCCGCTAGTTAACCTAGATAGTCCTAGTGCCCGTTAGTTAACCTAGAGTGTCCAAGTGCCCACTAGGGGACGTACTTAGTCCAAGTGCCCGTTAGCTAACCTAGATAGTCCAAGTGCCCGCTAGTTAACATTGACCATCCAAGTGCCCGCTAGTTAACCTAGATAGTCCAAGTGCACGCTAGTTAACCTAGATAGTCCAAGTGCCCTCTAGTTAACCTAGATCGTCCAAGTGCCCGCTAGTTAACCAACATAGTCCAAGGGCCCGCTAGTTAACCTAAGTAGTCCAAGGTCCGCTAGTTAACCTAGATACTCCAAGTGCTCGCAAGTTAACCTACATAGTACAATGGCCCGCTAGTTGACCTAGATAGTCCAAGTGTCTGCTAGTTAACCTAGATAGTCCAAGTGCCCACTAGGTAACCTAAGTAGTCCAAATGTTCGATAGGAATCCTACATACTCCAAGGGCCTGCAAGGTAACCTACATAGTCCAAGTGCCCGTTCGTTAACCTAGATAGTACAAGTGCCCGCTAGGTAACCTAGACTGTCCAATGCCCGCTAGGTTACCTACATATTACAAGTGCCCGTTCGTTAACCTAGATAGTCCAAGTGCCCGCTAGGAAATCTACATAGTCCAAGGGCCCGCTAGGTAACCTAGATAGTCCAAGTGCCCGCTAGGTAACCTAGAGTCCAAGTGCTTGCTAGTTAACCTACATAGTCCAAGTGCCCACTATGTAACCTAGATAGTCAAAGTGCCCGTTAGGTAACCTAGATAGTCCAAGTGCCCGCTAAGCAACCTACATAGTCCAAGTGCTCGCTAGTTAACCTAGATAGTCCTAGTGCCCGTTAGTTAACCTAAATAGTCCAATTGCCCACTAGGGGACATACATAGTCCAAGTGCCCGCTAGGTAACCTAGATAGTCCAAGTGCGCGCTAAGGTATGTACATAGTCCAAGTGCCTGCTAGGAAACCTAGATAGCCCAAGTGCCCGCTAGGGAACGTACATGGTCCAAGTGCCCGCTAGGTAACCTAGATAGTGCATGTGCCCGGTAGTTAACCTACATAGTCCAAGTGCCCGCTAGGTAACCTAGATAGTCCAAGGGCCCGCTAGTTAACCTACATAGTCCAAGTGCCCGGTAGTTAACTTACATAGTCCAAGTGCCCGCTCTGGAACCTACATAGTCCAAGTGCCTGCTAGAGAACCTACATAATTCAAGTGTCCGTAGGGAACATATAGAGTCCAATTGCCCGCTAGGGAATCTACATAGTCCAAGGGCCCGCTAGTTAACGTAGATAGTCCAAGTGCCGCTAGATAATCTACATAGTCCAAGGGCCCGCTAGTTAACCTACATAGTCCACGTACGCGCAAGTTAACCTAGATCGTCCAAGTGCGCGCTAGTTAACCTACATAGTCCAAGTGCCCGCTAGTTAACCTAGATCGTCCAAGTGCCCACTAGTTAACCTACATAGTCAATGGGCCCGCTACTTAACCTACATAGTGCAAGAGCCAGCTAGTTAACCTAGTTCGTGCAAGTGTCCGCTAGTTAACCTACATAGTCCAAGTGCCAGTTAGCTAACCTAGATAGTCCAAGGGCCTGCTAGTTAACCTTCATAGTCCAAGTGCCCGCTAGGTAACCTACAAAGTCCAAGTGTCCGCTAGGTAACCTATATAGTCTACATGCCCGCTAGGGAACCTACATAGTCCAAGTGCCCGGTAGTTAACTTACATAGTCCAAGTGCCCGCTCTGGAACCTACATAGTCCAAGTGCCTGCTAGGGAACCTACATAATTCAAGTGTCCGTAGGGAACATATAGAGTCCAATTGCCCGCTAGGGAATCTACATAATCCAAGGGCCCGCTAGTTAACGTAGATAGTCCAAGTGCCGCTAGATAATCTACATAGTCCAAGGGCCCGCTAGTTAACCTACATAGTCCACGTACGCGCTAGTTAACCTAGATCGTCCAAGTGCGCGCTAGTTAACCTACATAGTCCAAGTGCCCGCTAGTTAACCTAGATCGTCCAAGTGCCCACTAGTTAACCTACATAGTCAATGGGCCCGCTACTTAACCTACATAGTGCAAGAGCCAGCTAGTTAACCTAGTTCGTGCAAGTGTCCGCTAGTTAACCTACATAGTCCAAGTGCCTGTTAGCTAACCTAGGTAGTCCAAGGGCCTGCTAGTTAACCTTCATAGTCCAAGTGCCCGCTAGGTAACCTACAAAGTCCAAGTGTCCGCTAGGTAACCTATATAGTCTACATGCCCGCTAGGGAACCTACATAGTCCAAGTGCCCGCTAGTTAACCTATTGTCCAAGGGACCGCTAGTTAACCTAGATAGGCCATGTACCCGCTAGTTAGCCTAGATCGTCCAATTATCCGCTAGTTAACCTACATAGTCCACGTGCCCGTTCGGTAACTTAGATAGTCCAAGAGCCCTTTAGGGAACTGAGATAGTCCAAGTGCCCGCTAGGGAACCTACATAGTCCAATTGCCCTCTCTGGAACATACATAGTCCAAGTGCCCGTTAGTTAACCTAGATAATCCAAGTGCCCGCTAGTTAACCTAGATAGTCAAAGTGCCCGCTAGGTAACCTACATAGTCCAAGTGCCCGCTAGGTAACCCATATAGTGCAAATGCCCGTTAAGTAACCTACATAGTCCAAGTGCCCGCTAGTTAACCTAGATATTCCAAGTGCCCGCTAGTTAACCTTGATAGTCCAAGTGCCTTCTAGTTAACCTAATTAGTCCAAGTGCCCGCTAAGTAACCTACATAGTCCAAGTGCCCACTAGGTAACCTAAATAATCCAAATGCCGGCTAGGGAAACTACATAGTCCAAGTGCCCGCTAGTTAACCTAGATAGTCCAAGTGCCCGCTAGTAAACCTAGATAGTCCAAGGACCCGCTAGTTAATCAAGATAGTCCAAGGGCCCTCTAGTTAACCTAGATAGTCCAAGTGCCCGCTAGGGGACATACATAGTTCAAGTGCTTGCTAGGTAACCTAGATAGTCCAAGGTCCTGCTAGTTAACCTTGATCATCCAAGTGCCCGCTAGTTAACCTACATAGTCCAATGCCCGTTAGGGAACCTACATAGTCCATGTGCCCGCTGAGGAACCTACATAGTCCAATTACCCGATAGGAAACCTACATATTCCAAGTGCCCTTTAGGGAACCTAGATAATCCAAATGCCGGTAGGGAACCTATATAGTCCAAATGCCCGCTAGGGAACCTACATAGTCAAAGTGCCCGCTAGGGAACCTGTATTGTACAAGTGCCCGCTAATTAACCTAGATAATCCAAGTGCCCACTAGTTAACCTAGATAGTCCAAATGCCCGCTAGTTAACCTTGATCATCCAAGTGCCCGCTAGTTAACCTACATAGTCCAAGTACCTGATAGGGAACCTACATGGTCCAAGTGCCCGATAGGGAACCTACATATTCCAAGTGCCCGTTAGGGAACATAGATAGTCCAAGTGCCCGTAGGGAACCTACATAGTCCAAGTGCCCGCTAGGGAACCTACATAGTCAAAGTGCCCGCTAGGGAACCTGCATTGTGCAAGTGCCCGCTAGTTAACCTAGATAGTCCAAGTGCCCACTAGTTAACTTACATAGTCCAAGGTCAGCTAGTTAACCAAGATAGTCCAAGTGCCCGCTAGTTAACCTACATGATCCAAGGTCAGCTAGTTAACCTAGATAGTCCAAGTGCCCGCTAGTTAACCTACATAGTCCAAGAACCCGCTAGTTAGCCTAGATAGTCCAAGTGCCTGCTAGTTTACCTACATAGTCCAAGGGCCCGCTAGTTAACCTAGATATTCCAAGTGCCCGCTAGTTAACCTACATAGTCAAAGTGCCCTTAGGGAAACTATATAGTCCAAGTGCCCGCTAGGGAACCTACATAGTCAAATTGCCCGCTAGGGAACCTGCATTGTACAAGTGTCCGCTAATCAACCTAGATAGTCCAAGTGCCCGCTAGTTAACCTAGATAGTCCAAGTGCCCGCTAGTTAACCTTGATCATCCAAGTGCCCGCTAGTTAACCTACATACTCCAAGTGCATGAGAGCGAACCTACATAGTCCAAGTGCCCGCAGAGGAACCTACATAGTCCAAGTGCCCGCTAGGTAACCCAGATATTCCAAGTTCCTGTTAGCTAACCTAGATAATCCAAGTGGCCGCTAGGTAACCTACATAGTCCAAGTGCCCTTTCGTTAACCTAGATAGTCCAAGTGCCCGGTAGTTAACCTACATAGTCCAAGTGCCCGATAGGGAACCTACATAGTCCTAGGGCCCGCTAGTTAACCTAGATATTCCAAGTTCCTGTTAGCTATTCTAGATAATCCAAGTGGCCGCTAGGTAACCTACATAGTCCAAATGCCCGTTTGTTAACCTACATAGTCCAAGGGCCCACTAGTTAACCTAGATCGTCCAAGTGTCCTCTAGTTAACCTACATAGTCCAAATGCACACTAATTAACCTACATAGTCCAAGTGCCGCTAGGTAACCTACATAGTGCATGTGTCCCCTAGTTAACCTACATAGTCCAAGTGCCCGGTAGTTAACATAGATAGTCCAAGTGCCCGCTAGGGAACGTACATTGTCCAAGTGCCCGCTAGGTAACCTAGACAGTGCATTTGCCCGGTAGTTAACCTACATAGTCCAAGTGCCCGCTAGGTAACCTAGATAGTCCAAGGGCCCGCTAGATAACCTACATAGTCCAAGTGCCCGGTGGTTAACTTACATAGTCCAAGCGCCCACTAGGTAACCTACATAGTCCAAGTGCCTGCTAGGGAACCTACAGAGTTCAAGTGTCCTTAGGGAACATACAGAGTACAAGTGCCCGCTAGGGAATCTACATAGTCCAAGGGCCCGATAGTTAACCTACATAGTCCAAATAAGCGCTAGTTAACCTAGATCGTCCAAGTGCGTGCTAGTTAACCTACATAGTCCAAGGGCCCGCTAGTTAACCTATATAGTCCAAGTGCCCGCTAGGGAACCTACATAGTCCAAGTGCCCGATAGGGAACCTACATAGTCCTAGGGCCCGCTAGTTAACCTAGATATTCCAAGTGCCCGCTAGTTAACCTAGATCGTCCAAGTGTCCTCTAGTTAACCTACATAGTCCAAATGCACGCTACTTAACCTACATAGTCCAAGTGCCGCTAGGTAACCTACATAGTGCAAGTGTCCCCTAGTTAACCTACATAGTCCAAGTGCCCGCTAGTTAACATAGATAGTCCAAGTGCCCACTAGTTAACATAGATAGTCCAAGTGCCCGATAGGGAACCTACATAGTCCAATTGCCCGGTAGTTAACATAGATAGTCCAAGTGCCCACTAGGGAACCTACATAGTCCAAGTTCCCACTAGGTAACCTAGATAGTGCATGTGCCCGGTAGTTAACCTACATAGTCCAAGTGCCCGCTAGGTAACATAGAAAGTCCAAGGGCCCGCTAGTTAACCTACATAGTCCAAGTGCCCGGTAGTTAACTTACATAGTCCAAGTGCCCGCTCTGGAACCTACATAGTCCAAGTACCTGCTAGGGAACCTACATAGTTCAAGTGTCCATAGGGAACATACAGAGTCCAAGTGCCCGCTAGGGAATTTACATAGTCCAAGGGCCCGCTAGTTAACGTAGATAGTCTAAGTGCCGCTAGATAATCTACATAATCCAAGGGCCCGCTAGTTAACCTACATAGTCCAAGTACCCGCTAGTCAACCTAGATCGTCCAAGTGCACGCTAGTTAACCTACATAGTCCAAGGGCCCACTAGTTAACCTAGATAGTCCAAGTGCCCGCTAGTTAACCTAGATAGTCCAGGTGCCCGCTAGTTAACCAGGATCATCAAAGTGCCCTCTAGTTAACTTACGTAGTCCAAAGGCCTGCTAGTTAACCTACATAGAGCAATGGCCCACTAGTTAACCTTGATAGTCCAAGTGCCCGCTAGTTAACCTACATAGTCCAAGTTCCCGCTAGGTAACCTAGACAGTCCAAGTGACCATTAGGTTACCTACATAGTCCAAGTGCCCATTCGTTAACCTACATAGTCCAAGTGCCCGCTAGGTAACCTAGACAGTCCAAGTGACCATTAGGTTACCTACATAGTCCAAGTGCCCATTCGTTAACCTACATAGTCCAAGTGCCCGCTAGGTAACGTAGATAGCCCAAGTGCCCGCTAGGGAACATACATAGTCCAAGTGCCCGCTAGGTAACCTAGATAGTCCAAGTACCCGCTAGTTAACCTACATAGTCCAAGTGCCTCCTAGGTAAACTACATAGTCCAAGCACCCACTAGGTAACCTAGACAGTCCAATTGCCCCCTAGTTAACCTAGACAGTCCAAGTACCCGATAGGGAACCTACATAGTCCAAGTGCTCGCAAGGGAACCTACATAGTCCAAGTGTTCGCTAGGCAACCTACATAGTCCAAGTGCCCGTTAGTTAACCTAGATATTCAAATTGCCTGCTAGGTAACCTAAATAGTCCAAGTGCCCGCTAGGGAACCTACATAGTCCAAGTGCCCGCTAGGTAACCTAGATAGTCCAATTGCCCGTTAGCTAACCTAGATAGTCGAAGTGTCCGCTAGTTAACCTACATAGTCCAAGTGCCCGTTCGTTAACGTAGATAGGCCAATTGCCTGCTAGGTAACCTAGACAGTCCAAGTGCCCGCTAGGTTACCTACATAGTCCAAGTGCACATTCCTTAACCTAGATAGTCCAAGTGCCCGCTGTTAACCTACATAGTCCAAGGGCCCGCTAGGTAACCTTGATAGTCCAAGTGCCTTCTAGTTAACCTACAAAGTCCAACTGCCCGCTAGGTAACATACATAGTCCAAGTGCCCACTAGGTAACCTAAATAATCCAAATGCCCGCTAGGGAAACTACATAGTCCATGTGCCCGCTAGTTAACCTAGATAGTCCAAGTGCCCGCTAGTAAACCTAGATAGTCCAAGGGACCGCTAGTTAATCTAGATAGTCTAAGTGCCCGCTAGTTAACCTAGATAGTCCAAGTGCCCGCTAGGGAACCTACATAGTCCAAGTGCCTGTTAGGTAACCTAGATAGTCCAAATGCCCGTCTGGAAACCCACATAGTCCAAGTGCCCACTACAGAACTTACATAGTCCAAGGGCCCGCTAGGGAACCTACATAATCCAAGTGCCCGTTAGTTAACCTAGATAGTCCAAGTGCCCGCTTGGTAACCTAGATAGTCCAACAGCCCGCTAGGTAACCTACATACTCCAAGAAGCCACTAGGTAACGTAGATAATTCAAGTGCCAGCTAGGTAACCTAGATAGTCCAAGTGCCCGCTAGGTAACCTACAAAATCTAAGTGCCCGCTAGTTTATCTATGTAGTCCAAATGCCCGTAGGGAATCTATATAGTCCAAGGGCCCGCTTGTTAACGTAGATAGTGCAAGTGCCGCTAGTTAATCTACATAGTCCAAGGGCCCGCTAGTTAACCTACATAGTCCAAGTACCCGCTAGTTAACCTAGATCGTCCAAGTGCCCGCTAGGTAACCTATATAGTCCAAGGGCCCACTAGTTAACCTACAGATTCCAAGGGCCCGCTAGGTAACCTACAAAATCTAAGTGCCCGCTAGGTTATCTATATAGTCCAAATGCCCACTAGGGAACCTACATAGTCCAAGTGCCCGCTAGTTAACCTACATCGTCCAAGTGCCCGCTAGTTAACCAACATAGTCAATGGGCCCACTAGTTAACCTACATAGTGCAAGAGCCCGCTAGTTAACATAGATCGTGTAAGTGTCTGCTAGTTAACCTACATAGTCCAAGTGCCAGTTAGCTAACCTAGTTAGTCCAAGGGCCCGCTAGTTGACTTACATAGTCCAAGTGCCCGCTAGTTAACCTAGATAGTCCTAGTGCCCTTTAGTTAACCTAGAGTGTCCAAGTGCCCACTAGGGGACGTACTTAGTCCAAGTGCCCTTTAGCTAACCTAGATAGTCCAAGTGCCCGCTAGTTAACATTGACCATCCAAGTGCCCGCTAGATAACCTAGATAGTCCAAGTGCACGCTAGTTAACCTAGATAGTCCAAGTGCACGCTAGTTAACCTAGATCGTCCAAGTGCCCGCTAGTTAACCAACATAGTCCAAGGGCCCGCTAGTTAACCTAAGTAGTCCAAGGTCCGCTAGTTAACCTAGATACTCCAAGTGCTCGCAAGTTAACCTACATAGTACAATGGCCCGCTAGTTGACCTAGATAGTCCAAGTGTCTGCTAGTTAACCTAGATAGTCCAAGTGCCCGCTAGGTAACCTAAGTAGTCCAAATGTTCGATAGGAATCCTACATACTCCAAGGGCCTGCAAGGTAACCTACATAGTCCAAGTGCCCGTTCGTTAACCTAGATAGTACAAGTGCCCGCTAGGTAACCTAGACTGTCCAAGTGCCCGCTAGGTTACCTACATATTACAAGTGCCCGTTCGTTAACCTAGATAGTCCAAGTGCCCGCTAGGAAATCTACATGGTCCAAGGGCCCGCTAGGTAACCTAGATAGTCCAAGTGCCCGCTAGGTAACCTAGAGTCCAAGTGCTTGCTAGTTAACCTACATAGTCCAAGTGCCCACTATGTAACCTAGATAGTCAAAGTGCCCGTTAGGTAACCTAGATAGTTCAAGTGCCCGCTAAGCAACCTACATAGTCCAAGTGCTCGCTAGTTAACCTAGATAGTCCTAGTGCCCGTTAGTTAACCTAGATAGTCCAATTGCCCACTAGGGGACATACATAGTCCAAGTGCCCGCTAGGTAACCAAGATAGTCAAAGTGCGCGCTAAGGTATGTACATAGTCCAAGTGCCTGCTAGGAAACCTAGATAGCCCAAGTGCCCGCTATTTAAAATACATAGTCAAATTGCCCGCTAGATAACCTAAGTAGTACAAATGTCTGATAGGGATCCTACATAGTCTAAGTGCCCGCTAGGTAACCTACATAGTCCAAGTGCCCATTCGTTAACCTAGATAGTCAAAGTGCCCGATAGGTAACGTAGACAGTCCAAGTGCCCGCTAGCTTACCTACATAGTCCAAGTGCCCGTTCGTTAACCTAGATAGTCCAAGTGCCCGCTAGGTTACCTAGACAGTCCAAGTGCCCGCTAGTTAACCTACATAGTCCAAGTGCCCCATAGGGAACCTACATAATCCAAGTGCCCGCTAGGGAACCTACATAGTCCAAGTGCCTGCTAGGCAACCTACATAGTTCAAGTGCCCGTTAGTTAACCTAGATAGTCAAAGTGCCTGCTAGTTATACTAGATAGTCCAAGTGCCCGCTATGTAACCTACATAGTCCAAGTTCCCGCTTGGTAACCTTAATAGTCCAAATGCCTGCTAGGTAAACTACATAGTCCAAGTGCCCATTAGTTAACCTAGATAGTCCAAGTGCCTGCAAGTAAACCAACATAATCCATGGGCCCGCTAGTTAACCTACATGGTGCAAGGGCCCAATAGTTAACCTACATAGTACACGTGCCCGCTAGGTAACATAGATAGTCCAAGTGCCCGCCAGGGATCCTTCATAATCCAAGTGCCCGCTAGTTAACCTAGATAGTCCTAGTTTCCGTTAGTTAACCTACATAGTCCAAGTGCCCACTAGGGGACGTACATAGTCCAAGTGCCCGCTAGTTAACCTACATAGTCCAAGGTCCACTAGTTAACCTAGATAGTCCAAGTGCCCGCTAGTTAACCTAAATAGTACAAGGGCCCGCTAGTTGACCTAGATAGTCAAAGTGCCCGCTAGTTAACCTAAGTAGTACAAATGTCCAATAGGGATCCTACATAGTCCATGTGCCCGCTAGTTAACCTACATAGTCCAAGTCCCCGCTAGGTAACCTAGACAGTCCAAGTGACCATTATGTTACCTACACAGTCCAAGTGCCCGCTAGGTAACCTAGATAGTCCAAGTGCCCGCTAGTTAACCTACATAGTCCAAGTGCCTGCTAGGTAAACTACATAGTCCAAGTGCCCACTAGGTAATCTTGACAGTCCAATTACCCGCTAGTTAACCTAGACAGTCCAAGTACCCGGTAGGGAACCTACATAGTCCATGTGCCCGCTGGGAACCTACATAGTCCAAGTGCTCGCTAGGCAACCTACATAGTCCAAGTGCCCGTTAGTTAACCTAGATAGTCAAAGTGCCTGCTAGGTAACCTAAATAGTCCAAGTGCCCTCTAGGGAACCTACATAGTCCAAGTGCCCGCTAGAGAACCTAGATAGTCCAATTGCCCGTGAGCTAACCTAGATAGTCAAAGTGTCCGCTTGTTAACCTACATAGTCCAAGTGCCCGTTCGTTAACCTAGATAGTCCAAGTGCCCGCTAGGTAACCTAAGTAGTCCAAATGTCCGATAGGGATCCTACATAGTCCAAGTGCCCGCTAGGTAACCTACTTAGTCCAAGTGCCCGTTCGTTAACCTAGATAGGCCAAGTGCCCGCTAGGTAACCTAGACAGTCCAAGTGCCCCCTAGGTTACCTACATAGTCCAAGTGCACGTTCGTTAACCTAGATAGTCCAAGTGCCCGCTGGTAACCTACATAGTTCAAGGGCCCGCTAGGTAACCTTGATAGTCCAAGTGCCTTCTAGTTCACCTACATAGTCCAAGTGCCCGCTAGGTAACCTACATAGTCCAAGTGCCCACTAGGTAACCTAAATAATCCAAATGCCTGCTAGGGAAACTACATAGTCCAAGTGCCCGCTAGTTAACTTAGATAGTCCAAGTGCCCGCTAGTAAACCTAGATAGTCCAAGGGCCCGCTAGTTAACCTACATAGTCCAAGGGCCCTCTAGTTAACCTAGATAGTCCATGTGTCTGCTAGGGGACGTACATAGTCCAAGTGCTCGCTAGGCAACCTACATAATTCAAGTGCCCGTTAGTTAACCTAGATAGTCAAAGTGCCTGCTAGGTAACCTAAATAGTCCAAGTGCCTTCTAGTTAACCTACATTGTCCAAGTGCCCGCTAGGTAACCTACATAGTCCAAGTGCCCACTAGGTAACCTAAATAATCCAAATGCCCGCTAGGGAAACTACATAGTCCAAGTGCCCGTTAGTTGACGTAGATAGTCCAACTGCCGGCTAGGAAACCTTGATAGCCTAAGTGCCCGCTAGTTAACCTACATAGTCAAATTGGCCGCTAGTTAACCTAAGTAATACAAATGTCTGATAGGGATCCTACATAGTCCAAGTGCCCGCTAGGTAACCTACATATTCCAAGTGCCCATTCGTTAACCTAGATAGTCAATGTGCCCGCTAGGTAACCTAGACAGTCCAAGTGCCCGCTAGCTTACCTACATAGTCCAAGTGCCCGTTCGTTAACCTAGATAGTCCAAGTGCCCGCTAGGTTACCTAGACAGTCCAAGTGCCCGCTAGTTAACCTACATAGTCCAAGTGCCCACTATGTAACCTAGATAGTCTTAGTGCCCGTTAGGTAACCTAGCTAGTCCAAGTGCCCGCTAGGTAACTTATATTGTATAAGTTCCCGCTAGGTAACCCAGATACTCAAAGTGCCCGTTACCTAACCTAGATATTCCAAGTGCCCGCTAAGCAACCTACATAGTCCAAGTGCCCATTCATTAACCTAGAAGTCCAAGTGCCCGCTAGGTAACCTAGATAGTCCAAGTGCTCGCTAGTTAACCTAGATAGTCCTAGGGCCGGTTAGTTAACCTAGATAGTCCAAGTGCCCACTAGGGGACGTACATAGTCCAAGTGCCCGCTAGGTAACCTAGATAGTCCAAGTGCGCGCTAGGGTATGTACATAGTCCAAGTGCCTGCTAGGAAACCTAGATAGCCCAAGTGCCCGCTATTTAACCTACATAGTCAAATTGCCCGCTAGATAACCTAAGTAGTACAAATGTCTGATAGGGATCCTACATAGTCCAAGTGCCCGCTAAGTAACCTACATAGTCCAAGTGCCCATTCGTTAACCTAGATAGTCAAAGTGCCCGCTAGGTAACGTAGACAGTCCAAGTGCCCGCTAGCTCACCTACATAGTCCAAGTGCCCGTTCGTTAACCTAGATAGTACAAGTGCCCGCTAGGTTACCTAGACAGTCCAAGTGCCCGCTAGTTAACCTACATAGTTCAAGTGCCCGATAGGAAACCTACATAATCCAAGTGCCAGATAGGGAACCTACATAATCCAAGTGCCCGCTAGGGAACCTACATAGTCCAAGTGCCTGCTAGGCAACCTACATAGTCCAAGTGCCCGTTAGTAAACCTAGATAGTCAAAGTGCCTGCTAGTTAAACTAGATAAACCAAGTGCCCGCTAGGTAACCTACATAGTCCAAGTTCCTGCTTGGTAACCTTAATAGTCCAAATGCCTGCTAGGGAAACTACATAGTCCAAGTGCCCGCTAGTTAACCTAGATAGTCCAAGTGCCTGCTAGAAAACCTACATAATCCATGGGCCCGCTAGTTAACCTACATGGTGCAAGGGCCCGCTAGTTAACCTTCATAGTCCACGTGCCCGCTAGGTAACCTAGATAGCCAAAGTGCCCGCTGGTACCTACATAGTCCAAGGGCCCACTAGGTAACCTTGATAGTCCAAGTGCCTTCTAGTTAACCTACATTATCCAAGTGCCCGCTAGGTAACCTACATAATCCAAGTGCCCACTAGCTAACCTAAATAATCCAAATGCCCGCTAGGGAAACTACATAGTCCAAGTGCCCGTTAGTTGACGTAGATAGTCCAAGTGCCGGCTAGCAAACCTTGATAGTCCAAGTGCCCGCTAGTTAACCTACATAGTCAAATTGGCCGCTAGTTAACCTAAGTAGTACAAATGTCTGATAGGGATCCTACATAGTCCAAGTGCCCGCTAGGTAACCTACATATTCCAAGTGCCCATTCGTTAACCTAGATAGTCAAAGTGCCCGCTAGGTAACCTAGACAGTCCAAGTGCCCGCTAGTTAACCTAGATACTCCAAGTGCCCGTTCGTTAACCTAGATAGTCCAAGTGCCCGCTAGGTTACCTAGACAGTCCAAGTGCCCGCTAGTTAACCTACATAGTTCAAGTGCCCACTATGTAACCTAGATAGTCAACGTGCCCGTTAGGTAACCTAGATAGTCCAAGTTCCCGCTAGGTAACCTAGATACTCAAAGTGCCCTTTACCTTACCTAGATAGTCCAAGTGCCCGCTAAGCAACTTACATAGTCCAAGTGCCCGTTCATTAACCTAGAAGTCCAAGTGCCCGCTAGGTAACCTAGATAGTCCAAGTGCTCGCTAGTTAACCTAGATAGTCCTAGTGCCCGTTAGTTAACCAAGATAGTCCAATTGCCCACTAGGGGACATACATAATCCAAGTGCCTGCTAGGAAACCTAGATAGCCCAAGTGCCCGCTATTTAACCTACATAGTCAAATTGCCCGCTAGATAACCTAAGTAGTACAAATGTCTGATAGGGATCCTACATAGTCCAAGTGCCCGCTAGGTAACCTACATAATCCAAGTGCCCGCTAGGGAACCTACATAGTACAAGTGCCTGCTAGGCAACCTACATAGTTCAAGTGCCCGTTAGTTAACCTAGATAGTCAAAGTGCCTGCTAGTTAAACTAGATAGTCCAAGTGCCCGCTAGGTAACCTACATAGTCCAAGTTCCCGCTTGGTAACCTTAATAGTCCAAATGCCTGCTAGGGAAACTACATAGTCCAAGTGCCCGCTAGTTAACCTAGAGAGTCCAAGTGCCTGCTAGTAAACCTACATAATCCATGGGCCCGCTAGTTAACCTACATAGTCCAAGTACCCGCTAGTTAACCTAGATCGTCCAAGTGCCCGCTAGGTAACCTATATAATCCAAGGGCCCACTAGTTAACCTACATCGTCCAAGGGCCCGCTAGGTAACCTACAAAGTCTAAGTGCCCGCTAGGTTATCTATATAGTCCAAATGCCCGCTAGGGAACCTACATAGTCCAAGTGCCCGCTAGGGGACGTACATAGTCCAAGTGCCCGCTAGTTAACCTACATAGTCCAAGGTCCACTAGTTAACCTAGATAGTCCAAGTGCCCGCTAGTTAACCTACATAGTACAAGGGCCCGCTAGTTGACCTAGATAGTCCAAGTTCCCGCTAGTTAACCTAGATAGTCAAAGTGCCCGCTAATTAACCTAAGTAGTACAAATGTCCGATAGGGATCCTACATAGTCCAAGTGCCCGCTAGTTAACCTACATAGTCTAAGTCCCCGCTAGGTAACCTAGACAGTCCAAGTGACCATTATGTTACCTACATAGTCCAAGTGCCCGCTAGGTAACCTAGATAGTCCAAGTGCCCGCTAGTTAACCTACATAGTCCAAGTGCCCACTAGGTAACCTAGACAGTTCAATTACCCGCTAGTTAACCTAGACAGTCCAAGTACCCGATAGGGAACCTACATAGTCCATGTGCCCGCTGGGAACATACATAGTCCAAGTGCCCGCTAGGCAACCTACATAGTCCAAGTGCCCGTTAGTTAACCTAGATAGTCAAAGTGCCTGCTAGGTAACCTACATAGTCCAAGTGCCCGCTAGGGAACCTACATAGTCCAAGTGCCCGCTAGGTAACCTAGATAGTCCAATTTCCCGTGAGCTAACCTAGATAGTCGAAGTGTCCGCTTGTTAACCTACATAGTCCAAGTGCCCGTTCATTAACCTAGATAGTCCAAGTGCAGGCTAGGTAACCTAAGTAGTCCAAATGTCCGATAGGGATCCTACATAGTCCAAGTGCCCGCTAGGTAACCTACATAGTCCAAGTGCCCGTTCGTTAACCTAGATAGGCCAAGTGCCCGCTAGGTAACCTAGACAGTCCAAGTGCCCGCTAGGTTACCTACATAGTCCAAGTGCACGTTCGTTAACCTAGATAGTCCAAGTGCCCGCTGGTAACCTACATAGTTCAAGGGCCCGCTAGGTAACCTTGATAGTCCAAGTGCCTTCTAGTTAACCTACATAGTCCAAGTGCCCGCTAGGTAACCTACATAGTTCAAGTGCCCACTAGGTAACCTAAATAATCCAAATGCCCGCTAGGGAAACTACATAGTCCAAGTGCCCGCTAGTTAACTTAGATATTCCAAGTGCCCGCTAGTTAACCTAGATCGTCCAAGTGCCCGCTAGTTAACCTAGATAATCCAAGTGCCCGATAGTTAACCTACATAGTCCAAGGGCCCTCTAGTTAACCTAGATAGTCCAAGTGTCCGCTAGGGGACGTACATAGTCCAAGAGCTCGCTAGGCAACCTACATACTCCAAGTGCCTCTTAGTTAACCTAGATAGTCAAAGTGCCTGCTAGGTAACCTAAATAGTCCAAGTGCCCGCTAGGTTACCTACATAGTCCAAGTGCACGTTCATTAACCTAGATAGTCCAAGTGCCCGCTGGTAACCTACATAGTCCAAGGGCCTACTAGGTAACCTTGATAGTCCAAGTGCCTTCTAGTTAACCTACATTATCCATGTGCCCGCTAGGTAACCTACATAGTCCAAGTGCCAACTAGGTAACCAAATAATCCAAATGCCCGCTAGGGAAACTACATAGTCCAAGAGCCCGATAGTTGACGTAGATAGTTCAAGTGCCGGCTAGGAAACCTTGATAGTCCAAGTGCCCGCTAGTTAACCTACATAGTCAAATTGGCCGCTAGTTAACCTAAGTAGTACAAATGTCTGATAGGGATCCTACATAGTCCAAGTGCCCGCTAGGTAATCTACATAGTCCAAGTACCCATTCGTTAACCTAGATAGTCAAAGTGCCCGCTAGGTAACCTAGACAGTCCAAGTGCCCGCTAGTTAACCTAGATAGTCCAAGTGCCCGTTCGTTAACCTAGATAGTCCAAGTGCCCGCTAGGTTACCTAGACAGTCCAAGTGCCCGCTAGTTAACCTACATAATTCAAGTGCCCACTATGTAACCTAGATAGTCAACGTGCCCGTTAGGTAACCTAGATAGTCCAAGTGCCCGCTAGGTAACTTATATTGTCCAAGTTCCCGCTAGGTAACCTAGATACTCAAAGTGCCCTTTACCTAACCTAGATAGTCCAAGTGCCCGCTAAGCAACTTACATAGTCCAAGTGCCCGTTCATTAACCTAGAAGTCCAAGTGCCCGCTAGGTAACCTAGATAGTCCAAGTGCTCGCTAGTAAACCTAGATAGTCCTAGTGCCCGTTAGTTAACCTAGATAGTCCAATTGCCCACTAGGGGACATACATAATCCAAGTGCCTGCTAGGAAACCTAGATAGCCCAAGTGCCCGCTATTTAACCTACATAGTCAAATTGCCCGCTAGATAACCTAAGTAGTACAAATGTCTGAAAGGGATCCTACATGGTCCAAGTGCCCGCTAGGTAACCTACATAATCCAAGTGCCCGCTAGGGAACCTACATAGTACAAGTGCCTGCTAGGGAACCTACATAGTTCAAGTGCCCGTTAGTTAACCTAGATAGTCAAAGTGCCTGCTAGTTAAACTAGATAGTCCAAGTGCCCGCTAGGTAACCTACATAGTCCAAGTTCCTGCTTGGTAACCTTAATAGTCCAAATGCCTGCTAGGGAAACTACATAGTCCAAGTGCCCGATAGTTAACCTAGAGAGTCCAAGTGCCTGCTAGTAAACCTACATAATCCATGGGCCCGCTAGTTAACCTACATAGTCCAAGTACCCGCTAGTTAACCTAGATCGTCCCAGTGCCCGCTAGGTAACCTATATAATCCAAGGGCCCACTAGTTAACCTACATAGTCCAAGGGCCCGCTAGGTAACCTACAAAATCTAAGTGCCCGCTAGGTTATCTATATAGTCCAAATGCCCGCTAGGGAACCTACATAGTCCAAGTGCCCGCTAGGGGACATACATAGTCCAAGTGCCCGCTAGTTAACCTACATAGTCCAAGGTCCACTAGTTAACCTAGATAGTCCAAGTGCCCGCTAGTTAACCTACATAGTACAAGGGCCCGCTAGTTGACCTAGATAGTCCAAGTTCCCGCTAGTTAACCTAGATAGTCAAAGTGCCCGCTAGTTAACCTAAGTACTACAAATGTCCGATAGGGATCCTACATAGTCCAAGTGCCCGCTAGTTAACCTACATAGTCCAAGTCCCCGCTTGGTAACCTAGACAGTCCAAGTGACCATTATGTTACCTACATAGTCCAAGTGCCCGCTAGGTAACCTAGATAGTCCAAGTGCCCGCTAGTTAACCTACATAGTCCAAGTGCCCACTAGGTAACCTAGACAGTTCAATTACCCGCTAGTTAACCTAGACAGTCCAAGTACCCGATAGGGAACCTACATAGTCCATGTGCCCGCTGGGAACATACATAGTCCAAGTGCCCGCTAGGCAACCTACATAGTCCAAGTGCCCGTTAGTTAACCTAGATAGTCAAAGTGCCTGCTAGGTAACCTACATAGTCCAAGTGCCCGCTAGGGAACCTACATAGTCCAAGTGCCCGCTAGGTAACCTAGGTAGTCCAATTTCCCGTGAGCTAACCTAGATAGTCGAAGTGTCCGCTTGTTAACCTACATAGTCCAAGTGCCCGTTCATTAACCTAGATAGTCCAAGTGCCCGCTAGGTAACCTAAGTAGTCCAAATGTCCGATAGGGATCCTACATAGTCCAAGTGCCCGCTAGGTAAGCTACATAGTCCAAGTGCCCGCTAGTTAACCTAGATAGTCCTAGTGCCCGTTAGTTAACCTAGAGTGTCCAAGTGCCCACTAGGGGACGTACTTAGTCCAAGTGCCCGTTAGCTAACCTAGATAGTCCAAGTGCCCGCTAGTTAACATTGACCATCCAAGTGCCCGCTAGTTAACCTAGATAGTCCAAGTGCACGCTAGTTAACCTAGATAGTCCAAGTGCCCTCTAGTTAACCTAGATCGTCCAAGTGCCCGCTAGTTAACCAACATAGTCTAAGGTCCCGCGCGTTAACCTAAGTAGTCCAAGGTCCGCTAGTTAACCTAGATACTCCAAGTGCTCGCAAGTTAACCTACATAGTACAATGGCCCGCTAGTTGACCTAGATAGTCCAAGTGTCTGCTAGTTAACCTAGATAGTCCAAGTGCCCGCTAGGTAACCTAAGTAGTCCAAATGTTCGATAGGAATCCTACATACTCCAAGGGCCTGCAAGGTAACCTACATAGTCTAAGTGCCCGTTCGTTAACCTAGATAGTACAAGTGCCCGCTAGGTAACCTAGACTGTCCAAGTGCCCGCTAGGTTACCTACATATTACAAGTGCCCGTTCGTTAACCTAGATAGTCCAAGTGCCCGCTAGGAAATCTACATAGTCCAAGGGCCCGCTAGGTAACCTAGATAGTCCAAGTGCCCGCTAGGTAACCTAGAGTCCAAGTGCTTGCTAGTTAACCTACATAGTCCAAGTGCCCACTATGTAACCTAGATAGTCAAAGTGCCCGTTAGGTAACCTAGATAGTCCAAGTGCCCGCTAAGCAACCTACATAGTCCAAGTGCTCGCTAGTTAACCTAGATAGTCCTAGTGCCCGTTAGTTAACCTAGATAGTCCAATTGCCCACTAGGGGACATACTAAGTCCAAGTGCCCGCTAGGTAACCTAGATAGTCCAAGTGCGCGCTAAGGTATGTACATAGTCCAAGTGCCTGCTAGGAAACCTAGATACCCCAAGTGCCCGCTAGGGAACGTACATGGTCCAAGTGCCCGCTAGGTAACCTAGATAGTGCATGTGCCCGGTAGATAACCTACATAGTCCAAGTGCTCACTAGGTAACCTAGATAGTCCAAGGGCCCGCTAGTTAACCTACATAGTCCAAGTGCCCGGTAGTTAACTTACATAGTCCCAGTGCCCGCTCTGGAACCTACATAGTCCAAGTGCCTGCTAGGGAACCTACATAATTCAAGTGTCCGTAGGGAACATATAGAGTCCAATTGCCCGCTAGGGAATCTACATAGTCCAAGGGCCCGCTAGTTAACCTACATAGTCCACGTACGCACTAGTTAACCTAGATCGTCCAAGTGCGCGCTAGTTAACCTACATAGTCCAAGTGCCCGCTAGTTAACCTAGATCGTCCAAGTGCCCACTAGTTAACCTACATAGTCAATGGGCCCGCTACTTAACCTACATAGTGCAAGAGCCAGCTAGTTAACCTAGTTCGTGCAAGTGTCCGCTAGTTAACCTACATAGTCCAAGTGCCAGTTAGCTAACCTAGATAGTCCAAGGGCCTGCTAGTTAACCTACATAGTCCAAGTGCCCGCTAGGTAACCTACAAAGTCCAAGTGTCCGCTAGGTAACCTATATAGTCTACATGCCCGCTAGGGAACCTACATAGTCCAAGTGCCCGCTAGTTAACCTATTGTCCAAGGGACCGCTAGTTAACCTAGATAGGCCATGTACCCGCTAGTTAGCCTAGATCGTCCAATTATCTGCTAGTTAACCTACATAGTCCACGTGCCCGTTCGGTAACCTAGATAGTCCAAGAGCCCTTTAGGGAATCGAGATAGTCCAAGTGCCCGCTAGGGAACCTACATAGTCCAATTGCCCGCTCCGGAACATACATAGTCCAAGTGCCCGTTAGTTAACATAGATAATCCAAGTGCCCGCTAGTTAACCTAGATAGTCAAAGTGCCCGCTAGGTAACCTACATAGTCCAAGTGCCCGCTAGGTAACCTATATAGTACAAATGCCCGTTAAGTAACCTACATAGTCCAAGTGCCCGCTAGTTAACCTAGATAGTCCAAGTGCCCGCTAGTTAACCTTGATAGTCCAAGTGCCTTCTAGTTAACCTAATTAGTCCAAGTGCCCGCTAAGTAACCTACATAGTCCAAGTGCCCACTAGGTAACCTAAATAATCCAAATGCCGGCTAGGGAAACTACATAGTCCAAGTGCCCGCTAGTTAACCTAGATAGTCCAAGTGCCCGCTAGTAAACCTAGATAGTCCAAGGACCCGCTAGTTAATCAAGATAGTCCAAGGGCCCTCTAGTTAACCTAGATAGTCCAAGTGCCCGCTAGGGGACATACATAGTTCAAGTGCTTGCTAGGTAACCTAGATAGTCCAAGGTCCTGCTAGTTAACCTTGATCATCCAAGTGCCCGCTAGTTAACCTACATAGTCCAATGCCCGATAGGGAACCTACATAGTCCATGTGCCCGCTGAGGAACCTACATAGTCCAATTACCCGATAGGGAACCTACATATTCCAAGTGCCCGTTAGGGAACCTAGATAGTCCAAATGCCGGTAGGGAACCTATATAGTCCAAAGGCCCGCTAGGGAACCTACATAGTCAAAGTGCCCGCTAGGGAACCTGCATTGTACAAGTGCCCGCTAATTAACTTAGATAATCCAAGTGCCCACTAGTTAACCTAGATAGTCCAAATGCCCGCTAGTTAACCTTGATCATCTAAGTGCCCGCTAGTTAACCTACATAGTCCAAGTTCCTGATAGGGAACCTACATGGTCCAAGTGCCCGATAGGGAACCTACATATTCCAAGTGCCCGTTAGGGAACATAGATAGTCCAAGTGCCCGTAGGGAACCTACATAGTCCAAGTGCCCGCTAGGGAACCTACATAGTCAAAGTGCCCGCTAGGGAACCTGCATTGTGCAAGTGCCCGCTAGTTAACCTAGATAGTCCAAGTGCCCACTAGTTAACTTACATAGTCCAAGGTCAGCTAGTTAACCAAGATAGTCCAAGTGCCCGCTAGTTAACCTACATGATCCAAGGTCAGCTAGTTAACCTAGATAGTCCAAGTGCCCGCTAGTTAACCTACATAGTCCAAGAACCCGCTAGTTAGCCTAGATAGTCCAAGTGTCCGCTAGTTTACCTACATAGTCCAAGGGCCCGCTAGTTAACCTAGATATTCCAAGTGCCCGCTAGTTAACCTACATAGTCAAAGTGCCCTTAGGGAAACTATATAGTCCAAGTGCCCGCTAGGGAACCTACATAGTCAAATTGCCCGCTAGGGAACCTGCATTGTACAAGTGTCCGCTAATCAACCTAGATAGTCCAAGTGCCCGCTAGTTAACCTAGATAGTCCAAGTGCCCGCTAGTTAACCTTGATCATCCAAGTGCCCGCTAGTTAACCTACATAGTCCAAGTGCATGAGAGCGAACCTACATAGTCCAAGTGCCCGCAGAGGAACCTACATAGTCCAAGTGCCCGCTAGGTAACCCAGATATTCCAAGTTCCTGTTAGCTAACCTAGATAATCCAAGTGGCCGCTAGGTAACCTACATAGTCCAAGTGCCCTTTCGTTAACCTAGATAGTCCAAGTGCCCGGTAGTTAACCTACATAGTCCAAGTGCCCGATAGGGAACCTACATAGTCCTAGGGCCCGCTAGTTAACCTAGATATTCCAAGTGCCCGCTAGTTAACCTAGATCGTCCAAGTGTCCGCTAGTTAATCTACATAGTCCAATTTCCCGTTAGGCAACCTAAATAGTACAAGTGCCCGCAAGGTAACCTACATAGTCCAAGTGCCCGCTAGGTAACCTAGATATTCCAAGTTCCTGTTAGCTAACCTAGATAATCCAAGTGGCCGCTAGGTAACCTACATAGTCCAAGTGCCCTTTCGTTAACCTAGATAGTCCAAGTGCCCGGTAGTTAACCTACATAGTCCAAGTGCCCGCTAGGTAACCTAGATAGTCCAAGGGCCCCCTAGATAACCTACATAGTCCAAGTGCCCGGTAGTTAACTTACATATGTCAAGTGCCCGCTCTTTAACCTACATAGTCCAAGTGCCTGCTAGGGAACCTACATAGTTCAAGTGTCCGTAGGGAACATACAGAGTCCAAGTGCCCGCTAGGGAATCTACATAGTCCAAGGGCCCGATAGTTAACTTACATAGTCCAAATACGCGCTAGTTAACCTTGATTGTCCAAGTGTGCGCTAGTAACCTACATAGTCCAAGGGCCCGCTAGTTAACCTATATAGTCCAAGTGCCCGCTAGGGAACCTACATAGTCCAAGTGCCCGATAGGGAACCTACATAGTCCTAGGGCCCGCTAGTTAACCTAGATATTCCAAGTGCCCGCTAGTTAACCTAGATCGTCCAAGTGTCCTCTAGTTAAACTACATAGTCCAAAGGCACGCTACTTAACCTACATAGTCCAAGTGCCGCTAGGTAACCTACATAGTGCAAGTGTCCCCTAGTTAACCTACATAGTCCAAGTGCCCGCTAGTTAACGTAGATAGTCCAAGTGCCCACTAGTTAACATAGATAGTCCAAGTGCCCGATAGGGAACCTACATAGTCCAATTGCCCGGTAGTTAACATAGATAGTCCAAGTGCCCACTAGGGAACCTACATAGTCCAAGTCCCCACTAGGTAACCTAGATAGTGCATGTGCCCGGTAGTTAACCTACATATTCCAAGTGCCCGCTAGGTAACATAGATAGTCCAAGGGCCCGCCAGTTAACCTACATAGTCCAAGTGCCCGGTAGTTAACTTACATAGTCCAAGTGCCCGCTCTGGAACCTACATAGTCCAAGTGCCTGCTAGGGAACCTACATAGTTCAAGTGTCCGTAGGGAACATACAGAGTCCAAGTGCCCGCTAGGGAATTTACATAGTCCAAGGGCCCGCTAGTTAACGTAGATAGTCTAAGTGCCGCTAGATAATCTACATAATCCAAGGGCCCGCTAGTTAACCTACATAGTCCAAGAACGCGCTACTTAACCTAGATCGTCCAAGTGCGCGCTAGTTAACCTACATAGTCCAAGTGCCCGCTAGTTAACCTAGATAGTCCAAGTGCCCGCTAGTTAACCTAGATAGTCCAGGTGCCCGCTAGTTAACCAGGATCATCAAAGTGCCCTCTAGTTAACTTACGTAGTCCAAAGGCCTGCTAGTTAACCTACATAGAGCAATGGCCCACTAGTTAACCTTGATAGTCCAAGTGCCCGCTAGTTAACCTACATAGTCCAAGTTCCCGCTAGGTAACCTAGACAGTCCAAGTGACCATTAGGTTACCTACATAGTCCAAGTGCCCGTTCGTTAACCTACACAGTCCAAGTGCCCGCTAGGTAACGTAGATAGCCCAAGTGCCCGCTAGGGAACATACATAGTCCAAGTGCCCGCTAGGTAACCTAGATAGTCCAAGTGCCCGCTAGTTAACCTACATAGTCCAAGTGCCTCCTAGGTAAACTACATAGTCCAAGCACCCACTAGGTAACCTAGACAATCCAATTGCCCCCTAGTTAACCTAGACAGTCCAAGTACCCGATAGGGAGCCTACATAGTCCAAGTGCTCGCAAGGGAACCTACATAGTCCAAGTGTTCGCTAGGCAACCTACATAGTCCAAGTGCCCGTTAGTTAACCTAGATAGTCAAATTGCCTGCTAGGTAACCTAAATAGTCCAAGTGCCCGCTAGGGAACCTACATAGTCCAAGTGCCCGCTAGGTAAGCTAGATAGTCCAATTGCCCGTTAGCTAACCTAGATAGTCGAAGTGTCCGCTAGTTAACCTACAGAGTCCAAGTGCCCGTTCGTTAACGTAGATAGGCCAATTGCCTGCTAGGTAACCTAGACAGTCCAAGTGCCCGCTAGGTTACCTACATAGTCCAAGTGCGCATTCCTTAACCTAGATAGTCCAAGTGCCCGCTGGTAACCTACATAGTCCAAGGGCCCGCTAGGTAACCTTGATTGTCCAAGTGCCTTCTAGTTAACCTACATAGTCCAAGTGCCCACTAGGTAACCTAAATAATCCAAATGCCCGCTAGGGAAACTACATAGTCCATGTGCCCGCTAGTTAACCTAGATAGTCCAAGTGCTCGCTAGTAAACCTAGATAGTCCAAGGGCCCGCTAGTTAATCTAGATAGTCTAAGTGCCCGCTAGTTAACCTAAATAGTCCAAGTGCCCGCTAGGGAACCTACATAGTCCAAGTGCCCGCTAGGTAACCTAGATAGTCCAATTGCCCGTTAGCTAACCTAGATAGTCGAAGTGTCCGCTAGTTAACCTACAGAGTCCAAGTGCCCGTTCGTTAACGTAGATAGGCCAATTGTCTGCTAGGTAACCTAGACAGTCCAAGTGCCCGCTAGGTTACCTACATAGTCCAAGTGCACATTCCTTAACCTAGATAGTCCAAGTGCCCGCTGGTAACCTACATAGTCCAAGGGCCCGCTAGGTAACCTTGATTGTCCAAGTGCCTTCTAGTTAACCTACATAGTCCAAGTGCCCACTAGGTAACCTAAATAATCCAAATGCCCGCTAGGGAAACTACATAGTCCATGTGCCCGCTAGTTAACCTAGATAGTCCAAGTGCTCGCTAGTAAACCTAGATAGTCCAAGGGCCCGCTAGTTAATCTAGATAGTCTAAGTGCCCGCTAGTTAACCTAGATAGTCCAAGTGCCCGCTAGGGAACCTACATAGTCCAAGTGCCCGTTAGGTAACCTAGATAGTCCAAATGCCCGTCTGGAAACCCACATAGTCCAAGTGCCCACTAGAGAACTTACATAGTCCAAGGGCCCGCTAGGGAACCTACATAATCCAAGTGCCCGTTAGTTAACCTAGATAGTCCAAGTGCCCGCTTGGTAACCTAGATAGTCCAACAGCCCGCTAGGTAACCTACATACTCCAAGAACCCACTAGGTAACGTAGATAATTCAAGTGCCAGCTAGGTAACCTAGATAGTCCAAGTGCCCGCTAGGTAACCTACAAAATCTTAGTGCCCGCTAGGTTATCTATGTAGACCAAATGCCCGTAGGGAATCTATATAGTCCAAGGCCCGCTTGTTAACGTAGATAGTGCAAGTGCCGCTAGTTAATCTACATAGTCCAAGGGCCCGCTAGTTAACCTATATAGTCCAAGTACCCGCTAGTTAACCTAGATCGTCCAAGTGCCCGCTAGGTAACCTATATAGTCCAAGGGCCCACTAGTTAACCTACAGATTCCAAGGGCCCGCTAGGTAACCTACAAAATCTAAGTGCCCGCTAGGTTATCTATATAGTCCAAATGCCCACTAGGGAACCTACATAGTCCAAGTGCCCGCTAGTTAACCTACATCGTCCAAGTGCCCGCTAGTTAACCAACATAGTCAATGGGCCCACTAGTTAACCTACATAGTGCAAGAGCCCGCTAGTTAACATAGATCGTGCAAGTGTCTGCTAGTTAACCTACATAGTCCAAGTGCCAGTTAGCTAACCTAGTTAGTCCAAGGGCCTGCAAGGTAACCTACATAGTCCAAGTGCCCGTTCGTTAACCTAGATAGTACAAGTGCCCGCTAGGTAACCTAGACTGTCCAATGACCGCTAGGTTACCTACATATTACAAGTGCCCGTTCGTTAACCTAGATAGTCCAAGTGCCCGCTAGGAAATCTACATAGTCCAAGGGCCCGCTAGGTAACCTAGATAGTCCAAGTGCCCGCTAGGTAACCTAGAGTCCAAGTGCTTGCTAGTTAACCTACATAGTCCAAGTGCCCACTATGTATCCTAGATAGTCAAAGTGCCCGTTAGGTAACCTAGATAGTCCAAGTGCCCGCTAAGCAACCTACATAGTCCAAGTGCTCGCTAGTTAACCTAGATAGTCCTAGTGCCCGTTAGTTAACCTAAATAGTCCAATTGCCCACTAGGGGACATACATAGTCCAAGTGCCCGCTAGGTAACCTAGATAGTCCAAGTGCGCGCTAAGGTATGTACATAGTCCAAGTGCCTGCTAGGAAACCTAGATAGCCCAAGTGCCCGCTAGGGAACGTACATGGTCTAAGTGCCCGCTAGGTAACCTAGATAGTGCATGTGCCCGGTAGTTAACCTACATAGTCCAAGTGCCCACTAGGTAACCTAGATAGTCCAAGGGCCCGCTAGTTAACCTACATAGTCCAAGTGCCCGGTAGTTAACTTACATAGTCCAAGTGCCCGCTCTGGAACCTACATAGTCCAAGTGCCTGCTAGGGAACCTACATAATTCAAGTGTCCGTAGGGAACATATAGAGTCCAATTGCCCGCTAGGGAATCTACATAGTCCAAGGGCCCGCTAGTTAACGTAGATAGTCCAAGTGCCGCTAGATAATCTACATAGTCCAAGGGCCCGCTAGTTAACCTACATAGTCCACGTACGCGCAAGTTAACCTAGATCGTCCAAGTGCGCGCTAGTTAACCTACATAGTCCAAGTGCCCGCTAGTTAACCTAGATCGTCCAAGTGCCCACTAGTTAACCTACATAGTCAATGGGCCCGCTACTTAACCTACATAGTGCAAGAGCCAGCTAGTTAACCTAGTTCGTGCAAGTGTCCGCTAGTTAACCTACATAGTCCAAGTGCCAGTTAGCTAACCTAGATAGTCCAAGGGCCTGCTAGTTAACCTTCATAGTCCAAGTGCCCGCTAGGTAACCTACAAAGTCCAAGTGTCCGCTAGGTAACCTATATAGTCTACATGCCCGCTAGGGAACCTACATAGTCCAAGTGCTCGCTAGTTAACCTATTGTCCAAGGGACCGCTAGTTAACCTAGATAGGCCATGTACCCGCTAGTTAGCCTAGATCGTCCAATTATCCGCTAGTTAACCTACATAGTCCACGTGCCCGTTCGGTAACCTAGATAGTCCAAGAGCCCTTTAGGGAATCGAGATAGTCCAAGTGCCCGCTAGGGAACCTACATAGTCAAATTGCCCGCTCTGGAACATACATAGTCCAAGTGCCCATTAGTTAACCTAGATAATCCAAGTGCCCGCTAGTTAACCTAGATAGTCAAAGTGCCCACTAGGTAACCTACATAGTCCAAGTGCCCGCTAGGTAACCTATATAGTGCAAATGCCCGTTAAGTAACCTACATAGTCCAAGTGCCCGCTAGTTAACCTAGATAGTCCAAGTGCCCGCTAGTTAACCTTGATAGTCCCAGTGCCTTCTAGTTAACCTAATTAGTCCAAGTGCCCGCTAAGTAACCTACATAGTCCAAGTGCCCACTAGGTAACCTAAATAATCCAAATGCCGGCTAGGGAAACTACATAGTCCAAGTGCCCGCTAGTTAACCTAGATAGTCCAAGTGCCCGCTAGTAAACCTAGATAGTCCAAGGACCCGCTAGTTAATCAAGATAGTCCAAGGGCCCTCTAGTTAACCTAGATAGTCCAAGTGCCCGCTAGGGGACATACATAGTTCAAGTGCTTGCTAGGTAACCTAGATAGTCCAAGGTCCTGCTAGTTAACCTTGATCATCCAAGTGCCCGCTAGTTAACCTACATAGTCCAATGCCCGATAGGGAACCTACATAGTCCATGTGCCCGCTGAGGAACCTACATAGTCCAATTACCCGATAGGGAACCTACATATTCCAAGTGCCCGTTAGGGAACCTAGATAGTCCAAATGCCGGTAGGGAACCTATATAGTCCAAATGCCCGCTAGGGAACCTACATAGTCAAAGTGCCCGCTAGGGAACCTGCATTGTACAAGTGCCCGCTAATTAATCTAGATAATCCAAGCGCCCACTAGTTAACCTAGATAGTCCTAATGCCCGCTAGTTAACCTTGATCATCCAAGTGCCCGCTAGTTAACCTACATAGTCCAAGTTCCTGATAGGGAACCTACATAGTCAAAGTGCCCGATAGGGAACCTACATATTCCAAGTGCCCGTTAGGGAACATAGATAGTCCAAGTGCCCGTAGGGAACCTACATAGTCCAAGTGCCCGCTAGGGAACCTACATAGTCAAAGTGCCCGCTAGGGAACCTGCATTGTGCAAGTGCCCGCTAGTTAACCTAGATAGTCCAAGTGCCCACTAGTTAACTTACATAGTCCAAGGTCAGCTAGTTAACCAAGATAGTCCAAGTGCCCGCTAGTTAACCTACATGATCCAAGGTCAGCTAGTTAACCTAGATAGTCCAAGTGCCCGCTAGTTAACCTACATAGTCCAAGAACCCGCTAGTTAGCCTAGATAGTCCAAGTGCCCGCTAGTTTACCTACATAGTCCAAGGGCCCGCTAGTTAACCTAGATATTCCAAGTGCCCGCTAGTTAACCTACATAGTCAAAGTGCCCTTAGGGAAACTATATAGTCCAAGTGCCCGCTAGGGAACCTACATAGTCAAATTGCCCGCTAGGGAACCTGCATTGTACAAGTGTCCGCTAATCAACCTAGATAGTCCAAGTGCCCGCTAGTTAACCTAGATAGTCCAAGTGCCCGCTAGTTAACCTTGATCATCCAAGTGCCCGCTAGTTAACCTACATACTCCAAGTGCATGAGAGCGAACCTACATAGTCCAAGTGCCCGCAGAGGAACCTACATAGTCCAAGTGCCCGCTAGGTAACCCAGATATTCCAAGTTCCTGTTAGCTAACCTAGATAATCCAAGTGGCCGCTAGGTAACCTACATAGTCCAAGTGCCCTTTCGTTAACCTAGATAGTCCAAGTGCCCGGTAGTTAACCTACATAGTCCAAGTGCCCGATAGGGAACCTACATAGTCCTAGGGCCCGCTAGTTAACCTAGATATTCCAAGTTCCTGTTAGCTAACCTAGATAATCCAAGTGGCCGCTAGGTAACCTACATAGTCCAAATGCCCGTTTGTTAACCTACATAGTCCAAGGGCCCACTAGTTAACCTAGATCGTCCAAGTGTCCTCTAGTTTACCTACATAGTCCAAATGCACACTAATTAACCTACATAGTCCAAGTGCCGCTAGGTAACCTACATAGTGCATGTGTCCCCTAGTTAACCTACATAGTCCAAGTGCCCGGTAGTTAACATAGATAGTCCAAGTGCCCGCTAGGGAACGTACATTGTCCAAGTGCCCGCTAGGTAACCTAGATAGTGCATGTGCCCGGTAGTTAACCTACATAGTCCAAGTGCCCGCTAGGTAACCTAGATAGTCCAAGGGCCCGCTAGATAACCTACATAGTCCAAGTGCCCGGTGGTTAACTTACATAGTCCAAGCGCCCACTAGGTAACCTACATAGTCCAAGTGCCTGCTAGGGAACCTACAGAGTTCAAGTGTCCTTAGGGAACATACAGAGTACAAGTGCCCGCTAGGGAATCTACATAGTCCAAGGGCCCGATAGTTAACCTACATAGTCCAAATAAGCGCTAGTTAACCTAGATCGTCCAAGTGCGTGCTAGTTAACCTACATAGTCCAAGGGCCCGCTAGTTAACCTATATAGTCCAAGTGCCCGCTAGGGAACCTACATAGTCCAAGTGCCCGATAGGCAACCTACATAGTCCTAGGGCCCGCTAGTTAACCTAGATATTCCAAGTGCCCGCTAGTTAACCTAGATCGTCCAAGTGTCCTCTAGTTAACCTACATAGTCCAAATGCACGCTACTTAACCTACATAGTCCAAGTGCCGCTAGGTAACCTACATAGTGCAAGTGTCCCCTAGTTAACCTACATAGTCCAAGTGCCCGCTAGTTAACATAGATAGTCCAAGTGCCCACTAGTTAACATAGATAGTCCAAGTGCCCGATAGGGAACCTACATAGTCCAATTGCACGGTTGTTAACATAGATAGTCCAAGTGCCCACTAGGGAACCTACATAGTCCAAGTTCCCACTAGGTAACCTAGATAGTGCATGTGCCCGGTAGTTAACCTACATATTCCAAGTGCCCGCTAGGTAACATAGAAAGTCCAAGGGCCCGCTAGTTAACCTACATAGTCCAAGTGCCCGGTAGTTAACTTACATAGTCCAAGTGCCCGCTCTGGAACCTACATAGTCCAAGTACCTGCTAGGGAACCTACATAGTTCAAGTGTCCATAGGGAACATACAGAGTCCAAGTGCCCGCTAGGGAATTTACATAGTCCAAGGGCCCGCTAGTTAACGTAGATAGTCTAAGTGCCGCTAGATAATCTACATAATCCAAGGGCCCGCTAGTTAACCTACATAGTCCAAGAACGCGCTACTTAACCTAGATCGTCCAAGTGCGCGCTAGTTAACCTACATAGTCCAAGTTCCCGCTAGGTAACCTAGACAGTCCAGGTGACCATTAGGTTACCTACATAGTCCAATTGCCCATTCGTTAACCTACATAGTCCAAGTGCCCGCTAGGTAACCTAGACAGTCCAAGTGACCATTAGGTTACCTACATAGTCCAAGTGCCCATTCGTTAACCTACATAGTCCAAGTGCCCGCTAGGTAACGTAGATAGCCCAAGTGCCCGCTAGGGAACATACATAGTCCAAGTGCCCGCTAGGTAACCTAGATAGTCCAAGTGCCCTCTAGTTAACCTACATAGTCCAAGTGCCTCCTAGGTAAACTACATAGTCCAAGCACCCACTAGGTAACCTAGACAGTCCAATTGCCCCCTAGTTAACCTAGACAGTCCAAGTACCCGATAGGGAACCTACATAGTCCAAGTGTTCGCAAGGGAACCTACATAGTCCAAGTGTTCGCTAGGCAACCTACATAGTCCAAGTGCCCGTTAGTTAACCTAGATAGTCAAATTGCCTGCTAGGTAACCTAAATAGTCCAAGTGCCCGCTAGGGAACCTACATAGTCCAAGTGCCCGCTAGGTAACCTACATAGTCCAATTGCCCACTAGGTGACCTAGATAGTCGAAGTGTCCGCTAGTTAACCTACATAGTCCAAGTGCCCGTTCGTTAACGTAGATAGGCCAATTGCCTGCTAGGTAACCTAGACAGTCCAAGTGCCCGCTAGGTTACCTACATAGTCCAAGTGCACATTCCTTAACCTAGATAGTCCAAGTGCCCGCTGGTAACCTACATAGTCCAAGGGCCCGCTAGGTAACCTTGATAGTCCAAGTGCCTTCTAGTTAACCTACATAGTCCAAGTGCCCGCTAGGTAACATACATAGTCCAAGTGCCCACTAGGTAACCTAAATAATCCAAATGCCCGCTAGGGAAACTACATAGTCCATGTGCCCGCTAGTTAACCTAGATAGTCCAAGTGCTCGCTAGTAAACCTAGATAGTCCAAGGGACCGCTAGTTAATCTAGATAGTCTAAGTGCCCGCTAGTTAACCTAGATAGTCCAAGTGCCCGCTAGGAAATCTACATAGTCCAAGGGCCCGCTAGGTAACCTAGATAGTCCAAGTGCCCGCTAGGTAACCTAGAGTCCAAGTGCTTGCTAGTTAACCTACATAGTCCAAGTGCCCACTATGTATCCTAGATAGTCAAAGTGCCCGTTAGGTAACCTAGATAGTCCAAGTGCCCGCTAAGCAACCTACATAGTCCAAGTGCTCGCTAGTTAACCTAGATAGTCCTAGTGCCCGTTAGTTAACCTAAATAGTCCAATTGCCCACTAGGGGACATACATAGTCCAAGTGCCCGCTAGGTAACCTAGATAGTCCAAGTGCGCGCTAAGGTATGTACATAGTCCAAGTGCCTGCTAGGAAACCTAGATAGCCCAAGTGCCCGCTAGGGAACGTACATGGTCTAAGTGCCCGCTAGGTAACCTAGATAGTGCATGTGCCCGGTAGTTAACCTACATAGTCCAAGTGCCCACTAGGTAACCTAGATAGTCCAAGGGCCCGCTAGTTAACCTACATAGTCCAAGTGCCCGGTAGTTAACTTACATAGTCCAAGTGCCCGCTCTGGAACCTACATAGTCCAAGTGCCTGCTAGGGAACCTACATAATTCAAGTGTCCGTAGGGAACATATAGAGTCCAATTGCCCGCTAGGGAATCTACATAGTCCAAGGGCCCGCTAGTTAACGTAGATAGTCCAAGTGCCGCTAGATAATCTACATAGTCCAAGGGCCCGCTAGTTAACCTACATAGTCCACGTACGCGCAAGTTAACCTAGATCGTCCAAGTGCGCGCTAGTTAACCTACATAGTCCAAGTGCCCGCTAGTTAACCTAGATCGTCCAAGTGCCCACTAGTTAACCTACATAGTCAATGGGCCCGCTACTTAACCTACATAGTGCAAGAGCCAGCTAGTTAACCTAGTTCGTGCAAGTGTCCGCTAGTTAACCTACATAGTCCAAGTGCCAGTTAGCTAACCTAGATAGTCCAAGGGCCTGCTAGTTAACCTTCATAGTCCAAGTGCCCGCTAGGTAACCTACAAAGTCCAAGTGTCCGCTAGGTAACCTATATAGTCTACATGCCCGCTAGGGAACCTACATAGTCCAAGTGCTCGCTAGTTAACCTATTGTCCAAGGGACCGCTAGTTAACCTAGATAGGCCATGTACCCGCTAGTTAGCCTAGATCGTCCTATTATCCGCTAGTTAACCTACATAGTCCACGTGCCCGTTCGGTAACCTAGATAGTCCAAGAGCCCTTTAGGGAATCGAGATAGTCCAAGTGCCCGCTAGGGAACCTACATAGTCAAATTGCCCGCTCTGGAACATACATAGTCCAAGTGCCCATTAGTTAACCTAGATAATCCAAGTGCCCGCTAGTTAACCTAGATAGTCAAAGTGCCCACTAGGTAACCTACATAGTCCAAGTGCCCGCTAGGTAACCTATATAGTGCAAATGCCCGTTAAGTAACCTACATAGTCCAAGTGCCCGCTAGTTAACCTAGATAGTCCAAGTGCCCGCTAGTTAACCTTGATAGTCCCAGTGCCTTCTAGTTAACCTAATTAGTCCAAGTGCCCGCTAAGTAACCTACATAGTCCAAGTGCCCACTAGGTAACCTAAATAATCCAAATGCCGGCTAGGGAAACTACATAGTCCAAGTGCCCGCTAGTTAACCTAGATAGTCCAAGTGCCCGCTAGTAAACCTAGATAGTCCAAGGACCCGCTAGTTAATCAAGATAGTCCAAGGGCCCTCTAGTTAACCTAGATAGTCCAAGTGCCCGCTAGGGGACATACATAGTTCAAGTGCTTGCTAGGTAACCTAGATAGTCCAAGGTCCTGCTAGTTAACCTTGATCATCCAAGTGCCCGCTAGTTAACCTACATAGTCCAATGCCCGATAGGGAACCTACATAGTCCATGTGCCCGCTGAGGAACCTACATAGTCCAATTACCCGATAGGGAACCTACATATTCCAAGTGCCCGTTAGGGAACCTAGATAGTCCAAATGCCGGTAGGGAACCTATATAGTCCAAATGCCCGCTAGGGAACCTACATAGTCAAAGTGCCCGCTAGGGAACCTGCATTGTACAAGTGCCCGCTAATTAATCTAGATAATCCAAGCGCCCACTAGTTAACCTAGATAGTCCTAATGCCCGCTAGTTAACCTTGATCATCCAAGTGCCCGCTAGTTAACCTACATAGTCCAAGTTCCTGATAGGGAACCTACATAGTCAAAGTGCCCGATAGGGAACCTACATATTCCAAGTGCCCGTTAGGGAACATAGATAGTCCAAGTGCCCGTAGGGAACCTACATAGTCCAAGTGCCCGCTAGGGAACCTACATAGTCAAAGTGCCCGCTAGGGAACCTGCATTGTGCAAGTGCCCGCTAGTTAACCTAGATAGTCCAAGTGCCCACTAGTTAACTTACATAGTCCAAGGTCAGCTAGTTAACCAAGATAGTCCAAGTGCCCGCTAGTTAACCTACATGATCCAAGGTCAGCTAGTTAACCTAGATAGTCCAAGTGCCCGCTAGTTAACCTACATAGTCCAAGAACCCGCTAGTTAGCCTAGATAGTCCAAGTGCCCGCTAGTTTACCTACATAGTCCAAGGGCCCGCTAGTTAACCTAGATATTCCAAGTGCCCGCTAGTTAACCTACATAGTCAAAGTGCCCTTAGGGAAACTATATAGTCCAAGTGCCCGCTAGGGAACCTACATAGTCAAATTGCCCGCTAGGGAACCTGCATTGTACAAGTGTCCGCTAATCAACCTAGATAGTCCAAGTGCCCGCTAGTTAACCTAGATAGTCCAAGTGCCCGCTAGTTAACCTTGATCATCCAAGTGCCCGCTAGTTAACCTACATACTCCAAGTGCATGAGAGC
Organism: Tenrec ecaudatus; assembly: GCF_050624435.1. Taxonomy (NCBI): domain Eukaryota; kingdom Metazoa; phylum Chordata; class Mammalia; order Afrosoricida; family Tenrecidae; genus Tenrec; species Tenrec ecaudatus. Next base: position 397,787 of record NW_027459703.1, on the reverse strand, counting down.
GAACCTACATAGTCCAAGTGCCCGCAGAGGAACCTACATAGTCCAAGTGCCCGCTAGGTAACCCAGATATTCCAAGTTCCTGTTAGCTAACCTAGATAATCCAAGTGGCCGCTAGGTAACCTACATAGTCCAAGTGCCCTTTCGTTAACCTAGATAGTCCAAGTGCCCGGTAGTTAACCTACATAGTCCAAGTGCCCGATAGGGAACCTACATAGTCCTAGGGCCCGCTAGTTAACCTAGATATTCCAAGTTCCTGTTAGCTAACCTAGATAATCCAAGTGGCCGCTAGGTAACCTACATAGTCCAAATGCCCGTTTGTTAACCTACATAGTCCAAGGGCCCACTAGTTAACCTAGATCGTCCAAGTGTCCTCTAGTTTACCTACATAGTCCAAATGCACACTAATTAACCTACATAGTCCAAGTGCCGCTAGGTAACCTACATAGTGCATGTGTCCCCTAGTTAACCTACATAGTCCAAGTGCCCGGTAGTTAACATAGATAGTCCAAGTGCCCGCTAGGGAACGTACATTGTCCAAGTGCCCGCTAGGTAACCTAGATAGTGCATGTGCCCGGTAGTTAACCTACATAGTCCAAGTGCCCGCTAGGTAACCTAGATAGTCCAAGGGCCCGCTAGATAACCTACATAGTCCAAGTGCCCGGTGGTTAACTTACATAGTCCAAGCGCCCACTAGGTAACCTACATAGTCCAAGTGCCTGCTAGGGAACCTACAGAGTTCAAGTGTCCTTAGGGAACATACAGAGTACAAGTGCCCGCTAGGGAATCTACATAGTCCAAGGGCCCGATAGTTAACCTACATAGTCCAAATAAGCGCTAGTTAACCTAGATCGTCCAAGTGCGTGCTAGTTAACCTACATAGTCCAAGGGCCCGCTAGTTAACCTATATAGTCCAAGTGCCCGCTAGGGAACCTACATAGTCCAAGTGCCCGATAGGCAACCTACATAGTCCTAGGGCCCGCTAGTTAACCTAGATATTCCAAGTGCCCGCTAGTTAACCTAGATCGTCCAAGTGTCCTCTAGTTAACCTACATAGTCCAAATGCACGCTACTTAACCTACATAGTCCAAGTGCCGCTAGGTAACCTACATAGTGCAAGTGTCCCCTAGTTAACCTACATAGTCCAAGTGCCCGCTAGTTAACATAGATAGTCCAAGTGCCCACTAGTTAACATAGATAGTCCAAGTGCCCGATAGGGAACCTACATAGTCCAATTGCACGGTTGTTAACATAGATAGTCCAAGTGCCCACTAGGGAACCTACATAGTCCAAGTTCCCACTAGGTAACCTAGATAGTGCATGTGCCCGGTAGTTAACCTACATATTCCAAGTGCCCGCTAGGTAACATAGAAAGTCCAAGGGCCCGCTAGTTAACCTACATAGTCCAAGTGCCCGGTAGTTAACTTACATAGTCCAAGTGCCCGCTCTGGAACCTACATAGTCCAAGTACCTGCTAGGGAACCTACATAGTTCAAGTGTCCATAGGGAACATACAGAGTCCAAGTGCCCGCTAGGGAATTTACATAGTCCAAGGGCCCGCTAGTTAACGTAGATAGTCTAAGTGCCGCTAGATAATCTACATAATCCAAGGGCCCGCTAGTTAACCTACATAGTCCAAGAACGCGCTACTTAACCTAGATCGTCCAAGTGCGCGCTAGTTAACCTACATAGTCCAAGTTCCCGCTAGGTAACCTAGACAGTCCAGGTGACCATTAGGTTACCTACATAGTCCAATTGCCCATTCGTTAACCTACATAGTCCAAGTGCCCGCTAGGTAACCTAGACAGTCCAAGTGACCATTAGGTTACCTACATAGTCCAAGTGCCCATTCGTTAACCTACATAGTCCAAGTGCCCGCTAGGTAACGTAGATAGCCCAAGTGCCCGCTAGGGAACATACATAGTCCAAGTGCCCGCTAGGTAACCTAGATAGTCCAAGTGCCCGCTAGTTAACCTACATAGTCCAAGTGCCTCCTAGGTAAACTACATAGTCCAAGCACCCACTAGGTAACCTAGACAGTCCAATTGCCCCCTAGTTAACCTAGACAGTCCAAGTACCCGATAGGGAACCTACATAGTCCAAGTGTTCGCAAGGGAACCTACATAGTCCAAGTGTTCGCTAGGCAACCTACATAGTCCAAGTGCCCGTTAGTTAACCTAGATAGTCAAATTGCCTGCTAGGTAACCTAAATAGTCCAAGTGCCCGCTAGGGAACCTACATAGTCCAAGTGCCCGCTAGGTAACCTACATAGTCCAATTGCCCACTAGGTGACCTAGATAGTCGAAGTGTCCACTAGTTAACCTACATAGTCCAAGTGCCCGTTCGTTAACGTAGATAGGCCAATTGCCTGCTAGGTAACCTAGACAGTCCAAGTGCCCGCTAGGTTACCTACATAGTCCAAGTGCACATTCCTTAACCTAGATAGTCCAAGTGCCCGCTGGTAACCTACATAGTCCAAGTGCCCGCTAGGTAACCTTGATAGTCCAAGTGCCTTCTAGTTAACCTACATAGTCCAAGTGCCCGCTAGGTAACATACATAGTCCAAGTGCCCACTAGGTAACCTAAATAATCCAAATGCCCGCTAGGGAAACTACATAGTCCATGTGCCCGCTAGTTAACCTAGATAGTCCAAGTGCTCGCTAGTAAACCTAGATAGTCCAAGGGACCGCTAGTTAATCTAGATAGTCTAAGTGCCCGCTAGTTAACCTAGATAGTCCAAGTGCCCGCTAGGGAACCTACATAGTCCAAGTGCCTGTTAGGTAACCTAGATAGTCCAAATGCCCGTCTGGAAACCCACATAGTCCAAGTGCCCACTAGAGAACTTACATAGTCCAAGGGCCCGCTAGGGAACCTACATAATCCAAGTGCCCGTTAGTTAACCTAGATAGTCCAAGTGCCCGCTTGGTAACCTAGATAGTCCAACAGCCCGCTAGGTAACCTACATACTCCAAGAAGCCACTAGGTAACGTAGATAATTCAAGTGCCAGCTAGGTAACCTAGATAGTCCAAGTGCCCGCTAGGTAACCTACAAAATCTAAGTGCCCGCTAGTTTATCTATGTAGTCCAAATGCCCGTAGGGAATCTATATAGTCCAAGGGCCCGCTTGTTAACGTAGATAGTGCAAGTGCCGCTAGTTAATCTACATAGTCCAAGGGCCCGCTAGTTAACCTACATAGTCCAAGTACCCGCTAGTTAACCTAGATCGTCCAAGTGCCCGCTAGGTAACCTATATAGTCCAAGGGCCCACTAGTTAACCTACAGATTCCAAGGGCCCGCTAGGTAACCTACAAAATCTAAGTGCCCGCTAGGTTATCTATATAGTCCAAATGCCCACTAGGGAACCTACATAGTCCAAGTGCCCGCTAGTTAACCTACATCGTCCAAGTGCCCGCTAGTTAACCAACATAGTCAATGGGCCCACTAGTTAACCTACATAGTGCAAGAGCCCGCTAGTTAACATAGATCGTGCAAGTGTCTGCTAGTTAACCTACATAGTCCAAGTGCCAGTTTGCTAACCTAGTTAGTCCAAGGGCCCGCTAGTTGACTTACATAGTCCAAGTGCCCGCTAGTTAACCTAGATAGTCCTAGTGCCCGTTAGTTAACCTAGAGTGTCCAAGTGCCCACTAGGGGACGTACTTAGTCCAAGTGCCCTTTAGCTAACCTAGATAGTCCAAGTGCCCGCTAGTTAACATTGACCATCCAAGTGCCCGCTAGTTAACCTAGATAGTCCAAGTGCACGCTAGTTAACCTAGATAGTCCAAGTGCACGCTAGTTAACCTAGATCGTCCAAGTGCCTGCTAGTTAACCAACATAGTCCAAGGGCCCGCTAGTTAACCTAAGTAGTCCAAGGTCCGCTAGTTAACCTAGATACTCCAAGTGCTCGCAAGTTAACCTACATAGTACAATGGCCCGCTAGTTGACCTAGATAGACCAAGTGTCTGCTAGGTAACCTAGATAGTCCAAGTGCCCGCTAGGTAACCTAAGTAGTCCAAATGTTCGATAGGAATCCTACATACTCCAAGGGCCTGCAAGGTAACCTACATAGTCCAAGTGCCCGTTCGTTAACCTAGATAGTACAAGTGCCCGCTAGGTAACCTAGACTGTCCAAGTGCTCGCTAGGTTACTTACATATTACAAGTGCCCGTTCGTTAACCTAGATAGTCCAAGTGCCCGCTAGGTTACCTAGACAGTCCAAGTGCCCGCTAGTTAACCTACATAGTCCAAGTGCCCACTATGTAACCTAGATAGTCAACGTGCCAGTTAGGTAACCTAGATAGTCCAAGGCCCGCTAGGTAACTTATATTGTCCAAGTTCCCGCTAGGTAACCTAGATACTCAAAGTGCCCGTTACCTAACCTAGATATTCCAAGTGCCCGCTAAGCAACCTACATAGTCCAAGTGCCCATTCATTAACCTAGAAGTCCAAGTGCCCGCTAGGTAACCTAGATAGTCCAAGTGCTCGCTAGTTAACCTAGATAGTCCTAGGGCCGGTTAGTTAACCTAGATAGTCCAAGTGCCCACTAGGGGACGTACATAGTCCAAGTGCCCGCTAGGTAACCTAGATAGTCCAAGTGCGCGCTAGGGTATGTACATAGTCCAAGTGCCTGCTAGGAAACCTAGATAGCCCAAGTGCCCGCTATTTAACCTACATAGTCAAATTGCCCGCTAGATAACCTAAGTAGTACAAATGTCTGATAGGGATCCTACATAGTCCAAGTGCCCGCTAGGTAACCTACATAGTCCAAGTGCCCATTCGTTAACCTAGATAGTCAAAGTGCCCGCTAGGTAACGTAGACAGTCCAAGTGCCCGCTAGCTCACCTACATAGTCCAAGTGCCCGTTCGTTAACCTAGATAGTACAAGTGCCCGCTAGGTTACCTAGACAGTCCAAGTGCCCGCTAGTTAACCTACATAGTTCAAATGCCCGATAGGAAACCTACATAATCCAAGTGCCAGATAGGGAACCTACATAATCCAAGTGCCCGCTAGGGAACCTACATAGTCCAAGTGCCTGCTAGGCAACCTACATAGTCCAAGTGCCCGTTAGTAAACCTAGATAGTCAAAGTGCCTGCTAGTTAAACTAGATAATCCAAGTGCCCGCTAGGTAACCTACATAGTCCAAGTTCCTGCTTGGTAACCTTAATAGTCCAAATGCCTGCTAGGGAAACTACATAGTCCAAGTGCCCGCTAGTTAACCTAGATAGTCCAAGTGCCTGCTAGAAAACCTACATAATCCATGGGCCCGCTAGTTAACCTACATGGTGCAAGGGCCCGCTAGTTAACCTACATAGTCCACGTGCCCGCTAGGTAACCTAGATAGTCCAAGTGCCCGCTGGTAACCTACATAGTCCAAGGGCCCACTAGGTAACCTTGATAGTCCAAGTGCCTTCTAGTTAACCTACATTATCCAAGTGCCCGCTAGGTAACCTACATAGTCCAAGTGCCCACTAGGTAACCTACATAATCCAAATGCCCGCTAGGGAAACTACATTGTCCACGTGCCCGTTAGTTGACGTAGATAGTCCAAGTGCCGGCTAGGAAACCTTGATAGTCCAAGTGCCCGCTAGTTAACCTACATAGTCAAATTGGCCGCTAGTTAACCTAAGTAGTACAAATGTCTGATAGGGATCCTACATAGTCCAAGTGCCCGCTAGGTAATCTACATAGTCCAAGTGCCCAGTCGTTAACCTAGATAGTCAAAGTGCCCGCTAGGTAACCTAGACAGTCCAAGTGCCCGCTAGTTAACCTAGATACTCCAAGTGCCCGTTCGTTAACCTACATAGTCCAAGTGCCCGCTAGGTTACCTAGACAGTCCAAGTGCCCGCTAGTTAACCTACATAGTTCAAGTGCCCACTATGTAACCTAGATAGTCAACGTGCCCGTTAGGTAACCTAGATAGTCCAAGTGCCCGCTAGGTAACTTATATAGTCCAAGTTCCCCCTAGGTAACCTAGATACTCAAAGTGCCCTTTACCTTACCTAGATAGTCCAAGTGCCCGCTAAGCAACTTACATAGTCCAAGTGCCCGTTCATTAACCTAGAAGTCCAAGTGCCCGCTAGGTAACCTAGATAGTCCAAGTGCTCGCTAGTTAACCTAGATAGTCCTAGTGCCCGTTAGTTAACCAAGATAGTCCAATTGCCCACTAGGGGACATACATAATCCAAGTGCCTGCTAGGAAACCTAGATAGCCCAAGTGCCCGCTATTTAACCTACATAGTCAAATTGCCCGCTAGATAACCTAAGTAGTACAAATGTCTGATAGGGATCCTACATAGTCCAAGTTCCCGCTAGTTAACCTAGATAGTCAAAGTGCCCGGTAATTAACCTAAGTAGTACAAATGTCCGATAGGGATCCTACATAGTCCAAGTGCCCGCTAGTTTACCTACATAGTCCAAGTCCCCGCTAGGTACCCTAGACAGTCCAAGTGACCATTATGTTACCTACATAGTCCAAGTGCCCACTCGGTAACCTAGATAGTCCAAGAGCCCGCTAGTTAACCTACATAGTCCAAGTGCCCACTAGGTAACCTAGACAGTTCAATTACCCGCTAGTTAACCTAGACAGTCCAAGTACCCGATAGGGAACCTACATAGTCCATGTGCCCGCTGGGAACATACATAGTCCAAGTGCCCGCTAGGGAACCTACATAGTCCAAGTGCCTGCTAGGCAACCTACATAGTCCAAGTGCCCGTTAGTAAACCTAGATAGTCAAAGTGCCTGCTAGTTAAACTAGATAGTCCAAGTGCCCGCTAGGTAACCTACATAGTCCAAGTTCCCGCTTGGTAACCTTAATAGTCCAAATGCCTGCTAGGAAAACTACATAGTCCAAGTGCCGCTAGTTAACCTAGAGAGTCCAAGTGCCTGCTAGTAAACCTACATAATCCATGGGCCCGCTAGTTAACCTACATAGTCCAAGTACCCGCTAGTTAACCTAGATCGTCCAAGTGCCCGCTAGGTAACCTATATAATCCAAGGGCCCACTAGTTAACCTACATAGTCCAAGGGCCCGCTAGGTAACCTACAAAGTCTAAGTGCCCGCTAGGTTATCTATATAGTCCAAATGCCCGCTAGGGAACCTACATAGTCCAAGTGCCCGCTAGGGGACGTACATAGTCCAAGTGCCCGCTAGTTAACCTACATAGTCCAAGGTCCACTAGTTAACCTAGATAGTCCAAGTGCCCGCTAGTTAACCTACATAGTACAAGGGCCCGCTAGTTGACCTAGATAGTCCAAGTTCCCGCTAGTTAACCTAGATAGTCAAAGTGCCCGCTAATTAACCTAAGTAGTACAAATGTCCGATAGGGATCCTACATAGTCCAAGTGCCCGCTAGTTAACCTACATAGTCCAAGTCCCCGCTAGGTAACCTAGACAGTCCAAGTGACCATTATGTTACCTACATAGTCCAAGTGCCCGCTAGGTAACCTAGATAGTCCAAGTGCCCGCTAGTTAACCTACATAGTCCAAGTGCCCACTAGGTAACCTAGACAGTTCAATTACCCGCTAGTTAACCTAGACAGTCCAAGTACCCGATAGGGAACCTACATAGTCCATGTGCCCGCTGGGAACATACATAGTCCAAGTGCCCGCTAGGCAACCTACATAGTCCAAGTGCACATTCCTTAACCTAGATAGTCCAAGTGCCCGCTGGTAACCTACATAGTCCAAGGGCCCGCTAGGTAACCTTGATAGTCCAAGTGCCTTCTAGTTAACCTACATAGTCCAAGTGCCCGCTAGGTAACATACATAGTACAAGTGCCCACTAGGTAACCTAAATAATCCAAATGCCCGCTAGGGAAACTACATAGTCCATGTGCCCGCTAGTTAACCTAGATAGTCCAAGTGCCCGCTAGTAAACCTAGATAGTCCAAGGGCCCGCTAGTTAATCTAGATAGTCTAAGTGCCCGTTAGTTAACCTACATAGTCCAAGTGCCCGTTCGTTAACGTAGATAGGCCAATTGCCTGCTAGGTAACCTAGACAGTCCAAGTGCCCGCTAGGTTACCTACATAGTCCAAGTGCACATTCCTTAACCTAGATAGTCCAAGTGCCCGCTGGTAACCTACATAGTCCAAGGGCCCGCTAGGTAACCTTGATAGTCCAAGTGCCTTCTAGTTAACCTACATAGTCCAAGTGCCCGCTAGGTAACATACATAGTCCAAGTGCCCACTAGGTAACCTAAATAATCCAAATGCCCGCTAGGGAAACTACATAGTCCATGTGACCGCTAGTTAACCTAGATAGTCCAAGTGCTCGCTAGTAAACCTAGATAGTCCAAGGGACCGCTAGTTAATCTAGATAGTCTAAGTGCCCGCTAGTTAACCTAGATAGTCCAAGTGCCCGCTAGGGAACCTACATAGTCCAAGTGCCTGTTAGGTAACCTAGATAGTCCAAATGCCCGTCTGGAAACCCACATAGTCCAAGTGCCCACTAGAGAACTTACATAGTCCAAGGGCCCGCTAGGGAACCTACATAATCCAAGTGCCCGTTAGTTAACCTGGATAGTCCAAGTGCCCGCTTGGTAACCTAGATAGTCCAACAGCCCGCTAGGTAACCTACATACTCCAAGAAGCCACTAGGTAACGTAGATAATTCAAATGCCAGCTAGGTAACCTAGATAGTCCAAGTGCCCGCTAGGTAACCTACAAAATCTAAGTGCCCGCTAGTTTATCTATATAGTCCAAATGCCCGTAGGGAATCTATATAGTCCAAGGGCCCGCTTGTTAACGTAGATAGTGCAAGTGCCGCTAGTTAATCTACATAGTCCAAGGGCCCGCTAGTTAACCTACATAGTCCAAGTACCCGCTAGTTAACCTAGATCGTCCAAGTGCCCGCTAGGTAACCTATATAGTCCAAGGGCCCACTAGTTAACCTACAGATTCCAAGGGCCCGCTAGGTAACCTACAAAATCTAAGTGCCCGCTAGGTTATCTATATAGTCCAAATGCCCACTAGGGAACCTACATAGTCCAAGTGCCCGCTAGTTAACCTACATCGTCCAAGTGCCCGCTAGTTAACCAACATAGTCAATGGGCCCACTAGTTAACCTACATAGTGCAAGAGCCCGCTAGTTAACATAGATCGTGCAAGTGTCTGCTAGTTAACCTACATAGTCCAAGTGCCAGTTAGCTAACCTAGTTAGTCCAAGGGCCCGCTAGTTGACTTACATAGTCCAAGTGCCCGCTAGTTAACCTAGATAGTCCTAGTGCCCGTTAGTTAACCTAGAGTGTCCAAGTGCCCACTAGGGGACGTACTTAGTCCAAGTGCCCTTTAGCTAACCTAGATAGTCCAAGTGCCCGCTAGTTAACATTGACCATCCAAGTGCCCGCTAGTTAACCTAGATAGTCCAAGTGCACGCTAGTTAACCTAGATAGTCCAAGTGCACGCTAGTTAACCTAGATCGTCCAAGTGCCCGCTAGTTAACCAACATAGTCCAAGGGCCCGCTAGTTAACCTAAGTAGTCCAAGGTCCGCTAGTTAACCTAGATACTCCAAGTGCTCGCAAGTTAACCTACATAGTACAATGGCCCGCTAGTTGACCTAGATAGTCCAAGTGTCTGCTAGTTAACCTAGATAGTCCAAGTGCCCGCTAGGTAACCTAAGTAGTCCAAATGTTCGATAGGAATCCTACATACTCCAAGGGCCTGCAAGGTAACCTACATAGTCCACGTGCCCGTTCGTTAACCTAGATAGTACAAGTGCCCGCTAGGTAACCTAGACTGTCCAAGTGCCCGCTAGGTTACCTACATATTACAAGTGCCCGTTCGTTAACCTAGATAGTCCAAGTGCCCGCTAGGAAATCTACATGGTCCAAGGGCCCGCTAGGTAACCTAGATAGTCCAAGTGCCCGCTAGGTAACCTAGAGTCCAAGTGCTTGCTAGTTAACCTACATAGTCCAAGTGCCCACTATGTAACCTAGATAGTCAAAGTGCCCGTTAGGTAACCTAGATAGTTCAAGTGCCCGCTAAGCAACCTACATAGTCCAAGTGCTCGCTAGTTAACCTAGATAGTCCTAGTGCCCGTTAGTTAACCTAGATAGTCCAATTGCCCACTAGGGGACATACATAGTCCAAGTGCCCGCTAGGTAACCTAGATAGTCCAAGTGCGCGCTAAGGTATGTACATAGTCCAAGTGCCTGCTAGGAAACCTAGATAGCCCAAGTGCCCGCTATTTAAAATACATAGTCAAATTGCCCGCTAGATAACCTAAGTAGTACAAATGTCTGATAGGGATCCTACATAGTCTAAGTGCCCGCTAGGTAACCTACATAGTCAAAGTGCCCATTCGTTAACCTAGATAGTCAAAGTGCCCGCTAGGTAACGTAGACAGTCCAAGTGCCCGCTAGCTTACCTACATAGTCCAAGTGCCCGTTCGTTAACCTAGATAGTCCAAGTGCCCGCTAGGTTACCTAGAGAGTCCAAGTGCCCGCTAGTTAACCTACATAGTCCAAGTGCCCCATAGGGAACCTACATAATCCAAGTGCCCGCTAGGGAACCTACATAGTCCAAGTGCCTGCTAGGCAACCTACATAGTTCAAGTGCCCGTTAGTTAACCTAGATAGTCAAAGTGCCTGCTAGTTATACTAGATAGTCCAAGTGCCCGCTAGGTAACCTACATAGTCCAAGTTCCCGCTTGGTAACCTTAATAGTCCAAATGCCTGCTAGGTAAACTACATAGTCCAAGTGCCCATTAGTTAACCTAGATAGTCCAAGTGCCTGCAAGTAAACCTACATAATCCATGGGCCCGCTAGTTAACCTACATGGTGCAAGGGCCCAATAGTTAACCTACATAGTACACGTGCCCGCTAGGTAACATAGATAGTCCAAATGCCCGCCAGGGATCCTTCATAATCCAAGTGCCCGCTAGTTAACCTAGATAGTCCTAGTTTCCGTTAGTTAACCTAGATAGTCCAAGTGCCCACTAGGGGACGTACATAGTCCAAGTACCCGCTAGTTAACCTACATAGTCCAAGTTCCACTACTTAACCCAGATAGTCCAAGTGCCCGCTAGTTAACCTAAATAGTACAAGGGCCCGCTAGTTGACCTAGATAGTCAAAGTGCCCGCTAGTTAACCTAAGTAGTACAAATGTCCGATAGGGATCCTACATAGTCCATGTGCCCGCTAGTTAACCTACATAGTCCAAGTCCCCGCTAGGTAACCTAGACAGTCCAAGTGACCATTATGTTACCTACACAGTCCAAGTGCCCGCTAGGTAACCTAGATAGTCCAAGTGCCCGCTAGTTAACCTACATAGTCCAAGTGCCTGCTAGGTAAACTACATAGTCCAAGTGCACACTAGGTAACCTTGACAGTCCAATTACCCGCTAGTTAACCTAGACAGTCCAAGTACCCGGTAGGGAACCTACATAGTCCATGTGCCCGCTGGGAACCTACATAGGCCAAGTGCTCGCTAGGCAACCTACATAGTCCAAGTGCCCGTTAGTTAACCTAGATAGTCAAAGTGCCTGCTAGGTAACCTAAATAGTCCAAGTGCCCTCTAGGGAACCTACATAGTCCAAGTGCCCGCTAGATAACCTAGATAGTCCAATTGCCCGTGAGCTAACCTAGATAGTCAAAGTGTCCGCTTGTTAACCTACATAGTCCAAGTGCCCGTTCGTTAACCTAGATAGTCCAAGTGCCCGCTAGGTAACCTAAGTAGTCCAAATGTCCGAAAGGGATCCTACATAGTCCAAGTGCCCGCTAGGTAACATACTTAGTCCAAGTGCCCGTTCGTTAACCTAGATAGGCCAAGTGCCCGCTAGGTAACCTAGACAGTCCAAGTGCCCCCTAGGTTACCTACATAGTCCAAGTGCACGTTCGTTAACCTAGATAGTCCAAGTGCCCGCTGGTAACCTACATAGTTCAAGGGCCCGCTAGGTAACCTTGATAGTCCAAGTGCCTTCTAGTTCACCTACATAGTCCAAGTGCCCGCTAGGTAACCTACATAGTCCAAGTGCCCACTAGGTAACCTAAATAATCCAAATGCCTGCTAGGGAAACTACATAGTCCAAGTGCCCGCTAGTTAACTTAGATAGTCCAAGTGCCCGCTAGTAAACCTAGATAGTCCAAGGGCCCGCTAGTTAACCTACATAGTCCAAGGGCCCTCTAGTTAACCTAGATAGTCCATGTGTCTGCTAGGGGACGTACATAGTCCAAGTGCTCGCTAGGCAACCTACATAATTCAAGTGCCCGTTAGTTAACCTAGATAGTCAAAGTGCCTGCTAGGTAACCTAAATAGTCCAAGTGCCCGCTAGGTTACCTACATAGTCCAAGTGCACGTTCGTTAACCTAGATAGTCCAAGTGCCCGCTGGTAACCTACATAGTCCAAGGGCCCACTAGGTAACCTTGATAGTCCAAGTGCCTTCTAGTTAACCTACATTGTCCAAGTGCCCGCTAGGTAACCTACATAGTCCAAGTGCCCACTAGGTAACCTAAATAATCCAAATGCCCGCTAGGGAAACTACATAGTCCAAGTGCCCGTTAGTTGACGTAGATAGTGCAAGTGCCGGCTAGGAAACCTTGATAGTCCAAGTGCCCGCTAGTTAACCGACATAGTCAAATTGGCCGCTAGTTAACCTAAGTAATACAAATGTCTGATAGGGATCCTACATAGTCCAAGTGCCCGCTAGGTAACCTACATATTCCAAGTGCCCATTCGTTAACCTAGATAGTCAAAGTGCCCGCTAGGTAACCTAGACAGTAAAAGTGCCCGCTAGCTTACCTACATAGTCCAAGTGCCCGTTCGTTAACCTAGATAGTCCAAGTGCCCGCTAGGTTACCTAGACAGTCCAAGTGCCCGCTAGTTAACCTACATAGTCCAAGTGCCCACTATGTAACCTAGATAGTCAACGTGCCCGTTAGGTAACCTAGATAGTCCAAGTGCCCGCTAGGTAACTTATATTGTCCAAGTTCCCGCTAGGTAACCTAGATACTCAAAGTGCCCGTTACCTAACCTAGATATTCCAAGTGCCCGCTAAGCAACCTACATAGCCCAAGTGCCCATTCATTAACCTAGAAGTCCAAGTGCCCGCTAGGTAACCTAGATAGTCCAAGTGCTCGCTAGTTAACCTAGATAGTCCTAGGGCCGGTTAGTTAACCTAGATAGTCCAAGTGCCCACTAGGGGACGTACATAGTCCAAGTGCCCGCTAGGTAACCTAGATAGTCCAAGTGCGCGCTAGGGTATGTACATAGTCCAAGTGCCTGCTAGGAAACCTAGATAGCCCAAGTGCCCGCTATTTAACCTACATAGTCAAATTGCCCGCTAGATAACCTAAGTAGTACAAATGTCTGATAGGGATCCTACATAGTCCAAGTGCCCGCTAGGTAACCTACATAGTCCAAGTGCCCATTCGTTAACCTAGATAGTCAAAGTGCCCGCTAGGTAACGTAGACAGTCCAAGTGCCCGCTAGCTCACCTACATAGTCCAAGTGCCCGTTCGTTAACCTAGATAGTACAAGTGCCCGCTAGGTTACCTAGACAGTCCAAGTGCCCGCTAGTTAACCTACATAGTTCAAATGCCCGATAGGAAACCTACATAATCCAAGTGCCAGATAGGGAACCTACATAATCCAAGTGCCCGCTAGGGAACCTACATAGTCCAAGTGCCTGCTAGGCAACCTACATAGTCCAAGTGCCCGTTAGTAAACCTAGATAGTCAAAGTGCCTGCTAGTTAAACTAGATAATCCAAGTGCCCGCTAGGTAACCTACATAGTCCAAGTTCCTGCTTGGTAACCTTAATAGTCCAAATGCCTGCTAGGGAAACTACATAGTCCAAGTGCCCGCTAGTTAACCTAGATAGTCCAAGTGCCTGCTAGAAAACCTACATAATCCATGGGCCCGCTAGTTAACCTACATGGTGCAAGGGCCCGCTAGTTAACCTACATAGTCCACGTGCCCGCTAGGTAACCTAGATAGTCCAAGTGCCCGCTGGTAACCTACATAGTCCAAGGGCCCACTAGGTAACCTTGATAGTCCAAGTGCCTTCTAGGTAACCTACATTATCCAAGTGCCCGCTAGGTAACCTACATAGTCCAAGTGCCCACTAGGTAACCTACATAATCCAAATGCCCGCTAGGGAAACTACATAGTCCACGTGCCCGTTAGTTGACGTAGATAGTCCAAGTGCCGGCTAGGAAACCTTGATAGTTCAAGTGCCCGCTAGTTAACCTACATAGTCAAATTGGCCGCTAGTTAACCTAAGTAGTACAAATGTCTGATAGGGATCCTACATAGTCCCAGTGCCCGCTAGGTAATCTACATAGTCCAAGTGCCCAGTCGTTAACCTAGATAGTCAAAGTGCCCGCTAGGTAACCTAGACAGTCCAAGTGCCCGCTAGTTAACCTAGATACTCCAAGTGCCCGTTCGTTAACCTACATAGTCCAAGTGCCCGCTAGGTTACCTAGACAGTCCAAGTGCCCGCTAGTTAACCTACATAGTTCAAGTGCCCACTATGTAACCTAGATAGTCAACGTGCCCGTTAGGTAACCTAGATAGTCCAAGTGCCCGCTAGGTAACTTATATTGTCCAAGTTCCCCCTAGGTAACCTAGATACTCAAAGTGCCCTTTACCTTACCTAGATAGTCCAAGTGCCCGCTAAGCAACTTACATAGTCCAAGTGCCCGTTCATTAACCTAGAAGTCCAAGTGCCCGCTAGGTAACCTAGATAGTCCAAGTGCTCGCTAGTTAACCTAGATAGTCCTAGTGCCCGTTAGTTAACCAAGATAGTCCAATTGCCCACTAGGGGACATACATAATCCAAGTGCCTGCTAGGAAACCTAGATAGCCCAAGTGCCCGCTATTTAACCTACATAGTCAAATTGCCCGCTAGATAACCTAAGTAGTACAAATGTCTGATAGGGATCCTACATAGTCCAAGTGCCCGCTAGGTAACCTACATAATCCAAGTGCCCGCTAGGGAACCTACATAGTACAAGTGCCTGCTAGGCAACCTACATAGTTCAAGTGCCCGTTAGTTAACCTAGATAGTCAAAGTGCCTGCTAGTTAAACTAGATAGTCCAAGTGCCCGCTAGGTAACCTACATAGTCCAAGTTCCCGCTTGGTAACCTTAATAGTCCAAATGCCTGCTAGGAAAACTACATAGTCCAAGTGCCCGCTAGGTAACCTAGATAGTCCAAGTGCGCGCTAGGGTATGTACATAGTCCAAGTGCCTGCTAGGAAACCTAGATAGCCCAAGTGCCTGCTATTTAACCTACATAGTCAAATTGCCCGCTAGATAACCTAAGTAGTACAAATGTCTGATAGGGATCCTACATAGTCCAAGTGCCCGCTAGGTAACCTACATAGTCCAAGTGCCCATTCGTTAACTTAGATAGTCAAAGTGCCCGCTAGGTAACGTAGACAGTCCAAGTGCCCGCTAGCTCACCTACATAGTCCAAGTGCCCGTTCGTTAACCTAGATAGTACAAGTGCCCGCTAGGTTACCTAGACAGTCCAAGTGCCCGCTAGTTAACCTACATAGTTCAAATGCCCGATAGGAAACCTACATAATCCAAGTGCCAGATAGGGAACCTACATAATCCAAGTGCCCGCTAGGGAACCTACATAGTCCAAGTGCCTGCTAGGCAACCTACATAGTCCAAGTGCCCGTTAGTAAACCTAGATAGTCAAAGTGCCTGCTAGTTAAACTAGATAATCCAAGTGCCCGCTAGGTAACCTACATAGTCCAAGTTCCTGCTTGGTAACCTTAATAGTCCAAATGCCTGCTAGGGAAACTACATAGTCCAAGTGCCCGCTAGTTAACCTAGATAGTCCAAGTGCCTGCTAGAAAACCTACATAATCCATGGGCCCGCTAGTTAACCTACATGGTGCAAGGGCCCGCTAGTTAACCTACATAGTCCACGTGCCCGCTAGGTAACCTAGATAGTCCAAGTGCCCGCTGGTAACCTACATAGTCCAAGGGCCCACTAGGTAACCTTGATAGTCCAAGTGCCTTCTAGTTAACCTACATTATCCAAGTGCCCGCTAGGTAACCTACATAGTCCAAGTGCCCACTAGGTAACCTACATAATCCAAATGCCCGCTAGGGAAACTACATAGTCCACGTGCCCGTTAGTTGACGTAGATAGTCCAAGTGCCGGCTAGGAAACCTTGATAGTCCAAGTGCCCGCTAGTTAACCTACATAGTCAAATTGGCCGCTAGTTAACCTAAGTAGTACAAATGTCTGATAGGGATCCTACATAGTCCCAGTGCCCGCTAGGTAATCTACATAGTCCAAGTGCCCAGTCGTTAACCTAGATAGTCAAAGTGCCCGCTAGGTAACCTAGACAGTCCAAGTGCCCGCTAGTTAACCTAGATACTCCAAGTGCCCGTTCGTTAACCTACATAGTCCAAGTGCCCGCTAGGTTACCTAGACAGTCCAAGTGCCCGCTAGTTAACCTACATAGTTCAAGTGCCCACTATGTAACCTAGATAGTCAACGTGCCCGTTAGGTAACCTAGATAGTCCAAGTGCCCGCTAGGTAACTTATATTGTCCAAGTTCCCCCTAGGTAACCTAGATACTCAAAGTGCCCTTTACCTTACCTAGATAGTCCAAGTGCCCGCTAAGCAACTTACATAGTCCAAGTGCCCGTTCATTAACCTAGAAGTCCAAGTGCCCGCTAGGTAACCTAGATAGTCCAAGTGCTCGCTAGTTAACCTAGATAGTCCTAGTGCCCGTTAGTTAACCAAGATAGTCCAATTGCCCACTAGGGGACATACATAATCCAAGTGCCTGCTAGGAAACCTAGATAGCCCAAGTGCCCGCTATTTAACCTACATAGTCAAATTGCCCGCTAGATAACCTAAGTAGTACAAATGTCTGATAGGGATCCTACATAGTCCAAGTGCCCGCTAGGTAACCTACATAATCCAAGTGCCCGCTAGGGAACCTACATAGTACAAGTGCCTGCTAGGCAACCTACATAGTTCAAGTGCCCGTTAGTTAACCTAGATAGTCAAAGTGCCTGCTAGTTAAACTAGATAGTCCAAGTGCCCGCTAGGTAACCTACATAGTCCAAGTTCCCGCTTGGTAACCTTAATAGTCCAAATGCCTGCTAGGAAAACTACATAGTCCAAGTGCCCGCTAGTTAACCTAGAGAGTCCAAGTGCCTGCTAGTAAACCTACATAATCCATGGGCCCGCTAGTTAACCTACATAGTCCAAGTACCCGCTAGTTAACCTAGATCGTCCAAGTGCCCGCTAGGTAACCTATATAATCCAAGGGCCCACTAGTTAACCTACATAGTCCAAGGGCCCGCTAGGTAACCTACAAAGTCTAAGTGCCCGCTAGGTTATCTATATAGTCCAAATGCCCGCTAGGGAACCTACATAGTCCAAGGTCCACAAGTTAACCTAGATAGTCCAAGTGCCCGCTAGTTAACCTACATAGTACAAGGGCCCGCTAGTTGACCTAGATAGTCCAAGTTCCCGCTAGTTAACCTAGATAGTCAAAGTGTCCGGTAATTAACCTAAGTAGTACAAATGTCCGATAGGGATCCTACATAGTCCAAGTGCCCGCTAGTTTACCTACATAGTCCAAGTCCCCGCTAGGTACCCTAGACAGTCCAAGTGACCATTATGTTACCTACATAGTCCAAGTGCCCGCTAGGTAACCTAGATAGTCCAAGAGCCCGCTAGTTAACCTACATAGTCCAAGTGCCCACTAGGTAACCTAGACAGTTCAATTACCCGCTAGTTAACCTAGACAGTCCAAGTACCCGATAGGGAACCTACATAGTCCATGTGCCCGCTGGGAACATACATAGTCCAAGTGCCCGCTAGGGAACCTACATAGTCCAAGTGCCTGCTAGGCAACCTACATAGTCCAAGTGCCCGTTAGTAAACCTAGATAGTCAAAGTGCCTGCTAGTTAAACTAGATAGTCCAAGTGCCCGCTAGGTAACCTACATAGTCCAAGTTCCCGCTTGGTAACCTTAATAGTCCAAATGCCTGCTAGGAAAACTACATAGTCCAAGTGCCCGCCAGTTAACCTAGAGAGTCCAAGTGCCTGCTAGTAAACCTACATAATCCATGGGCCCGCTAGTTAACCTACATAGTCCAAGTACCCGCTAGTTAACCTAGATCGTCCAAGTGCCTGCTAGGTAACCTATATAATCCAAGGGCCCACTAGTTAACCTACATAGTCCAAGGGCCCGCTAGGTAACCTACAAAGTCTAAGTGCCCGCTAGGTTATCTATATAGTCCAAATGCCCGCTAGGGAACCTACATAGTCCAAGTGCCCGCTAGGGGACGTACATAGTCCAAGTGCCCGCTAGTTAACCTACATAGTCCAAGGTCCACTAGTTAACCTAGATAGTCCAAGTGCCCGCTAGTTAACCTACATAGTACAAGGGCCCGCTAGTTGACCTAGATAGTCCAAGTTCCCGCTAGTTAACCTAGATAGTCAAAGTGCCCGCTAATTAACCTAAGTAGTACAAATGTCCGATAGGGATCCTACATAGTCCAAGTGCCCGCTAGTTAACCTACATAGTCCAAGTCCCCGCTAGGTAACCTAGACAGTCCAAGTGACCATTATGTTACCTACATAGTCCAAGTGCCCGCTAGGTAACCTAGATAGTCCAAGTGCCCGCTAGTTAACCTACATAGTCCAAGTGCCCACTAGGTAACCTAGACAGTTCAATTACCCGCTAGTTAACCTAGACAGTCCAAGTACCCGATAGGGAACCTACATAGTCCATGTGCCCGCTGGGAACATACATAGTCCAAGTGCCCGCTAGGCAACCTACATAGTCCAAGTGCACATTCCTTAACCTAGATATTCCAAGTGCCCGCTGGTAACCTACATAGTCCAAGGGCCCGCTAGGTAACCTTGATAGTCCAAGTGCCTTCTAGTTAACCTACATAGTCCAAGTGCCCGCTAGGTAACATACATAGTACAAGTGCCCACTAGGTAACCTAAATAATCCAAATGCCCTCTAGGGAAACTACATAGTCCATGTGCCCGCTAGTTAACCTAGATAGTCCAAGTGCCCGCTAGTAAACCTAGATAGTCCAAGGGCCCGCTAGTTAATCTAGATAGTCTAAGTGCCCGTTAGTTAACCTACATAGTCCAAGTGCCCGTTCGTTAACGTAGATAGGCCAATTGCCTGCTAGGTAACCTAGACAGTCCAAGTGCCCGCTAGGTTACCTACATAGTCCAAGTGCACATTCCTTAACCTAGATAGTCCAAGTGCCCGCTGGTAACCTACATAGTCCAAGGGCCCGCTAGGTAACCTTGATAGTCCAAGTGCCTTCTAGTTAACCTACATAGTCCAAGTGCCCGCTAGGTAACATACATAGTCCAAGTGCCCACTAGGTAACCTAAATAATCCAAATGCCCGCTAGGGAAACTACATAGTCCATGTGCCCGCTAGTTAACCTAGATAGTCCAAGTGCTCGCTAGTAAACCTAGATAGTCCAAGGGACCGCTAGTTAATCTAGATAGTCTAAGTGCCCGCTAGTTAACCTAGATAGTCCAAGTGCCCGCTAGGGAACCTACATAGTCCAAGTGCCTGTTAGGTAACCTAGATAGTCCAAATGCCCGTCTGGAAACCCACATAGTCCAAGTGCCCACTAGAGAACTTACATAGTCCAAGGGCCCGCTAGGGAACCTACATAATCCAAGTGCCCGTTAGTTAACCTAGATAGTCCAAGTGCCCGCTTGGTAACCTAGATAGTCCAACAGCCCGCTAGGTAACCTACATACTCCAAGAAGCCACTAGGTAACGTAGATAATTCAAGTGCCAGCTAGGTAACCTAGATAGTCCAAGTGCCCGCTAGGTAACCTACAAAATCTAAGTGCCCGCTAGTTTATCTATGTAGTCCAAATGCCCGTAGGGAATCTATATAGTCCAAGGGCCCGCTTGTTAACGTAGATAGAGCAAGTGCCGCTAGTTAATCTACATAGTCCAAGGGCCCGCTAGTTAACCTACATAGTCCAAGTACCCGCTAGTTAACCTAGATCGTCCAAGTGCCCGCTAGGTAACCTATATAGTCCAAGGGCCCACTAGTTAACCTACAGATTCCAAGGGCCCGCTAGGTAACCTACAAAATCTAAGTGCCCGCTAGGTTATCTATATAGTCCAAATGCCCACTAGGGAACCTACATAGTCCAAGTGCCCGCTAGTTAACCTACATCGTCCAAGTGCCCGCTAGTTAACCAACATAGTCAATGGGCCCACTAGTTAACCTACATAGTGCAAGAGCCCGCTAGTTAACATAGATCGTGCAAGTGTCTGCTAGTTAACCTACATAGTCCAAGTGCCAGTTAGCTAACCTAGTTAGTCCAAGGGCCCGCTAGTTGACTTACATAGTCCAAGTGCCCGCTAGTTAACCTAGATAGTCCTAGTGCCCGTTAGTTAACCTAGAGTGTCCAAGTGCCCACTAGGGGACGTACTTAGTCCAAGTGCCCTTTAGCTAACCTAGATAGTCCAAGTGCCCGCTAGTTAACATTGACCATCCAAGTGCCCGCTAGTTAACCTAGATAGTCCAAGTGCACGCTAGTTAACCTAGATAGTCCAAGTGCACGCTAGTTAACCTAGATCGTCCAAGTGCCCGCTAGTTAACCAACATAGTCCAAGGGCCCGCTAGTTAACCTAAGTAGTCCAAGGTCCGCTAGTTAACCTAGATACTCCAAGTGCTCGCAAGTTAACCTACATAGTACAATGGCCCGCTAGTTGACCTAGATAGTCCAAGTGTCTGCTAGTTAACCTAGATAGTCCAAGTGCCCGCTAGGTAACCTAAGTAGTCCAAATGTTCGATAGGAATCCTACATACTCCAAGGGCCTGCAAGGTAACCTACATAGTCCACGTGCCCGTTCGTTAACCTAGATAGTACAAGTGCCCGCTAGGTAACCTAGACTGTCCAAGTGCCCGCTAGGTTACCTACATATTACAAGTGCCCGTTCGTTAACCTAGATAGTCCAAGTGCCCGCTAGGAAATCTACATGGTCCAAGGGCCCGCTAGGTAACCTAGATAGTCCAAGTGCCCGCTAGGTAACCTAGAGTCCAAGTGCTTGCTAGTTAACCTACATAGTCCAAGTGCCCACTATGTAACCTAGATAGTCAAAGTGCCCGTTAGGTAACCTAGATAGTTCAAGTGCCCGCTAAGCAACCTACATAGTCCAAGTGCTCGCTAGTTAACCTAGATAGTCCTAGTGCCCGTTAGTTAACCTAGATAGTCCAATTGCCCACTAGGGGACATACATAGTCCAAGTGCCCGCTAGGTAACCTAGATAGTCCAAGTGCGCGCTAAGGTATGTACATAGTCCAAGTGCCTGCTAGGAAACCTAGATAGCCCAAGTGCCCGCTATTTAAAATACATAGTCAAATTGCCCGCTAGATAACCTAAGTAGTACAAATGTCTGATAGGGATCCTACATAGTCTAAGTGCCCGCTAGGTAACCTACATAGTCAAAGTGCCCATTCGTTAACCTAGATAGTCAAAGTGCCCGCTAGGTAACGTAGACAGTCCAAGTGCCCGCTAGCTTACCTACATAGTCCAAGTGCCCGTTCGTTAACCTAGATAGTCCAAGTGCCCGCTAGGTTACCTAGAGAGTCCAAGTGCCCGCTAGTTAACCTACATAGTCCAAGTGCCCCATAGGGAACCTACATAATCCAAGTGCCCGCTAGGGAACCTACATAGTCCAAGTGCCTGCTAGGCAACCTACATAGTTCAAGTGCCCGTTAGTTAACCTAGATAGTCAAAGTGCCTGCTAGTTATACTAGATAGTCCAAGTGCCCGCTAGGTAACCTACATAGTCCAAGTTCCCGCTTGGTAACCTTAATAGTCCAAATGCCTGCTAGGTAAACTACATAGTCCAAGTGCCCGTTAGTTAACCTAGATAGTCCAAGTGCCTGCAAGTAAACCTACATAATCCATGGGCCCGCTAGTTAACCTACATGGTGCAAGGGCCCAATAGTTAACCTACATAGTACACGTGCCCGCTAGGTAACATAGATAGTCCAAGTGCCCGCCAGGGATCCTTCATAATCCAAGTGCCCGCTAGTTAACCTAGATAGTCCTAGTTTCCGTTAGTTAACCTAGATAGTCCAAGTGCCCACTAGGGGACGTACATAGTCCAAGTACCCGCTAGTTAACCTACATAGTCCAAGGTCCACTACTTATCCCAGATAGTCCAAGTGCCCGCTAGTTAACCTAAATAGTACAAGGGCCCGCTAGTTGACCTAGATAGTCAAAGTGCCCGCTAGTTAACTTAAGTAGTACAAATGTCCGATAGGGATCCTACATAGTCCATGTGCCCGCTAGTTAACTTACATAGTCCAAGTCCCCGCTAGGTAACCTAGACAGTCCAAGTGACCATTATGTTACCTACACAGTCCAAGTGCCCGCTAGGTAACCTAGATAGTCCAAGTGCCCGCTAGTTAACCTACATAGTCCAAGTGCCTGCTAGGTAAACTACATAGTCCAAGTGCCCACTAGGTAACCTTGACAGTCCAATTACCCGCTAGTTAACCTAGACAGTCCAAGTACCCGGTAGGGAACCTACATAGTCCATGTGCCCGCTGGGAACCTACATAGTCCAAGTGCTCGCTAGGCAACCTACATAGTCCAAGTGCCCGTTAGTTAACCTAGATAGTCAAAGTGCCTGCTAGGTAACCTAAATAGTCCAAGTGCCCTCTAGGGAACCTACATAGTCCAAGTGCCCGCTAGATAACCTAGATAGTCCAATTGCCCGTGAGCTAACCTAGATAGTCAAAGTGTCCGCTTGTTAACCTACATAGTCCAAGTGCCCGTTCGTTAACCTAGATAGTCCAAGTGCCCGCTAGGTAACCTAAGTAGTCCAAATGTCCGATAGGGATCCTACATAGTCCAAGTGCCCGCTAGGTAACATACTTAGTCCAAGTACCCGTTCGTTAACCTAGATAGGCCAAGTGCCCGCTAGGTAACCTAGACAGTCCAAGTGCCCCCTAGGTTACCTACATAGTCCAAGTGCACGTTCGTTAACCTAGATAGTCCAAGTGCCCGCTGGTAACCTACATAGTTCAAGGGCCCGCTAGGTAACCTTGATAGTCCAAGTGCCTTCTAGTTCACCTACATAGTCCAAGTGCCCGCTAGGTAACCTACATAGTCCAAGTGCCCACTAGGTAACCTAAATAATCCAAATGCCTGCTAGGGAAACTACATAGTCCAAGTGCCCGCTAGTTAACTTAGATAGTCCAAGTGCCCGCTAGTAAACCTAGATAGTCCAAGGGCCCGCTAGTTAACCTACATAGTCCAAGGGCCCTCTAGTTAACCTAGATAGTCCATGTGTCTGCTAGGGGACGTACATAGTCCAAGTGCTCGCTAGGCAACCTACATAATTCAAGTGCCCGTTAGTTAACCTAGATAGTCAAAGTGCCTGCTAGGTAACCTAAATAGTCCAAGTGCCCGCTAGGTTACCTACATAGTCCAAGTGCACGTTCGTTAACCTAGATAGTCCAAGTGCCCGCTGGTAACCTACATAGTCCAAGGGCCCACTAGGTAACCTTGATAGTCCAAGTGCCTTCTAGTTAACCTACATTGTCCAAGTGCCCGCTAGGTAACCTACATAGTCCAAGTGCCCACTAGGTAACCTAAATAATCCAAATGCCCGCTAGGGAAACTACATAGTCCAAGTGCCCGTTAGTTGACGTAGATAGTGCAAGTGCCGGCTAGGAAACCTTGATAGTCCAAGTGCCCGCTAGTTAACCTACATAGTCAAATTGGCCGCTAGTTAACCTAAGTAATACAAATGTCTGATAGGGATCCTACATAGTCCAAGTGCCTGCTAGGTAACCTACATATTCCAAGTGCCCATTCGTTAACCTAGATAGTCAAAGTGCCCGCTAGGTAACCTAGACAGTAAAAGTGCCCGCTAGCTTACCTACATAGTCCAAGTGCCCGTTCGTTAACCTAGATAGTCCAAGTGCCCGCTAGGTTACCTAGACAGTCCAAGTGCCCGCTAGTTAACCTACATAGTCCAAGTGCCCACTATGTAACCTAGATAGTCAACGTGCCCGTTAGGTAACCTAGATAGTCCAAGTGCCCGCTAGGTAACTTATATTGTCCAAGTTCCCGCTAGGTAACCTAGATACTCAAAGTGCCCGTTACCTAACCTAGATATTCCAAGTGCCCGCTAAGCAACCTACATAGTCCAAGTGCCCATTCATTAACCTAGAAGTCCAAGTGCCCGCTAGGTAACCTAGATAGTCCAAGTGCTCGCTAGTTAACCTAGATAGTCCTAGGGCCGGTTAGTTAACCTAGATAGTCCAAGTGCCCACTAGGGGACGTACATAGTCCAAGTGCCCGCCAGGTAACCTAGATAGTCCAAGTGCGCGCTAGGGTATGTACATAGTCCAAGTGCCTGCTAGGAAACCTAGATAGCCCAAGTGCCCGCTATTTAACCTACATAGTCAAATTGCCCGCTAGATAACCTAAGTAGTACAAATGTCTGATAGGGATCCTACATAGTCCAAGTGCCCGCTAGGTAACCTACATAGTCCAAGTGCCCATTCGTTAACCTAGATAGTCAAAGTGCCCGCTAGGTAACGTAGACAGTCCAAGTGCCCGCTAGCTCACCTACATAGTCCAAGTGCCCGTTCGTTAACCTAGATAGTACAAGTGCCCGCTAGGTTACCTAGACAGTCCAAGTGCCCGCTAGTTAACCTACATAGTTCAAGTGCCCGATAGGAAACCTACATAATCCAAGTGCCAGATAGGGAACCTACATAATCCAAGTGCCCGCTAGGGAACCTACATAGTCCAAGTGCCTGCTAGGCAACCTACATAGTCCAAGTGCCCGTTAGTAAACCTAGATAGTCAAAGTGCCTGCTAGTTAAACTAGATAATCCAAGTGCCCGCTAGGTAACCTACATAGTCCAAGTTCCTGCTTGGTAACCTTAATAGTCCAAATGCCTGCTAGGGAAACTACATAGTCCAAGTGCCCGCTAGTTAACCTACATAGTCCAAGGTCCACAAGTTAACCTAGATAGTCCAAGTGCCCGCTAATTACCCTACATAGTACAAGGGCCCGCTAGTTGACCTAGATAGTCCAAGTTCCCGCTAGTTAACCTAGATAGTCAAAGTGCCCGGTAATTAACCTAAGTAGTACAAATGTCCGATAGGGATCCTACATAGTCCAAGTGCCCGCTAGTTAACCTACATAGTCCAAGTCCCCGCTAGGTACCCTAGACAGTCCAAGTGACCATTATGTTACCTACATAGTCCAAGTGCCCGCTAGGTAACCTAGATAGTCCAAGAGCCCGCTAGTTAACCTACATAGTCCAAGTGCCCACTAGGTAACCTAGACAGTTCAATTACCCGCTAGTTAACCTAGACAGTCCAAGTACCCGATAGGGAACCTACATAGTCCATGTGCCCGCTGGGAACATACATAGTCCAAGTGCCTGCTAGGCAACCTACATAGTCCAAGTGCCCATTAGTAAACCTAGATAGTCAAAGTGCCTGCTAGTTAAACTAGATAGTCCAAGTGCCCGCTAGGTAACCTACATAGTCCAAGTTCCCGCTTGGTAACCTTAATAGTCCAAATGCCTGCTAGGAAAACTACATAGTCCAAGTGCCCGCTAGTTAACCTAGAGAGTCCAAGTGCCTGCTAGTAAACCTACATAATCCATGGGCCCGCTAGTTAACCTACATAGTCCAAGTACCCGCTAGTTAACCTAGATCGTCCAAGTGCCCGCTAGGTAACCTATATAATCCAAGGGCCCACTAGTTAACCTACATAGTCCAAGGGCCCGCTAGGTAACCTACAAAGTCTAAGTGCCCGCTAGGTTATCTATATAGTCCAAATGCCCGCTAGGGAACCTACATAGTCCAAGTGCCCGCTAGGGGACGTACATAGTCCAAGTGCCCGCTAGTTAACCTACATAGTCCAAGGTCCACTAGTTAACCTAGATAGTCCAAGTGCCCGCTAGTTAACCTACATAGTACAAGGGCCCGCTAGTTGACCTAGATAGTCCAAGTTCCCGCTAGTTAACCTAGATAGTCAAAGTGCCCGCTAATTAACCTAAGTAGTACAAATGTCCGATAGGGATCCTACATAGTCCAAGTGCCCGCTAGTTAACCTACATAGTCCAAGTCCCCGCTAGGTAACCTAGACAGTCCAAGTGACCATTATGTTACCTACATAGTCCAAGTGCCCGCTAGGTAACCTAGATAGTCCAAGTGCCCGCTAGTTAACCTACATAGTCCAAGTGCCCACTAGGTAACCTAGACAGTTCAATTACCCGCTAGTTAACCTAGACAGTCCAAGTACCCGATAGGGAACCTACATAGTCCATGTGCCCGCTGGGAACATACATAGTCCAAGTGCCCGCTAGGCAACCTACATAGTCCAAGTGCACATTCCTTAACCTAGATAGTCCAAGTGCCCGCTGGTAACCTACATAGTCCAAGGGCCCTCTAGGTAACCTTGATAGTCCAAGTGCCTTCTAGTTAACCTACATAGTCCAAGTGCCCGCTAGGTAACATACATAGTCCAAGTGCCCACTAGGTAACCTAAATAATCCAAATGCCCGCTAGGGAAACTACATAGTCCATGTGCCCGCTAGTTAACCTAGATAGTCCAAGTGCTCGCTAGTAAACCTAGATAGTCCAAGGGACCGCTAGTTAATCTAGATAGTCTAAGTGCCCACTAGTTAACCTAGATAGTCCAAGTGCCCGCTAGGGAACCTACATAGTCCAAGTGCCTGTTAGGTAACCTAGATAGTCCAAATGCCCGTCTGGAAACCCACATAGTCCAAGTGCCCACTAGAGAACTTACATAGTCCAAGGGCCCGCTAGGGAACCTACATAATCCAAGTGCCCGTTAGTTAACCTAGATAGTCCAAGTGCCCGCTTGGTAACCTAGATAGTCCAACAGCCCGCTAGGTAACCTACATACTCCAAGAAGCCACTAGGTAACGTAGATAATTCAAGTGCCAGCTAGGTAACCTAGATAGTCCAAGTGCCCGCTAGGTAACCTACAAAATCTAAGTGCCCGCTAGTTTATCTATGTAGTCCAAATGCCCGTAGGGAATCTATATAGTCCAAGGGCCCGCTTGTTAACGTAGATAGTGCAAGTGCCGCTAGTTAATCTACATAGTCCAAGGGCCCGCTAGTTAACCTACATAGTCCAAGTACCCGCTAGTTAACCTAGATCGTCCAAGTGCCCGCTAGGTAACCTATATAGTCCAAGGGCCCACTAGTTAACCTACAGATTCCAAGGGCCCGCTAGGTAACCTACAAAATCTAAGTGCCCGCTAGGTTATCTATATAGTCCAAATGCCCACTAGGGAACCTACATAGTCCAAGTGCCCGCTAGTTAACCTACATCGTCCAAGTGCCCGCTAGTTAACCAACATAGTCAATGGGCCCACTAGTTAACCTACATAGTGCAAGAGCCCGCTAGTTAACATAGATCGTGCAAGTGTCTGCTAGTTAACCTACATAGTCCAAGTGCCAGTTAGCTAACCTAGTTAGTCCAAGGGCCCGCTAGTTGACTTACATAGTCCAAGTGCCCGCTAGTTAACCTAGATAGTCCTAGTGCCCGTTAGTTAACCTAGAGTGTCCAAGTGCCCACTAGGGGACGTACTTAGTCCAAGTGCCCTTTAGTTAACCTAGATAGTCCAAGTGCCCGCTAGTTAACATTGACCATCCAAGTTCCCGCTAGTTAACCTAGATAGTTCAAGTGCACGCTAGTTAACCTAGATAGTCCAAGTGCACGCTAGTTAACCTAGATCGTCCAAGTGCCCGCTAGTTAACCAACATAGTCCAAGGGCCCGCTAGTTAACCTAAGTAGTCCAAGGTCCGCTAGTTAACCTAGATACTCCAAGTGCTCGCAAGTTAACCTACATAGTACAATGGCCCGCTAGTTGACCTAGATAGTCCAAGTGTCTGCTAGTTAACCTAGATAGTCCAAGTGCCCGCTAGGTAACCTAAGTAGTCCAAATGTTCGATAGGAATCCTACATACTCCAAGGGCCTGCAAGGTAACCTACATAGTCCAAGTGCCCGTTCGTTAATCTAGATAGTACAAGTGCCCGCTAGGTAACCTAGACTGTCCAAGTGCCCGCTAGGTTACCTACATATTACAAGTGCCCGTTCGTTAACCTAGATAGTCCAAGTGCCCGCTAGGAAATCTACATGGTCCAAGGGCCCGCTAGGTAACCTAGATAGTCCAAGTGCCCGCTAGGTAACCTAGAGTCCAAGTGCTTGCTAGTTAACCTACATAGTCCAAGTGCCCACTATGTAACCTAGATAGTCAAAGTGCCCGTTAGGTAACCTAGATAGTTCAAGTGCCCGTTAAGCAACCTACATAGTCCAAGTGCTCGCTAGTTAACCTAGATAGTCCTAGTGCCCGTTAGTTAACCTAGATAGTCCAATTGCCCACTGGGGGACATACATAGTCCAAGTGCCCGCTAGGTAACCTAGATAGTCCAAGTGCGCGCTAAGGTATGTACATAGTCCAAATGCCTGCTAGGAAACCTAGATAGCCCAAGTGCCCGCTATTTAAAATACATAGTCAAATTGCCCGCTAGATAACCTAAGTAGTACAAATGTCTGATGGGGATCCTACATAGTCTAAGTGCCCGCTAGGTAACCTACATAGTCAAAGTGCCCATTCGTTAACCTAGATAGTCAAAGTGCCCGCTAGGTAACGTAGACAGTCCAAGTGCCCGCTAGCTTACCTACATAGTCCAAGTGCCCGTTCGTTAACCTAGATAGTCCAAGTGCCCGCTAGGTTACCTAGAGAGTCCAAGTGCCCGCTAGTTAACCTACATAGTCCAAGTGCCCCATAGGGAACCTACATAATCCAAGTGCCCGCTAGGGAACCTACATAGTCCAAGTGCCTGCTAGGCAACCTACATAGTTCAAGTGCCCGTTAGTTAACCTAGATAGTCAAAGTGCCTGCTAGTTATACTAGATAGTCCAAGTGCCCGCTAGGTAACCTACATAGTCCAAGTTCCCGCTTGGTAACCTTAATAGTCCAAATGCCTGCTAGGTAAACTACATAGTCCAAGTGCCCGTTAGTTAACCTAGATAGTCCAAGTGCCTGCAAGTAAACCTTCATAATCCATGGGCCCGCTAGTTAACCTACATGGTGGAAGGGCCCAATAGTTAACCTACATAGTACACGTGCCCGCTAGGTAACATAGATAGTCCAAGTGCCCGCCAGGGATCCTTCATAATCCAAGTACCCGCTAGTTAACCTAGATAGTCCTAGTTTCCGTTAGTTAACCTAGATAGTCCAAGTGCCCACTAGGGGACGTACATAGTCCAAGTACCCGCTAGTTAACCTACATAGTCCAAGGTCCACTAGTTAACCTAGATAGTCCAAGTGCCCGCTAGTTAACCTAAATAGTACAAGGGCCCGCTAGTTGACCTAGATAGTCAAAGTGCCCGCTAGTTAACCTAAGTAGTACAAATGTCCGATAGGGATCCTACATAGTCCATGTGCCCGCTAGTTAACCTACATTGTCCAAGTCCCCGCTAGGTAACCTAGACAGTCCAAGTGACCATTATGTTACCTACACAGTCCAAGTGCCCGCTAGGTAACCTAGATAGTCCAAGTGCCCGCTAGTTAACCTACATAGTCCAAGTGCCTGCTAGGTAAACTACATAGTCCAAGTGCCCACTAGGTAACCTTGACAGTCCAATTACCCGCTAGTTAACCTAGACAGTCCAAGTACCCGGTAGGGAACCTACATAGTCCATGTGCCCGCTGGGAACCTACATAGTCCAAGTGCTCGCTAGGCAACCTACATAGTCCAAGTGCCCGTTAGTTAACCTAGATAGTCAAAGTGCCTGCTAGGTAACCTACATAGTCCAAGTGCCTGCTAGGTAAACTACATAGTCCAAGTGCCCACTAGGTAACCTTGACAGTCCAATTACCCGCTAGTTAACCTAGACAGTCCAAGTACCCGGTAGGGAACCTACATAGTCCATGTGCCCGCTGGGAACCTACATAGTCCAAGTGCTCGCTAGGCAACCTACATAGTCCAAGTGCCCGTTAGTTAACCTAGATAGTCAAAGTGCCTGCTAGGTAACTTATATAGTCCAAGTGCCCTCTAGGGAACCTACATAGTCCAAGTGCCCGCTAGATAACCTAGATAGTCCAATTGCCCGTGAGCTAACCTAGATAGTCAAAGTGTCCGCTTGTTAACCTACATAGTCCAAGTGCCCGTTCGTTAACCTAGATAGTCCAAGTGCCCGCTAGGTAACCTAAGTAGTCCAAATGTCCGATAGGGATCCTACATAGTCCAAGTGCCCGCTAGGTAACATACTTAGTCCAAGTGCCCGTTCGTTAACCTAGATAGGCCAAGTGCCCGCTAGGTAACCTAGACAGTCCAAGTGCCCCCTAGGTTACCTACATAGTCCAAGTGCCCGTTCGTTAACCTAGATAGTCCAAGTGCCCGCTGGTAACCTACATAGTTCAAGGGCCCGCTAGGTAACCTTGATAGTCCAAGTGCCTTCTAGTTCACCTACATAGTCCAAGTGCCCGCTAGGTAACCTACATAGTCCAAGTGCCCACTAGGTAACCTAAATAATCCAAATGCCTGCTAGGGAAACTACATAGTCCAAGTGCCCGCTAGTTAACTTAGATAGTCCAAGTGCCCGCTAGTAAACCTAGATAGTCCAAGGGCCCGCTAGTTAACCTACATAGTCCAAGGGCCCTCTAGTTAACCTAGATAGTCCATGTGTCTGCTAGGGGACGTACATAGTCCAAGTGCTCGCTAGGCAACCTACATAATTCAAGTGCCCGTTAGTTAACCTAGATAGTCAAAGTGCCTGCTAGGTAACCTAAATAGTCCAAGTGCCCGCTAGGTTACCTACATAGTCCAAGTGCACGTTCGTTAACCTAGATAGTCCAAGTGCCCGCTGGTAACCTACATAGTCCAAGGGCCCACTAGGTAACCTTGATAGTCCAAGTGCCTTCTAGTTAACCTACATTGTCCAAGTGCCCGCTAGGTAACCTACATAGTCCAAGTGCCCACTAGGTAACCTAAATAATCCAAATGCCCGCAAGGGAAACTACATAGTCCAAGTGCCCGTTAGTTGACGTAGATAGTGCAAGTGCCGGCTAGGAAACCTTGATAGTCCAAGTGCCCGCTAGTTAACCTACATAGTCAAATTGGCCGCTAGTTAACCTAAGTAATACAAATGTCTGATAGGGATCCTACATAGTCCAAGTGCCCGCTAGGTAACCTACATATTCCAAGTGCCCATTCGTTAACCTAGATAGTCAAAGTGCCCGCTAGGTAACCTAGACAGTAAAAGTGCCCGCTAGCTTACCTACATAGTCCAAGTGCCCGTTCGTTAACCTAGATAGTCCAAGTGCCCGCTAGGTTACCTAGACAGTCCAAGTGCCCGCTAGTTAACCTACATAGTCCAAGTGCCCACTATGTAACCTAGATAGTCAACGTGCCCGTTAGGTAACCTAGATAGTCCAAGTGCCCGCTAGGTAACTTATATTGTCCAAGTTCCCGCTAGGTAACCTAGATACTCAAAGTGCCCGTTACCTAACCTAGATATTCCAAGTGCCCGCTAAGCAACCTACATAGTCCAAGTGCCCATTCATTAACCTAGAAGTCCAAGTGCCCGCTAGGTAACCTAGATAGTCCAAGTGCTCGCTAGTTAACCTAGATAGTCCTAGGGCCGGTTAGTTAACCTAGATAGTCCAAGTGCCCACTAGGGGACGTACATAGTCCAAGTGCCCGCTAGGTAACCTAGATAGTCCAAGTGCGCGCTAGGGTATGTACATAGTCCAAGTGCCTGCTAGGAAACCTAGATAGCCCAAGTGCCCGCTATTTAACCTACATAGTCAAATTGCCCGCTAGATAACCTAACTAGTACAAATGTCTGATAGGGATCCTACATAGTCCAAGTGCCCGCTAGGTAACCTACATAGTCCAAGTGCCCATTCGTTAACCTAGATAGTCAAAGTGCCCGCTAGGTAACGTAGACAGTCCAAGTGCCCGCTAGCTCACCTACATAGTCCAAGTGCCCGTTCGTTAACCTAGATAGTACAAGTGCCCGCTAGGTTACCTAGACAGTCCAAGTGCCCGCTAGTTAACCTACATAGTTCAAGTGCCCGATAGGAAACCTACATAATCCAAGTGCCAGATAGGGAACCTACATAATCCAAGTGCCCGCTAGGGAACCTACATAGTCTAAGTGCCTGCTAGGCAACCTACATAGTCCAAGTGCCCGTTAGTAAACCTAGATAGTCAAAGTGCCTGCTAGTTAAACTAGATAATCCAAGTACCCGCTAGGTAACCTACATAGTCCAAGTTCCTGCTTGGTAACCTTAATAGTCCAAATGCCTGCTAGGGAAACTACATAGTCCAAGTGCCCGCTAGTTAACCTAGATAGTCCAAGTGCCTGCTAGAAAACCTACATAATCCATGGGCCCGCTAGTTAACCTACATGGTGCAAGGGCCCGCTAGTTAACCTACATAGTCCACGTGCCCGCTAGGTAACCTAGATAGTCCAAGTGCCCGCTGGTAACCTACATAGTCCAAGGGCCCACTAGGTAACCTTGATAGTCCAAGTGCCTTCTAGTTAACCTACATTATCCAAGTGCCCGCTAGGTAACCTACATAGTCCAAGTGCCCACTAGGTAACCTACATAATCCAAATGCCCGCTAGGGAAACTACATAGTCCACGTGCCCGTTAGTTGACGTAGATAGTCCAAGTGCCGGCTAGGAAACCTTGATAGTCCAAGTGCCCGCTAGTTAACCTACATAGTCAAATTGGCCGCTAGTTAACCTAAGTAGTACAAATGTCTGATAGGGATCCTACATAGTCCAAGTGCCCGCTAGGTAATCTACATAGTCCAAGTGCCCATTCGTTAACCTAGATAGTCAAAGTGCCCGCTAGGTAACCTAGACAGTCCAAGTGCCCGCTAGTTAACCTAGATACTCCAAGTGCCCGTTCGTTAACCTACATAGTCCAAGTGCCCGCTAGGTTACCTAGACAGTCCAAGTGCCCGCTAGTTAACCTACATAGTTCAAGTGCCCACTATGTAACCTAGATAGTCAACGTGCCCGTTAGGTAACCTAGATAGTCCAAGTGCCCGCTAGGTAACTTATATTGTCCAAGTTCCCGCTAGGTAACCTAGATACTCAAAGTGCCCTTTACCTTACCTAGATAGTCCAAGTGCCCGATAAGCAACTTACATAGTCCAAGTGCCCGTTCATTAACCTAGAAGTCCAAGTGCCCGCTAGGTAACCTAGATAGTCCAAGTGCTCGCTAGTTAACCTAGATAGTCCTAGTGCCCGTTAGTTAACCAAGATAGTCCAATTGCCCACTAGGGGACATACATAATCCAAGTGCCTGCTAGGAAACCTAGATAGCCCAAGTGCCCGCTATTTAACCTACATAGTCAAATTGCCCGCTAGATAACCTAAGTAGTACAAATTTCTGATAGGGATCCTACATAGTCCAAGTGCCCGCTAGTTAACCTACATAATCCAAGTGCCCGCTAGGGAACCTACATAGTCCAAGTTCCTGCTTGGTAACCTTAATAGTCCAAATGCCTGCTAGGGAAACTACATAGTCCAAGTGCCCGCTAGTTAACCTACATAGTCCAAGGTCCACAAGTTAACCTAGATAGTCCAAGTGCCCGCTAGTTAACCTACATAGTACAAGGGCCCGCTAGTTGACCTAGATAGTCCAAGTTCCCGCAGTTAACCTAGATAGTCAAAGTGCCCGGTAATTAACCTAAGTAGTACAAATGTCCGATAGGGATCCTACATAGTCCAAGTGCCCGCTAGTTAACCTACATAGTCCAAGTCCCCGCTAGGTACCCTAGACAGTCCAAGTGACCATTATGTTACCTACATAGTCCAAGTGCCCGCTAGGTAACCTAGATAGTCCAAGAGCCCGCTAGTTAACCTACATAGTCCAAGTGCCCACTAGGTAACCTAGACAGTTCAATTACCCGCTAGTTAACCTAGACAGTCCAAGTACCCGATAGGGAACCTACATAGTCCATGTGCCCGCTGGGAACATACATAGTCCAAGTGCCCGCTAGGGAACCTACATAGTCCAAGTGCCTGCTAGGCAACCTACATAGTCCAAGTGCCCGTTAGTAAACCTAGATAGTCAAAGTGCCTGCTAGTTAAACTAGATAGTCCAAGTGCCCGCTAGGTAACCTACATAGTCCAAGTTCCCACTTGGTAACCTTAATAGTCCAAATGCCTGCTAGGAAAACTACATAGTCCAAGTGCCCGCTAGTTAACCTAGAGAGTCCAAGTGCCTGCTAGTAAACCTACATAATCCATGGGCCCGCTAGTTAACCTACATAGTCCAAATACCCGCTAGTTAACCTAGATCGTCCAAGTGCCCGCTAGGTAACCTATATAATCCAAGGGCCCACTAGTTAACCTACATAGTCCAAGGGCCCGCTAGGTAACCTACAAAGTCTAAGTGCCCGCTAGGTTATCTATATAGTCCAAATGCCCGCTAGGGAACCTACATAGTCCAAGTGCCCGCTAGGGGACGTACATAGTCCAAGTGCCCGCTAGTTATCCTACATAGTCCAAGGTCCACTAGTTAACCTAGATAGTCCAAGTGCCCGCTAGTTAACCTACATAGTACAAGGGCCCGCTAGTTGACCTAGATAGTCCAAGTTCCCGCTAGTTAACCTAGATAGTCAAAGTGCCCGGTAATTAACCTAAGTAGTACAAATGTCCGATAGGGATCCTACATAGTCCAAGTGCCCGCTAGTTAACCTACATAGTCCAAGTCCCCGCTAGGTAACCTAGACAGTTCAATTACCCGCTAGTTAACCTAGACAGTCCAAGTACCCGATAGGGAACCTACATAGTCCATGTGCCCGCTGGGAACATACATAGTCCAAGTGCACGCTAGGCAACCTACATAGTCCAAGTGCCCGTTAGTTAACCTAGATAGTCAAAGTGCCTGCTAGGTAACCTACATAGTCCAAGTGCCCGCTAGGGAACCTACATAGTCCAAGTGCCCGCTAGGTAACCTAGGTAGTCCAATTTCCCGTGAGCTAACCTAGATAGTCGAAGTGTCCGCTTGTTAACCTACATAGTCCAAGTGCCCGTTCATTAACCTAGATAATCCAAGTGCCCGCTAGGTAACCTAAGTAGTCCAAATGTCCGATAGGGATCCTACATAGTCCAAGTGCCCGCTAGGTAACCTACATAGTCCAAGTGCCCGTTCATTAACCTAGATAGGCCAAGTGCCCGCTAGGTAACCTAGACAGTCCAAGTGCCCGCTAGGTTACCTACATAGGCCAAGTGCACGTTCGTTAACCTAGATAGTCCAAGTGCCCGCTGGTAACCTACATAGTTCAAGGGCCCGCTAGGTAACCTTGATAGTCCAAGTGCCTTCTAGTTAACCTACATAGTCCAAGTGCCCGCTAGGTAACCTACATAGTCCAAGTGCCCACTAGGTAACCTAAATAATCCAAATGCCCGCTAGGCAAACTACATAGTCCAAGTGCCCGCTAGTTAACTTAGATAGTCCAAGTGCCCGCTAGTTTACCTAGATCGTCCAAGTGCCCGCTAGTTAACCTAGATAATCCAAGTGCCCGATAGTTAACCTACATAGTCCAAGGGCCCTCTAGTTAACCTAGATAGTCCAAGTGTCCGCTAGGGGACGTACATAGTCCAAGAGCTCGCTAGGCAACCTACATACTCCAATTGCCTGTTCGTTAACCTAGATAGTCAAAGTGCCTGCTAGGTAACCTAAATAGTCCAAGTGCCCGCTAGGTTACCTACATAGTCCAAGTGCACGTTCATTAACCTAGATAGTCCAAGTGCCCGCTGGTAACCTACATAGTCCAAGGGCCTACTAGGTAACCTTGATAGTCCAAGTGCCTTCTAGTTAACCTACATTATCCATGTGCCCGCTAGGTAACCTACATAGTCCAAGTGCCAACTAGGTAACCTAAATAATCCAAATGCCCGCTAGGGAAACTACATAGTCCAAGTGCCCGTTAGTTGACGTAGATAGTCCAAGTGCCGGCTAGGAAACCTTGATAGTCCAAGTGCCCGCTAGTTAACCTACATAGTCAAATTGGCCGCTAGTTAACCTAAGTAGTACAAATGTCTGATAGGGATCCTACATAGTCCAAGTGCCCGCTAGGTAATCTACATAGTCCAAGTGCCCATTCGTTAACCTAGATAGTCAAAGTGCCCGCTAGGTAACCTAGACAGTCCAAGTGCCCGCTAGTTAACCTAGATAGTCCAAGTGCCCGTTCGTTAACCTAGATAGTCCAAGTGCCCGCTAGGTTACCTAGACAGTCCAAGTGCCCGCTAGTTAACCTACATAGTTCAAGTGCCCACTATGTAACCTAGATAGTCAACGTGCCTGTTAGGTAACCTAGATAGTCCAAGTGCCCGCTAGGTAACTTATATTGTCCAAGTTCCCGCTAGGTAACCTAGATACTCAAAGTGCCCTTTACCTAACCTAGATAGTCCAAGTGCCCGCTAAGCAACTTACATAGTTCAAATGCCCGTTCATTAACCTAGAAGTCCAAGTGCCCGCTAGATAACCTAGATAGTCCAAGTGCTCGTTAGTAAACCTAGATAGTCCTAGTGCCCGTTAGTTAACCTAGATAGTCCAATTGCCCACTAGGGGACGTACATAATCCAAGTGCCTGCTAGGAAACCTAGATAGCCCAAGTGCCCGCTATTTAACCTACATAGTCAAATTGCCCGCTAGATAACCTAAGTAGTACAAATGTCTGATAGGGATCCTACATAGTCCAAGTGCCCGCTAGGTAACCTACATAATCCAAGTGCCCGCTAGGGAACCTACATAGTTCAAGTGCCCGTTAGTTAACCTAGATAGTCAAAGTGCCTGCTAGTTAAACTAGATAGTCCAAGTGCCCGCTAGGTAACCTACATAGTCCAAGTTCCCGCTTGGTAACCTTAATAGTCCAAATGCCTGCTAGGGAAACTACATAGTCCAAGTGCCCGCTAGTTAACCTATAGAGTCCAAGTGCCTGCTAGTAAACCTACATAATCCATGGGCCCGCTAGTTAACCTACATAGTCCAAGTACCCGCTAGTTAACCTAGATCGTCCAAGTGCCCGCTAGGTAACCTATATAATCCAAGGGCCCACTAGTTAACCTACATAGTCCAAGGGCCCGCTAGGTAACCTACAAGTCTAAGTGCCCGCTAGGTTATCTATATAGTCCAAATGCCCGCTAGGGAACCTACATAGTCCAAGTGCCCGCTAGGGGACGTACATAGTCCAAGTGCCCGCTAGTTAACCTACATAGTCCAAGGTCCACTAGTTAACCTAGATAGTCCAAGTGCCCGCTAGTTAACCTACATAGTACAAGGGCCCGCTAGTTGACCTAGATAGTCCAAGTTCCCGCTAGTTAACCTAGATAGTCAAAGTGCCCGCTAGTTAACCTAAGTAGTACAAATGTCCGATAGGGATCCTACATAGTCCAAGTGCCCGCTAGTTAACCTACATAGTCCAAGTCCCCGCTAGGTAACCTAGACAGTCCAAGTGACCATTATGTTACCTACATAGTCCAAGTGCCCGCTAGGTAACCTAGATAGTCCAAGTGCCCGCTAGTTAACCTACATAGTCCAAGTGCCCACTAGGTAACCTAGACAGTTCAATTACCCGCTAGTTAACCTAGACAGTCCAAGTACCCGATAGGGAACCTACATAGTCCATGTGCCCGCTGGGAACATACATAGTCCAAGTGCCCGCTAGGCAACCTACATAGTCCAAGTGCCCGTTAGTTAACCTAGATAGTCAAAGTGCCTGCTAGGTAACCTACATAGTCCAAGTGCCCGCTAGGGAACCTACATAGTCCAAGTGCCCGCTAGGTAACCTAGATAGTCCAATTTCCCGTGAGCTAACCTGGATAGTCGAAGTGTCCGCTTGTTAACCTACATAGTCCAAGTGCCCGTTCATTAACCTAGATAGTCCAAGTGCCCGCTAGGTAACCTAAGTAGTCCAAATGTCCGATAGGGATCCTACATAGTCCAAGTGCCCGCTAGGTAACCTACATAGTCCAAGTGCCCGTTCGTTAACCTAGATAGGCCAAGTGCCCGCTAGGTAACCTAGACAGTCCAAGTGCCCGCTAGGTTACCTACATAGTCCAAGTGCACGTTCGTTAACCTAGATAGTCCAAGTGCCCGCTGGTAACCTACATATTCAAGGGCCCGCTAGGTAACCTTGATAGTCCAAGTGCCTTCTAGTTAACCTACATAGTCCAAGTGCCCGCTAGGTAACCTACACAGTCCAAGTGCCCACTAGGTAACCTAAATAATCCAAATGCCCGCTAGGGAAACTACATAGTCCAAGTGCCCGCTAGTTAACTTAGATAGTCCAAGTGCCCGCTAGTTAACTTAGATCGTCCAAGTGCCCGCTAGTTAACCTAGATCGTCCAAGTGCCCGCTAGTTAACCTAGATAATCCAAGTGCCCGATAGTTAACCTACATAGTCCAAGGGCCCTCTAGTTAACCTGGATAGTCCAAGTGTCCGCTAGGGGACGTACATAGTCCAAGAGCTCGCTAGGCAACCTACATACTCCAAGTGCCTGTTAGTTAACCTAGATAGTCAAAGTGCCTGCTAGGTAACCTAAATAGTCCAAGTGCCCGCTAGGTTACCTACATAGTCCAAGTGCACGTTCATTAACCTAGATAGTCCAAGTGCCCGCTGGTAACCTACATAGTCCAAGGGCCTACTAGGTAACCTTGATAGTCCAAGTGCCTTCTAGTTAACCTACATTATCCATG
Source organism: Tenrec ecaudatus (assembly GCF_050624435.1). NCBI lineage: Eukaryota > Metazoa > Chordata > Mammalia > Afrosoricida > Tenrecidae > Tenrec > Tenrec ecaudatus. Next base: position 359,048 of record NW_027459703.1, on the reverse strand, counting down.
TGCCTGCTAGGTAACCTACATAGTCCAAGTGCCAACTAGGTAACCTAAATAATCCAAATGCCCGCTAGGGAAACTACATAGTCCAAGAGCCCGTTAGTTGACGTAGATAGTCCAAGTGCCGGCTAGGAAACCTTGATAGTGCAAGTGCCCGCTAGTTAACCTACATAGTCAAATTGGCCGCTAGTTAACCTAAGTAGTACAAATGTCTGATAGGGATCCTACATAGTCCAAGTGCACGGTAGGTAACCTACATAGACCAAGTGCCCATTCGTTAACCTAGATAGTCAAAGTGCCCGCTAGGTAACCTAGACAGTCCATGTGCCCGCTGGTAACTTACATAGTTCAAGGGCCCGCTAGGTAACCTTGATAGTCCAAGTGCCTTCTAGTTAACCTACATAGTCCAAGTGCCCGCTAGGTTACCTACATAGTCCAAGTGCCCACTAGGTAACCTAAATAATCCAAATGCCCGCTAGGAAAACTACATAGTCCAAGTGCCCGCTAGTTAACTAAGATAGTCCAAGTGCCCGCTAGTTAACCTAGATCGTCCAAGTGCCCGCTAGTTAACCTAGATAATCCAAGTGCCCGATAGTTAACCTACATAGTCCAAGGGCCCTCTAGTTAACCTAGATAGTCCAAGTGTCCGCTAGGGGACGTACATAGTCCAAGAGCTCGCTAGGCAACCTACATACTCCAAGTGCCTGTTAGTTAACCTAGATAGTCAAAGTGCCTGCTAGGTAACCTAAATAGTCCAAGTGCCCGCTAGGTTACCTACATAGTCCAAGTGCACGTTCATTAACCTAGATAGTCCAAGTGCCCGCTGGTAACCTACATAGTCCAAGGGCCTACTACGTAACCTTGATAGTCCAAGTGCCTTCTAGTTAACCTACATTATCCAAGTGCCCTCTAGGTAACCTACATAGTCCAAGTGCTCACTAGGTAACCTAAATAATCCAAATGCCCGCTAGGGAAACTACATAGTCCAAGTGCCCGTTAGTTGACGTAGATAGTCCAAGTGCCGGCTAGGAAACCTTGATAGTGCAAGTGCCCGCTAGTTAACCTACATAGTCAAATTGGCCGCTAGTTAACCTAAGTAGTACAAATGTCTGATAGGGATCCTACATAGTCCAAGTGCCCGCTAGGTAACCTACATAGTCCAAGTGCCCATTCGTTAACCTAGATAGTCAAAATGCCCGCTAGGTAACCTAGACAGTCCAAGTGCCCGCTAGTTAACCTAGATACTCCAAGTGCCCGTTCGTTAACCTAGATAGTCCAAGTGCCCGCTAGGTTACCTAGACAGTCCAAGTGCCCGCTAGTTAACCTACATAGTTCAAGTGCCCACTATGTAACCTAGATAGTCAACGTGCCCATTAGGTAACCTAGATAGTCCAAGTGCCCGCTAGGTAACTTATATTGTCCAAGTTCCCGCTAGGTAACCTAGATACTCAAAGTGCCCTTTACCTAACCTAGATAGTCCAAGTGCCCGATAAGCAACTTACATAGTCCAAGTGCCCGTTCATTAACCTAGAAGTCCAAGTGCCCGCTAGGTAACCTAGATAGTCCATGTGCTCGCTAGTTAACCTAGATAGTCCTAGTGCCCGTTAGTTAACCTAGATAGTCCAATTGCCCACTAGGGGACATACATAACCCAAGTGCCTGCTAGGAAACCTAGATAGCCCAAGTGCCCGCTATTTAACCTACATAGTCAAATTGCCCGCTAGATAACCTAAGTAGTACAAATGTCTGATAGGGATCCGACATAGTCCAAGTGCCCGCTAGGTAACCTACATAATCCAAGTGCCCGCTAGGGAACCTACATAGTACAAGTGCCTGCTAGGCAACCTACATAGTTCAAGTGCCCGTTAGTTAACCTAGATAGTCAAAGTGCCTGCTAGTTAAACTAGATAGTCCAAGTGCCCGCTTGGTAACCTTAATAGTCCAAATGCCTGCTAGGAAAACTACATAGTCCAAGTACCCGCTAGTTAACCTAGATCGTCCAAGTGCCCGCTAGGTAACCTATATAATCCAAGGGCCCACTAGTTAATCTACATAGTCCAAGGGCCCGCTAGGTAACCTACAAAGTCTAAGTGCCCGCTAGGTTATCTATATAGTCCAAATGCCCGCTAGGGAACCTACATAGTCCAAGTGCCCGCTAGGGGACGTACATAGTCCAAGTGCCCGCTAGTTAACCTACATAGTCCAAGGTCCACTAGTTAACCTAGATAGTCCAAGTGCCCGCTAGTTAACCTACATAGTACAAGGGCCCGCTAGTTGACCTAGATAGTCCAAGTTCCCGCTAGTTAACCTAGATAGTCAAAGTGCCCGCTAGTTAACCTAAGTAGTACAAATGTCCGATAGGGATCCTACATAGTCCAAGTGCCCGCTAGTTAACCTACATAGTCCAAGTCCCCGCTAGGTAACCTAGACAGTCCAAGTGACCATTATGTTACCTACATAGTCCAAGTGCCCGCTAGGTAACCTAGATAGTCCAAGTGCCCGCTAGTTAACCTACATAGTCCAAGTGCCCACTAGGTAACCTAGACAGTTCAATTACCCGCTAGTTAACCTAGACAGTCCAAGTACCCGATAGGGAACCTACATAGTCCATGTGCCCGCTGGGAACATACATAGTCCAAGTGCCCGCTAGGCAACCTACATAGTCCAAGTGCCCGTTAGTTAACCTAGATAGTCAAAGTGCCTGCTAGGTAACCTACATAGTCCAAGTGCCCGCTAGGGAACCTACATAGTCCAAGTGCCCGCTAGGTAACCTAGATAGTCCAATTTCCCGTGAGCTAACCTAGATAGTCGAAGTGTCCGCTTGTTAACCTACATAGTCCAAGTGCCCGTTCATTAACCTAGATAGTCCAAGTGCCCGCTAGGTAACCTAAGTAGTCCAAATGTCCGATAGGGATCCTACATAGTCCAAGTGCCCGCTAGGTAACCTACATAGTCCAAGTGCCCGTTCGTTAACCTAGATAGGCCAAGTGCCCGCTAGGTAACCTAGACAGTCCAAGTGCCCGCTAGGTTACCTACATAGTCCAAGTGCACGTTCGTTAACCTAGATAGTCCAAGTGTCCGCTGGTAACCTACATATTCAAGGGCCCGCTAGGTAACCTTGATAGTCCAAGTGCCTTCTAGTTAACCTACATAGTCCAAGTGCCCGCTAGGTAACCTACACAGTCCAAGTGCCCACTAGGTAACCTAAATAATCCAAATGCCCGCTAGGGAAACTACATAGTCCAAGTGCCCGCTAGTTAACTTAGATAGTCCAAGTGCCCGCTAGTTAACTTAGATCGTCCAAGTGCCCGCTAGTTAACCTAGATCGTCCAAGTGCCCGCTAGTTAACCTAGATAATCCAAGTGCCCGATAGTTAACCTACATAGTCCAAGGGCCCTCTAGTTAACCTGGATAGTCCAAGTGTCCGCTAGGGGACGTACATAGTCCAAGAGCTCGCTAGGCAACCTACATACTCCAAGTGCCTGTTAGTTAACCTAGATAGTCAAAGTGCCTGCTAGGTAACCTAAATAGTCCAAGTGCCCGCTAGGTTACCTACATAGTCCAAGTGCACGTTCATTAACCTAGATAGTCCAAGTGCCCGCTGGTAACCTACATAGTCCAAGGGCCTACTAGGTAACCTTGATAGTCCAAGTGCCTTCTAGTTAACCTACATTATCCATGTGCCCGCTAGGTAACCTACATAGTCCAAGTGCCAACTAGGTAACCTAAATAATCCAAATGCCCGCTAGGGAAACTACATAGTCCAAGAGCCCGTTAGTTGACGTAGATAGTCCAAGTGCCGGCTAGGAAACCTTGATAGTGCAAGTGCCCGCTAGTTAACCTACATAGTCAAATTGGCCGCTAGTTAACCTAAGTAGTACAAATGTCTGATAGGGATCCTACATAGTCCAAGTGCACGCTAGGTAACCTACATAGACCAAGTGCCCATTCGTTAACCTAGATAGTCAAAGTGCCCGCTAGGTAACCTAGACAGTCCATGTGCCCGCTGGTAACTTACATAGTTCAAGGGCCCGCTAGGTAACCTTGATAGTCCAAGTGCCTTCTAGTTAAGCTACATAGTCCAAGTGCCCGCTAGGTAACCTACATAGTCCAAGTGCCCACTAGGTAACCTAAATAATCCAAATGCCCGCTAGGAAAACTACATAGTCCAAGTGCCCGCTAGTTAACTAAGATAGTCCAAGTGCCCGCTAGTTAACCTAGATCGTCCAAGTGCCCACTAGTTAACCTAGATAATCCAAGTGCCCGATAGTTAACCTACATAGTCCAAGGGCCCTCTAGTTAACCTAGATAGTCCAAGTGTCCGCTAGGGGACGTACATAGTCCAAGAGCTCGCTAGGCAACCTACATACTCCAAGTGCCTGTTAGTTAACCTAGATAGTCAAAGTGCCTGCTAGGTAACCTAAATAGTCCAAGTGCCCGCTAGGTTACCTACATAGTCCAAGTGCACGTTCATTAACCTAGATAGTCCAAGTGCCCGCTGGTAACCTACATAGTCCAAGGGCCTACTAGGTAACCTTGATAGTCCAAGTGCCTTCTAGTTAACCTACATTATCCAAGTGCCCTCTAGGTAACCTACATAGTCCAAGTGCTCACTAGGTAACCTAAATAATCCAAATGCCCGCTAGGGAAACTACATAGTCCAAGTGCCCGTTAGTTGACGTAGATAGTCCAAGTGCCGGCTAGGAAACCTTGATAGTGCAAGTGCCCGCTAGTTAACCTACATAGTCAAATTGGCCGCTAGTTAACCTAAGTAGTACAAATGTCTGATAGGGATCCTACATAGTCCAAGTGCCCGCTAGGTAACCTACATAGTCCAAGTGCCCATTCGTTAACCTAGATAGTCAAAGTGCCCGCTAGGTAACCTAGACAGTCCAAGTGCCCGCTAGTTAACCTAGATACTCCAAGTGCCCGTTCGTTAACCTAGATAGTCCAAGTGCCCGCTAGGTTACCTAGACAGTCCAAGTGCCCGCTAGTTAACCTACATAGTTCAAGTGCCCACTATGTAACCTAGATAGTCAACGTGCCCATTAGGTAACCTAGATAGTCCAAGTGCCCGCTAGGTAACTTATATTGTCCAAGTTCCCGCTAGGTAACCTAGATACTCAAAGTGCCCTTTACCTAACCTAGATAGTCCAAGTGCCCGATAAGCAACTTACATAGTCCAAGTGCCCGTTCATTAACCTAGAAGTCCAAGTGCCCGCTAGGTAACCTAGATAGTCCATGTGCTCGCTAGTTAACCTAGATAGTCCTAGTGCCCGTTAGTTAACCTAGATAGTCCAATTGCCCACTAGGGGACATACATAACCCAAGTGCCTGCTAGGAAACCTAGATAGCCCAAGTGCCCGCTATTTAACCTACATAGTCAAATTGCCCGCTAGATAACCTAAGTAGTACAAATGTCTGATAGGGATCCGACATAGTCCAAGTGCCCGCTAGGTAACCTACATAATCCAAGTGCCCGCTAGGGAACCTACATAGTACAAGTTCCTGCTAGGCAACCTACATAGTTCAAGTGCCCGTTAGTTAACCTAGATAGTCAAAGTGCCTGCTAGTTAAACTAGATAGTCCAAGTGCCCGCTTGGTAACCTTAATAGTCCAAATGCCTGCTAGGAAAACTACATAGTCCAAGTACCCGCTAGTTAACCTAGATCGTCCAAGTGCCCGCTAGGTAACCTATATAATCCAAGGGCCCACTAGTTAATCTACATAGTCCAAGGGCCCGCTAGGTAACCTACAAAGTCTAAGTGCCCGCTAGGTTATCTATATAGTCCAAATGCCCGCTAGGGAACCTACATAGTCCAAGTGCCCGCTAGGGGACGTACATAGTCCAAGTGCCCGCTAGTTAACCTACATAGTCCAAGGTCCACTAGTTAACCTAGATAGTCCAAGTGCCCGCTAGTTAACCTACATAGTACAAGGGCCCGCTAGTTGACCTAGATAGTCCAAGTTCCCGCTGGTTAACCTAGATAGTCAAAGTGCCCGCTAATTAACCTAAGTAGTACAAATGTCCGATAGGGATCCTACATAGTCCAAGTGCCCGCTAGTTAACCTACATAGTCCAAGTCCCCGCTAGGTAACCTAGACAGTCCAAGTGACCATTATGTTACCTACAAGGTCCAAGTGCCCGCTAGGTAACCTAGATAGTCCAAGTGCCCGCTAGTTAACCAACATAGTCCAAGTGCCCACTAGGTAACCTAGACAGTTCAATTACCCGCTAGTTAACCTAGACAGTCCAAGTACCCGATAGGGAACCTACATAGTCCATGTGCACGCTGGGAACATACATAGTCCAAGTGCCCGCTAGGCAACCTACATAGTCCAAGTGCCCGTTAGTTAACCTAGATAGTCAAAGTGCCTGCTAGGTAACCTACATAGTCCAAGTGCCCGCTAGGGAACCTACATAGTCCAAGTGCCCGCTAGGTAACCTAGGTAGTCCAATTTCCCGTGAGCTAACCTAGATAGTCGAAGTGTCCGCTTGTTAACCTACATAGTCCAAGTGCCCGTTCATTAACCTAGATAGTCCAAGTGCCCGCTAGGTAACCTAAGTAGTCCAAATGTCCGATAGGGATCCTACATAGTCCAAGTGCCCGCTAGGTAACCTACATAGTCCAAGTGCCCGTTCGTTAACCTAGATAGGCCAAGTGCCCGCTAGGTAACCTAGACAGTCCAAGTGCCCGCTAGGTTACCTACATAGTCCAAGTGCACGTTCGTTAACCTAGATAGTCCAAGTGCCCGCTGGTAACCTACATAGTTCAAGGGCCCGCTAGGTAACCTTGATAGTCCAAGTGCCTTCTAGTTAACCTACATAGTCCAAGTGCCCGCTAGGTAACCTACATAGTCCAAGTGCCCACTAGGTAACCTAAATAATCCAAATGCCCGCTAGGGAAACTACATAGTCCAAGTGCCCGCTAGTTAACTTAGATAGTCCAAGTGCCCGCTAGTTAACCTAGATCGTCCAAGTGCCCGCTAGTTAACCTAGATAATCCAAGTGCCCGATAGTTAACCTACATAGTCCAAGGGCCCTCTAGTTAACCTAGATAGTCCAAGTGTCCGCTACGGGACGTACATTGTCCAAGAGCTCCCTAGGCAACCTACATACTCCAATTGCCTGTTCGTTAACCTAGATAGTCAAAGTGCCTGCTAGGTAACCTAAATAGTCCAAGTGCCCGCTAGGTTACCTACATAGTCCAAGTGCACGTTCATTAACCTAGATAGTCCAAGTGCCCGCTGGTAACCTACATAGTCCAAGGGCCTACTAGGTAACCTTGATAGTCCAAGTGCCTTCTAGTTAACCTACATTATCCATGTGCCCGCTAGGTAACCTACATAGTCCAAGTGCCAACTAGGTAACCTAAATAATCCAAATGCCCGCTAGGGAAACTACATAGTCCAAGAGCCCGTTAGTTGACGTAGATAGTCCAAGTGCCGGCTAGGAAACCTTGATAGTCCAAGTGCCCGCTAGTTAACCTACATAGTCAAATTGGCCGCTAGTTAACCTAAGTAGTACAAATGTCTGATAGGGATCCTACATAGTCCAAATGCCCGCTAGGTAATCTACATAGTCCAAGTGCCCATTCGTTAACCTAGATAGTCAAAGTGCCCGCTAGGTAACCTAGACAGTCCAAGTGCCCGCTAATTAACCTAGATAGTCCAAGTGCCCGTTCGTTAACCTAGATAGTCCAAGTGCCCGCTAGGTTACCTAGACAGTCCAAGTGCCCGCTAATTAACCTACATAGTTCAAGTGCCCACTATGTAACCTAGATAGTCAACGTGCCTGTTAGGTAACCTAGATAGTCCAAGTGCCCGCTAGGTAACTTATATTGTCCAAGTTCCCGCTAGGTAACCTAGATACTCAAAGTGCCCTTTACCTAACCTAGATATTCCAAGTGCCCGCTAAGCAACTTACATAGTCCAAGTGCCCGTTCATTAACCTAGAATTCCAAGTGCCCGCTAGGTAACCTAGATAGTCCAAGTGCACGCTAGTAAACCTAGATAGTCCTAGTGCCCGTTAGTTAACCTAGATAGTCCAATTGCCCACTAGGGGACGTACATAATCCAAGTGCCTGCTAGGAAACCTAGATAGCCCAAGTGCCCGCTATTTAACCTACATAGTCAAATTGCCCGCTAGATAACCTAAGTAGTACAAATGTCTGATAGGGATCCTACATAGTCCAAGTGCCCGCTAGGTAACCTACATAATCCAAGTGCCCGCTAGGGAACCTACATAGTACAAGTGCCTGCTAGGCAACCTACATAGTTCAGTGCCCGTTAGTTAACCTTGATAGTCAAAGTGCCTGCTAGTTAAACTAGATAGTCCAAGTGCCCGCTAGGTAACCTACATAGTCCAAGTTCCCGCTTGGTAACCTTAATAGTCCAAATGCCTGCTAGGGAAACTACATAGTCCAAGTGCCCGCTAGTTAACCTAGAGAGTCCAAGTGCCTGCTAGTAAACCTACATAATCCATGTGCCCGCTAGTTAACCTACATAGTCCAAGTACCCGCTAGTTAACCTAGATCGTCCAAGTGCCCGCTAGGTAACCTATATAATCCAAGGGCCCACTAGTTAATCTACATAGTCCAAGGGCCCGCTAGGTAACCTACAAAGTCTAAGTGCCCGCTAGGTTATCTATATAGTCCAAATGCCCGCTAGGGAACCTACATAGTCCAAGTGCGCGCTAGGGGACGTACATAGTCCAAGTGCCCGCTAGTTAACCTACATAGTCCAAGGTCCACTAGTTAACCTAGATAGTCCAAGTGCCCGCTAGTTAACCTACATAGTATAAGGGCCCGCTAGTTGACCTAGATAGTCCAAGTTCCCGCTAGTTAACCTAGATAGTCAAAGTGCCCGCTAGTTAACCTAAGTAGTACAAATGTCCGATAGGGATCCTACATAGTCCAAGTGCCCGCTAGTTAACCTACATAGTCCAAGTGCCCGCTAGGTAACCTAGACAGTCCAAGTGACCATTATGTTACCTATAGTCCAAGTGCCCGCTAGGTAACCTAGATAGTCCAAGTGCCCGCTAGTTAACCTACATAGTCCAAGTGCACAC